>NC_065536.1:23004353-23326853 GCF_932294415.1 Quercus robur | reverse complement strand
AAAGCAATAGTTAGCATATATCAATAAAATGAATAAAGTTTTGCTTTAATATATAATATGTTTAGGAGGGAGATTCACACACATATACACTTAGATTAGACTAGAGTAAAATTTCTATCTTGTATAAAATATATATATATATATACATTTATAATTTTTTTTATTGTAATTAGTCTTTTTTCAAAATAAATTTTTTTTTTAAAGTTTGAAATTATTGTATGTATATAAGTTTTGCCCAGAAGAACTTGAGAGAGAGAGTAAAAGAGTGAGAGCATAAAGGGGATCGTTAGAAACTATTTGGTAATCATATTAAAAAACTAGTTCCTTGTTTTGACTTTTAATAACAGAAATTGGTGGGTCTTACAAATTGTTGACTTGTTTGTCAAAATATTTTTACAAAACAATTTTTAGTTTTTTGGTGAGTGTGGTTGTTTTCTCTTCTCATTTGTTTTCTCATTGTTACTATGATATTAACTCTCTCTTTCTACCGAGGAGTAACCCACTGTGAGTCAACCATGATAACCACTACAACTGAGAAGTTGAGCTACCAAGCTATAGACTAAGTTCGATTTGACTGGCCCAAGCCCATTCCACCATGACAGGTAGGGGTGTTAAATTGGTGGGTTTGGAGTGGGCATAATTGGGTTGGGTATATAAAACTCATTCACCCATTAAAACCTATTTAGCTAATTGCTTTTAATCTAAACCCAACCCAATCTAATTATAATGGGTAAACCCCAATCCACCCAATTACCCAATTATCAAAATTATCAAAATGCCCCTAAAGTGAAAATGACCAAAATACCAAAATATTTTAGTTTGCATTTTTTAAATGGCACATCAACCTTTTAATCTTTAAAAAAAAGCCGCGTTAGAAAATTAAAAATAAAATTATGAATTTATAATTGTAAGGACCAGATTTGAGTCCCTAGCCCAAAAGATGGATGGACTTAAACCCAAAAGGCCCAAAACAATGAATTTGTAGAGAGTGGGTTGGAAAACTGGGTTTTAGTGAATCAGATAACAAATATAGTAAATCTTGATGACAAGAGAATGAAGATAGACAAGTTTAAGCTAAAGAAAATCGTCTTCGGCACAGTTCGAGGAGATTAGTTCTTATATATTGATCCTCAAGTTTGATTACAAGTTCTATTCTTGATTGCTATAGTGTTTTTCTCTCTAATTCTCCCTCTCCTTTCATGGAAGGTCTCTTCCATTATATAGTTCTCTTTAGACGATCTTGTCCCTCCACTTGTTGATCATCCAAGCCTCTACTTGAGTGCTTGTCTCATCGGACATTCTCTCAGGCTTTCTGTGCATTGGGGCAGCCAATGCAGCACTGTTCAAGGGTCTTCTCCACATTAATGCAGCCAAAAAGTTAGCTGCAAAGCATTTAATGTGGTGCTAGTAACTTTCCCTTGAGATATTTCGTGGCCTCCCTCTATCTTGTTCATTTTGAATACTTATCCACATTAGTGGAGTCATCCGGACCGTTGCCCTTGGTGTCAGACCACACCTTCTAACCTTGGCTTTGCCTTGCTGAGGAAGTACTCCTCCTTGGATAGCCTTCTGATGGTTATGATCAAACCTCACCTCTTTACTCACCGACGCGGTTTCTTAGGAAGGTGTTTACCTATCCTCAAACTATTCATGTCCTTGGATTGGGCCCCTGGCCCAATATATATGTAGATATGCATTCCTAGGCCTATCACCCCTACAATAGCCCCTTGAAATTCTTCTTTCTGGCTCCTCCAAGGGAAAGGAGGATTTTGAAGTCGTCGTAGTTGCTCTGTGCCTATTGTATACCACCTCTGACTATGAAGATGCCTTTTTATCTGCCTAAGGCATGCTCCTGATGCTTCGGCATTCGAGACATGCCTTCATTAAATTTTTACGGCTCCCTGTCCCCCACGTTCTATGGCGTGATGCAGATCCAATGGCTGAGGATTTTGCTGGAGCTCAGGCAGGAATTTTCCTGCTCGTAACTCTCCTTTGATATAAATACTACCTAAATCAATCACTCACCTCACTTTAGCATTCATTTCACTTTAGCACTCATACATTGAACCTGCAATCTTACCCAACTCACTTGTGCCCTTACAAATACTAAGAGCCTGTCTGAGGAGAGTTTTTCTTTTCTCTGTAAGTCTTCATATACCTTTTCATTTTATTTTTCCATATATTTTTCTTTTCTTTGTGTCATTTCCTCCTCGGCTCTTCTTACTCCTACCAATCTTCTTAGTTCCTCCAAACTTTTCTTAGGAATGGGTAGATTCTTTCATTTGGTAGACTTTGAGGAAGGTTTAGAGAACTTTAGGGCTCAGTATAGGATCCCTCCAAGAGTAGCCATTAGGTATTGTAAGGAAGGGGAATGACATGAGAAAAGGCAAGAGGGAGAAGTGGTGATCCCAATGATTTCCTTCATAGAAGGAGGGATGAGAATCCCAATGGGTACTATTACTCTGGACTACCTTAGGGCCCATAGGTTAGCTCCCTCCTAGTGTGCGCCTAACATGTTCAGACACACCACGACGTCACACACCACGGCGTCAATTAGATTTACAATTTCCATCACTTAACGGGGTAGGGGTATTACTTAAAATCTAGGTATCCTGAGGTCAGACTTATCCAATGCCTCCCCGATTCTAACAAGGGCCTAAAAAAGGACTTTTTGATCATATCAGGGGAGTGGCACGATGGCCTCCCCTGCCCGAACAGAAAGGGGAAACCAGGTGGGGTTCTAGGTCTAGGTTTATAACTTCAAAGTTATCCCTGTTTCTTTTTCTCTTATTTGTGTTTGTACATAAAGCTTCCTTTGATTTGCATGATTTTTTACTAACAATGTTTTTTGTTTCTCCTGATGGTTTTGTAGATAGGAATGTGGCTATTCCCAACTTCAATCTCGTGAACCAAGCGAGTTTTGGATAAGATCCTGAAGGCTGAGGTGTTTGTCCACACAGACGGCCAACTCAGGGTAGCCCACCTAATATTGGACTACATTCCAATATCCAAGAGTTTCCAGGTGCCTAAGTGCGTCATCAAAGTTAGCGATCCTTGGCTACACCAAATCAACGTTACTGCTCCTGGCTTCCTCACCCCCGGCCCCTTCTTAGAAGGCACTCTCACCACCACTCCTATCTTAAAAGGCATACCAAGGGTAGCACTGCCCCTTCAACACGCTGTCGAGAAGGAGGCAACTTCATCCTAGCCTCCAATCAAGAACAGGAAGAGATCGTTGAAGTCTCGAACACTGAAGACTTTGAAGACGACTTTGAAAGTCTTCAACCAGCCTTTGTCCCCAAAAGTCTCAACTAGTGACCTTAGCTTTCCTTCCCCAGCCCAATCTAGCCATAGCCAAGAAGCTGCTAATACATCTGGTGAAATGGGCATCCAACGCAGATAGAGGTCAACTCTCCAGAAGTTGTTGGAGTCTCAACTTGGGAGAGACACTCCTGAGAAGGCAGCTCAGACAAAGCTCCCCACTCCTCCACCCATCTAACCCCTTTGAGCTAATCCTGTTGACCACAAGAGAAATAGGGAGGAAAAGGGCAAGGAGGTGGTAAAAACAAGGGGAGCCCACCCCTCCCATGAAGTTAAGCCCCAGAGGGGGGTTAAGCAACCTAGAGGCCTTTAAACGAGGTCAGCCAGTGAGGCAGAGCGAAGGGGTGACCACAGAGCTGCGACCCTAGCTTGGGCCCCACGCATGGAGTTGGATGGGGCTCCTTTACTCAGTGATGCCCCATTCAAGACTTCCAGTAGGGCACGACTGGGTATGTGGCAGACGCTGTGGAGCAATCCCTACTACTGCCCAAAGACATGGCTGACCTCAAGTCTATGAGGCAGCATGAGGTCTTCTTCGGACTAAAGAGGAACCTAGCCATGGTAAGTCTTTTTATTTTATTATATATATATATATATATATATATAATTGTACTTCTCTTCCCCTCCAGGCCATCCAAGCCACATTTAGGGCCGATGAGATGGTGAATTATTCCCATCGAAAGATGAAGGAAGAATAGGGGAGACGGATAACGGCCATGGATGCCTTCCACGTGGCTGAAAAAGGTATTCAAGAGCTCAAAAGCAAGCTAACTAAGGAGGAGAGGGAAAGGAAAAGTGCTGCAGCTGCCCTGGACACTGCTGAGAGGCAAGCTGAAGGCCAACGAGTGCTTCTTCACAATGTTGAGAATCAACTGGCTGCCTCCAAAGAGCAGATCATTACCTTGAAGAAACAAATTGGAGGAGGTTGAAAAGGCCAAGGATCAAGCAAAAAAGGCTAGGGAGGAGGCAGAGAAAGCTAGGGAGGAAGTCGACCAACAAGGGTATGATATAAGAGTGGCAGAGACCGAGGAGGCCTTCAGGGCTAAGGTCTCGGGGGTATGTAGAAACTACTGCTCCCAAGTATGGCATAAAGCTCTCAACCATGCTGGGGTTGAGGCTTCTTCTGTACTTAGGAATCCAGAAAGTGTATATTACCCCCTTACCATCTGAGCATCTAGCCTAACCAGCTCAAGGACTGATACTGCCCCCGAGGTGGCAGAAGTAGGTAAGGACAGCTCAACAGAAGTAGGTAAGGATAGTCCAACTGAAGTCCTAACCTCTTCTAACAAACCGTCTGAGGTGGCTGAGCAGCTCGGGGCTACTGAAAAGGAAAAGAACTCTAACCAGGGAGTGGCTCTTGATGCTGCAAAGCCCCCAACTACCACCCAGGACCCCCCTGCCGAGAAAGAAGTTCCCAAAAAGATGGAGATTGTCCTGGCTACTCTTTCCTGCCCGCCAAGGTTGATCTTGCAAGCAAGGGCCTTGAGGCCTCAAAAGCAGCATCCACTCAACCTAACAAAGCCCTTCCCCAAGGAAAGATTGTAATAAAAAAGAAATAACTTACAGTGTAGGGTTTTTTTTTTTTTTTTTTTTTTTTAGCTACTGTTTTTGTTTTCAAAGTTTGTAATTAGTGTTACCCCTTTATATCCAATCTGTCTCTTTCTGAGGCTTTAGTTAATGAAAGTCATGAACATTTTCCTTATTTTTATGATTCTCATATAAGTGTTGACATAGTTTCTATCTTATTCAACACTTAACTAATATGGAGATGGGATACAACTCCATTCATGCATATAAAGGGTAAAACGTCCATGTGTGTCAGACTCCACTTAAGTTTCCTCCCATTGCTAAGTTAAAAGAACTGGATACAATAATCAGAACTTAAATAGATCATGGATATACTTTCAAATGTTTAATAGATGCTTACTAGCATGCGATTGATCATGTCACTTCAATGAAAAACCATACCATTCAGCATGGTTGATCCTTTCAAACACTTAGATAATCAGTAAGGAGTGTTAAATTACCCAAGAGGGCCTAGATATGATGCGGGTTCTGCTTGACACTTAGAAAAATGATTACAGATATCAATTTATACAAGGTATGTGGTCTGAAGATCCAGGCATGACCAAGTTTCTGTTTGATACTTAGTAAAAGATTATGAAGTATTAATTTAACCAAAGTAGATGGTTCGAGGAACCAGACATAACTGAGGTTCTGTTTAACACTTAGATAGATGTTAGGAAGTATTAATTTACCTAAAGAATTTGGTCCAAAGAGCCAGGCATAGCTAAGGTTCTGTTTAATACTTAGAAAGATGTCAAGAAGTATTAATTTACCTAAAGCATGCGGTCCAAGGAGCTAAGCATAGCTAAGGTTTTGTTTAATACTTAGGAAAAGATTATGAAGTATTAATTTACCCAAAGTAGATGGTTCGAGGAACTAGGAATAACTAAGGTTTTGTTTAATACTTAGAAAGATGTCTGGAGATATCAATTTACACAAGGTATGTGGTTTGAGGAGCCAGGCATGACCTAGTTTTTGTTTGATACTTAGGAAAATATCATGAAGTATTAATTGACCTAAAACATGTGGTCCAAAGAACCAGGCATAACTAAGGTTCTATTTAGTACTTAGAAAGATGTCTAGAGATATCAATTGATATCAATTTACACAAGGTAGTGGTCCAAGGAGCCAGGCGTGACCAAGTTTCTGTTTGATATTTAGAATAACAATAATATGAAGCTTAATAGATAATGTAATAAATGAGAATGTGACAAAGAAGGCTTTCGTTAATAATAATACATTTTCAGGTTATTTACATTCCAAGGGCATGGTACAACATTCTCATCTAGGTCTTCAAGATGATACGCCCCTATTCCAACCACCGAGGTGATATGATATGACCCTTCCCAGTTGGGCCTTAACTTTCCCCATGCTGGGTTCTTTGTAGTACCCAGAACCTTTTTTAATACCAAGTCTCCATGCGCCAATGGCCTTAGCTTCACGTTGGAATCATACCTTTGCTTGAGCTTGTGTTGATAATAGGCTAATTAGACCATGACATTTTCTCTTTGCTCTTCAATTAAGTCTAGGAGCTTTCCTAACAACTCATCATTGTTGCTCGGAGTGAAAGAACTCATTCTCAGTGTTGGGAATCCAGTCTCCAGAGGAATAACAGCCTTGCCTCCATAAGTCATTGAAAAGGGGGTCTCCCCAATAGACTTACGAGGTGTAGTCCGGTTTGTCCATAGAACGTGGGGCAACTCTTCTACCCTTTTTCTCGTTGCATCATCCAGCCCTTTTTTAAGCCTACTCACTATGACCTTATTGACAGCTTTAGCCTATCCATTCTCCTGTGAATATGCCGGGGTAGAATATCTATTCGCTATGCCCAGGTCACAGCAATACCTCTTGAAAGCTTTGTTATCAAATTGAAGTCCGTTTTCCGAGATAAGGGTACGAGGGATTTCAAACCGAGTGACAATATTTTTCCAAATGAATCTCTTGGCATCCACATCCTTGATATTCGCCAATGGTTCAGTTTCAACCCACCTGGTGAAGTAATTTGTGCTGATCAACAAATAACTCTTATTCCCTACTACCCTAGGGAAATTACCTACAATGTCTAAACCCTATTGAGCAAAGGGCCAAGGGCTGGACAAAGGATTAAGGACTCCTCCCAGTTGATGAATGCTTGGGGAAAATTTTTGGCATTGGTCGCATTTCTTTACATACTCTTGTGCTTCCCTCTGCATATTTGGCCACCAATATCCCTAGGTGAGGGCTCTGTGAGACAAAGACCTGCCTCCTGTGTGACTTCCACAAATCCCTTCATGTAACTCTTTCAGGAGTAGTTCAACTGCTTCAGGGTGTATGCATAACAAATTCGGTCTAGAAAAGGATCTCTTATATAACTTTTGGTCCTCGGATAGCCAAAACCGAGGAGCCTTCCTCCGTACCTTATCAGCCTCTGACTTAATCTTGTGCAAGATATCATCCTTAAGGAATAGTAAAATAGAGTCCATCCAGCTAGGACCTACCCTAATTTGATGAATATGAGTCATGTTTCTCCCTACTTCAGTAGGTTTACACAAGTCTTCCACAATGATCACCCGAGATAAACTTTGTGTCGAGGAGGTTGCCAGTGTGGCAAGAGAGTTAGCATGTGTATTTCTACTTTTAGGGATTTGTGATAAATTAAAAGACTCAAATCCTAACTGTAAATGTCTAACCTAGCTTAAATATTCCTGCATTTTGAGATCTTTGGCTTCCAATTCTCCCCGAACTTGGCCTACCACCAGCCTTGAATTAGAGAATATCTCCACTTCTTTTTCACCCATTTTCCGGACCATGGCCATCCCTACCAATAAAGCTTCATTCTCAGCCTTATTGTTTGTGGCAGAGAAGCCTAATCTTAAGAATTTCTCAATTGTAATCCTCTTGGGAGATATCAAAACTAGCCCTATTCTAGATCCTCTGTGGTTTGCAGCACCATCAACGTATACCTTCCAGGACAAAGGTTCTTGTAAGGAGATTGCACCAACCGATTTTCCATTCATGTTCTGCCTATCTACTCTCTCTTCTAATGGGGTTTCAGTAAACTCGGCCACCAGATCGGCGAGGACCTGACCTTTGACAAAGGTGTGGAGCATGTACTTAATATCAAAAGACCCTAGGATCTTACCCCACTTGGCAATCCTTTTTGTGTAATCAACACTCCAAAGTAGAGATCTAAGCAGAAGTTGGGTTAGGACAACGACTATGTGTGATTGGAAGTAGTGGGGGAGCTTACACGTAGCATGCACAACTGCCAAAATGGCTTTCTCCAGTGGTAGGTAACGGACCTCAGTCTCATGTAGTGACTTGCTCACATAATAAACCGACCTCTGAACACTATTATCAACTTGAACAAGCACCAGACTTACCGCATGGGAAGCTACAACAATGTAAGCAAACAAAATGTCATCCATCTTGGGTTTGGACATAATAGGCAACCGAGATAGGTACTCCTTCAGCTGTTGGAAGGCTAAGACACACTCTTTGGTCCATTTAAATCCCTTCCACTTGTTTAACAACTAGAAGAAAGGTCTACACTTGTCTGCTAACCGAGAGATGAATCGGTTTAGAGCAGCAGTCATCCCTGTTAGCTTTTAGACCTCTTTGAGATTCCAAGGTGGCTGTAAATTGTTGATTGCTTTAATCTGATTTGGGTTGATTTCAATTCCATGGTGAGTAACCATTTACCCCAAGAACTTTCCTGATCCAACACCAAAAGAACACTTAGAAGCGTTAAGGCACAGCTAGTGTCTCCTCAATATCCCAAAGATATTCCTGAGGTCATTAACATGCTCAGATTCTACCTTACTCTTTACCATCATATCATCTATGTAAATCTCAATGTTTTTTCCTAACTGTGACTTAAACATTCTGGTCATTATCCTTTGGTAGGTAGCCCCTGCATTCTTTAAATCAAAAAGCATCACCTTGTAATGGTAATTCCCAATAGGAGTAACAAAAGCTGTTCTCTCTTGATCGTCCAAAGCTAAAGGTATCTAGTGGTATCCTTGAAAAGTGTCTAAAAGCTCATCTGAGGATGACCTATAGTGACATCCACTAGCTAATCTATCTGAGGCATGAGGAAATGATCTTTTGGGCAGGTCTTGTTTAGATCTATGAAGTCCACACATACCCACCACTTTCCACTTTTCTTCTTCACAACCATAGTATTGGCCAACCATTCAAGGTAGAAAACTTCTTTAATAGCCTCAGTCTGCTTAAGCTTGTTCACTTCTTCCTTGATAACGTCAGAATGCTATTTAGATGAGTGACAGCCAGGTTGACATTTAGATAATGGAAAATGAAGTCTGGATCTACCCCAGGAGCTTCATAGGCATTCCTTCCGAACACATCAATATTCTTTCTTAGAAATGTTAACAGTTCCTCCTTCTCCATAGGGGGCAATTGAGCTCCGATCTAAAAAAACTTCTTCGGATCACCGTCTATAGCAATTTCCTCCAACCTCTCACACTTTGCCTCTCCTGACACCGCATCCATAGATAGGACCGGAACCCTTGATTGCTATGAGCCTCCCTCAGCAGAGGCCGAGGACTTAGCTACTGGCTGATGCATAATTGTAGGCACGAGGCACTACCTAGCCATGGATTGACTGCCCACAAGCTCTTCAATCCGGTCCTCTGAGAGATACTTCACCTTCAAGTGCAAAGTTGAAGAAACGACCCCTAGAGCATGGAGCCAAGGCCTTGCTACAATGGCAATGTAAGGGGAATAAGCATCCACCACAATAAAGTCTATCTCTACCACCTCCGAACCTGCCTGCAGGGGAAATCTAATCTAACCCCTTGGGATAACAACTTTCCCATCAAAACTTACCAAAGGTGAATCATAGGTTGTCAGATCCTTCGGCTTTAAGTTTAGCCTTCTGTACAAGTCAGGGTACATAATCTCTACACCACTGCCTGGTCTACCATCACCCTCTTTACATCATACCCTCTTATCCTGAGAGTGACTACCAAAGCATTATCGTGTGGCTGGATGGTTCTAATCTTGTCCTCGTCCGAAAAACTCAGCGTCGGTCGGATCTCCACTCTAGCCCTCTTCGGTTCAGAATTAGGGTCCTCAATGGGTAGCCGAATTACAGACATCACCTTGGAAGGATGGGAACTAGTTCTCCCAGGTGCAGCAAAGATGACATTAATCGTGCCTAACGGGGGCCTTGAAGAAGCATTTTCCTGAGCCCCTGACCTTGCTTGGTCTCCTTATCCGTTGGGCCAATACAAAAACTGTTGTTATCTTCGCTCTCTGACCAGTTGCTGCAAATGGTTCCATAGAGTTGTACCGTCCTCGGTGGTATGCCTTCGCTCTTGGTGGTATTGATAATAAAGACTCTGGTTGCACCTCATGGGGTCTTCTCCCATTTTTTTTGGCCATTTGAAGTATAGCTTATTCTTGATCTTCTCTAGGACTTGATGTTCAGGCTCCCGAAACACCGTGTTTACCATTTGAGAAGCTGTAGGCCTAGATTGCCCAGCAAAATCCCTCCGAGGTCTGTTATTATTGTAGTGGTCCAACCTGAAATCCCTCCTCTCCTGAGGGATTATCTTACCCTTTCCCTTGCCTTACTGTTGGTCCTCTTCAATTGTTTTATACTTATCAATCCGATTCATGAGCTGGCGTACATTAGTAACAAGCTTCCCAGTCAAAGACTTCCTTAAGCCATGCTAGGCAAGTAGGCCGACCTTGAAAGTCTTGATGGCTATGTCGTCGAAGTCACCATCTATCTTATTGAACATCTCCCAGTATCTGTCTGAATACGTTTTCAGGATCTCCCTTTCTCTCATGGATAGGGACAACAAGGAATCTAAGGGCTGAGAACCTTGCTACACGTAGTAAAGCGAGATCCAAATGCCTGAGTGAGTTCCTTAAAGGAATTAGTAGAACCTGCACCCAGACCATCAAACCACCTCATCGCCACAAGCCCTAAGCTGGATGGGAATACCTTGTACATCAAGGTCTCGTTCTTGGAGTGCACAACCATTCTTTGATTGAAGTGTCTAACATGCTCTATAGTGTTTGTTTGACCATTATACATGGTGAATGTGGGTTGAGTAAATCGCCGAGGAAGTCTTCCTCCCTAAATTTGGTGCGTGAAAGGTGATCTGGAAATTGGTTGAGTGCTCTAGTCATTGCATCATTTCCCAGGCCTCTCGAAGATGAATTTTTGTTTCCGTGCTCATGATGGTAGTCCTCATCATATGAGAAAGACTCATTAGGGGGGTCCTTGATCTGTGCCTATAGCTACCATCCTTTTCATCGTCGAAAGAGAAGTCAGAATTGGAAGGAGCTCGCTTTCGCCATTTGTGGCGTAAACTTCTTTTCAAGTGATCAATCTCCAGCTGCATGGCTTTGGTATTTTTCTCATGAGAGAGGTGGCTACCACCCCAAGAATGGCTCCTACTAGTATGGGTAGTATGCACACTCCCTTCCCGATCCCTTATTTGTTCAAGATCATGGAAGTGATCTTGACGCTGAGACTCCATAGATTCTGCCTGGTTTGGATCTAAACCTACCATCATTGAATGTTAGACTCACTATAATGCTAGTAATTTCCCATAGACAGCGCCAATTGTAAGGAATAGATTTGAGTCCCTAGTCCAAAAGATAGATGGACTTAAGCCCAAAAAGCCCAAAACAATGAATTTATAGAGAGTGGTGGGTTGGAAAATTGGGTTTTAGTGAATTATACAATAAATAAAGTAGATCTTGATGACAAGAGAATGAAAATAGAAAAGTTTAAACTAAAGAAAATCGTCCTCGGCACAGTCCGAGGAGTTCAATTCTTATTTATTGATCCTCAAGTTTGATTACAAGTTCTGTATTGCTATAGTGTTTTTCTTTCTAATTCTCCCTCTCCTTTCATGGAAGGTCTCATCCATTATATAGTTCTCTTTAGAATATCTTGACCCTCCACTTGTTGATCATCCAAGCCTCTACTTGAGTGCTTGTCCTGTCGGACACCTATTCAGGCCCTCTATGTGTTGAGGCAATTAATGCAGCATTGTTCAGGGGTCTTCTCTATATTAATGCAGTCAGAAAGTTAACTGCAGAGCATTTAATGTGGTGGTAGTAGCTTTCCCTTAAGATATTTCGTAGCCTCCCTCTGTCTTGTTCCTTATGAATACTTATCCACATTAGTGGAGTCATCCAGACCGTCGCCCCTGGTGTCAGAGCACACCTTCTGACCTCGGCTTTGCCTTGCCAAGGAAGTACTCCTCCTCGAACAGCCTTCTCGAATGGTTATGATCAGACCTCACCTCTTTACTCACCAACGTGGGTTCTTAGGAAGGTGTTTACCCATCCTCGGATTATTCATGTCCTCAGATTAGGCTCTTAGCCCAATATATATGTAGATATGCATTCCTAGGCCTATCAACCGTACAATAATTTTTTAAAATTTAATTAAATTAATTTTTTAAATCTTAAAATAAGATATTTGTATCTAGGTTGAGACTTGAGAAAGAGAGAGAGGGGCTGAGATGCGGCTGACAGTGATCAGGTGGTTTGGCTTTGGCTTCAACTTCTCTTCAAGTGGTTCAGCTTTGGCTTGAAGATCATCATTGATGCCAAAATCTTCATCCATCAAAGAAGGTAGGTTTAGATCAAACAACCAGACCCTTGTTGCTATGGCTATCATCGGATGCAACAAGGTTCATAATCTTGACCCTTGTGACCGAATTTGAAACGACCCTGGGCTCACTAAAATGCTTGAGGTCGAGGTTTTTTTTCGAGATCAGAGCTCGGAGAAGGTGTAGATGCACCATGGAGATTAAGAGTTCAGAGGAGGAGGAAGTGGTGGTGAAGGAGGTTTATGGTGGTTGTGGTGGTGCCGGCGAGCGTGGGGTTCTAGGAGACTGGGTTTGAGTTCATGTGGTTCATAGAGTATGAGAGAAGTGAGTGTTTGATTTGATTTGGGAATGGGATCGGTGGCTTATGTTGCCATTTGATTTTGCACATCTAAGATTGAGGTTGAAGAGGAAATTAAGGAATAGGAATTTGATCATGTGAAATTTATGGGTTTGCTGGAGATGGATTGGTTACTGTGTTTATGGGTTTATTTCTTGGGTTGATTTATGGTTTGGTTTTGTTTCTTGTTTCTTGTTTTCCTGGATTTGATGGAGATTAAACTTTCTCAGAGACCAAACAGTGCAAAGTGGTGAATAGAAAGAAAGAAAGAAAAAAAACTGAAAATTGAAAATTACCAAGTGGGCATTTTGAGGAGACAAAGATCTGAGAGAAATGACGAAAATCAAAGGAATCTCTAAAGCTTTGAAATTGCTAAAGCTGTTAGGTTTCCGACTAAAATGTAATTGGAGGCCGAGAAAATGAGGGAAAATGAAAACCCTCGTGAAACATTGAAACCTCTGAGGGCTGTTTTTTTTTTTTTTTTTTTTTTTTTTTTTTTTATAATATGGGAAGGGCTAGGTTGAATTTGGGTATTTTTTTTGGGTTAAATGGGCTTTAATGGATTTTTAGTTAAAACCCAATAATCACTGGATCTAATTGGGTTGATGCCTATTTAACCCAACTAATAATTGGGTGAGTTTGGGTTCAATTAGAGTGGGTGGGTTTGGGTTTGGGCGAGCAAATGGATTTGGGCTTACTTTGCCACCCTTATTGACAGGTAAATTGCATGCACTGTTTAATTGTCATCGATTCACTATGTTGCCCTTAGCCCATTATCTCTTTGCCAAGGAGGGATCTACCGCTGTCGATTCATCATTTATTACTATTATTAGATGCCTTAAGAGAATTGGTTTAGTACTACTAAAAGTTCTCGGTGGGGAGTAGGGTCTATACTCTCTCTACTATAGCAGTGTGTTTCCCTTCCTTTTGCGAAGGATGTTGAGGTCCCTCTAGTAACTCCGTTACTAGGAGGGTTTGTTTTTCTATTTCTTTTGTCTCCTACGCTACTAGAAAGTTTCTGTTCTCTTTCTTTTGGCTGTTTGGGTACGTAGTGCAACGGTAATGAGTGCCTTAGAATGGAGGACTTGATTGCAAGATGGAAGAGTCTCTCGTTGACAGAGGTAGAGGGTTCGAAGATGGATCTCACGAGGGATAAAAAGAAGGTGGGTGCTGTTTTGGCCACAAAATTTTTTACTCGTTGGAATGTAAATGTTGAGGCAGTTGCTAAGACTTTCCGACCAATATGGCGAACTAGGGGGAACTTTGAGGTATGTGATGGCAAGGATAACGTCTTATTGATTGCGTTTGAGATGGAAGTGGATGCAGAGAAAGTCATGCAAGGGCAACCATGGGCGTTTGATAAGCATCTAGTGGCATTGCTGCGCCACGACGGGGCAGTACCAATCAACAAACTAGTTTTCAAGTCAACCACTTTCTAGGTTCAAATTCACAATCTCCCTTTTTAGCTCTTAACGATGGAAGCGACGCTTAGTATCTCGAAGAAACAATCGGACAAGTCAGTTGGCCAAAGGATGTTGGAGAAATGAAAGGTGGAAACTTCATGAGGGTGAGAGTCGAGGTTGATATCATGACACCGTTGTGCAGAGGTCGGAGAATATCTTAGGAACATTCAGGTGAAGGGTGGGCAGCGTTTATGTATGAGCGTTTGCCTAACATATGCTACTAGTGCGGCTTAGTTTCGCACGACGATAAGGAGTGTGATTTGTGGCTAAGTGGTCGAGGTTCATTACAAATTGAAGAGCAGTAGTTTGGTTCATGGATTAGAGCTCCTCAGTTCAACCATGTGAAGAAGACAGTAGTGGAGGTATAGGGGTTTGAGCAACCAGGGAGGATAAAGCCACAGGGGGAGTGACGGAGGGTGACGTATGAAAGCATTATTTTGAAATGCGTGATTCACGGGAGCATATCCCGGATTTTGAAGAAATCTTAAAGGACATTGATGATGATATCCTTAATGATCCTACGTTACCGAATTCAAAGGCCGCTAATCACGAAATTCCAATAAATCAGGTGGCCAATAGCTGTAATCTTGTAGATATTGCAATTATGGAGGGTGATCATATCTGGGAAAATCAAACAAGGGAGTTGAATGGAAAGCTGTTAGATCATGCCAAGGCAGGAGGTGTGAATAATAAAGTGGAGTTTAGTATGGGCTGGACTAAAACGGGCTTTGTAGGGGTGACAGAAAAAAATCCCAATAAGAGTAATAGTAAAGGTAAACAAAAACTAAAGCCCATTAGAGCATTAGCCTTGGGGAATGCTAATGCCATATCTAAGAGGAATTTGACATTTTAAAGCTAAAAACCTCCTGCATCAGTGAATGTTAAATAGCAGTATTGCAAATTTTTTTGCAATACTGCTACAGTACAATTCTAAACATAGAATTGTACTGTTCACGAATTGCAAAAAAAATAATAATATTTTATTCTCTATTTACCCTGGAATTTCTCTCTCATCCCTCTCATTTTTCTGTGCTCTTCTCACTCTTCTCTTTCTCCGTCTGCTCTCTCCTCTCTGAAATTCCATCGCCAAAATTTCTCACCCATCTCCGAAATTTTTCACCCATCTCACACGGCCACTCTCTCATCTCTCATCACACGGCCTCTCATCTCTCATCGCACGGCTTCTCTCTCATTGCACCGGTGCTGGGTTTTGGATTTTTGAGGTTGGAGGTTGGATCAGCGTGGATCGGCGAGTTGGGTTTGGATCGTTGGGCTGGGATCGGTTGAATGTGGGTTTGGATCGGTTGATCGGTGGGTTTGAAATGGTGGATCGGTTGATCGGTGGGTTTTTGTGATGCTGGGTTATTGTTCGGCGAGATGGTGGGTTTGGATCAGCGTGGATCGGTTGATCGTTGCACCGGTGTGTGTGTGTGGCTCTGTTGATGGTTTGTGTTTGTGTGTGTGGCTTTGTTGTGGTTGGGTTGTGGCTGAAGTGGCTGGTTATTCTGGGTTTCCGATGGGTTTTTTTTTTTTTTTTAATATGGGTTTTTGTTCTGGTGGGATTTTGGTGAGCAGTGGGCAGTGGTGGCTTGGGTTTTTCTGGGTTTTTGTTCCGATGGGTCTGTGTGTGTCACACAGGTGTTGAGGGAGAAAGAGAGGAAGGCTTTGTGTGTTGAACCGGTGTTGAGGGAGAAAGTGAGGAAAAAAAAGACTGTTGGAAAGCCTAGGAAAACAATAGTTTGGGTTAGAAAAAAAATAATAAAGAAAGATTAAAAGATAATATTTTAATAAAAATAGAAGTTTGGGATGTGGAGGTATTGTAAAATAAGATGGTATAAATGATAAAGTGGTTTTTAGAATTGTAAAATAGAATAGCATTAGCATTTTCCAATGCTAATGCTCTTAGTGGAACAATGCTGACTCAAAATAAAGAAATAAAAAAGGGAGGTACGGATGTAAATGAGGGGACGTGGAAAATAATCCAAAGCTCATGCACTAGTGCATGCACTCCTTTGGACGTGGAGTTTGGTTTGAAGAGAAAGTTTGAGGGAATAAACAGAGATGTAGGGGAGGTGCAAATACAAGAAAAAAAAGAAGAGGATGGTTGATGATAATGACTGTGTAAAAGCAGCGGTGGTTGCTAGGCAACCCCGTCGAGACCAATGAGTCTTTTAAGCTGGAACTGTCGGAGGCTTAGGAACCTTTGGACAGTTAAAGCCTTAGAAAAGGCGGTGAATAAGGAAGAGCCTAATATTGTCTTCTTGATAGAGACAAAGTCTAACAGAGAATGGATGGAGCAAGTGAAGAGTGATGCAAGATGAAGCATGGATTAATAGTCCCTAGTGATGGTAGCAAAGGTGGTTTGGCCATGCTGCGAAAGGAAAGGATCAAAATGGAGGTTAAGACGTACTCTCAGGATCATATAGATGCATAGGTAGAAGGTGGATGGGATGGGGGCTGCTAGCACTTTACGGGATTCTATGGTAACCCCAACACAGCGAAAAGATCGGAATCATGGGCCAAACTGAAATATCTCAAGGGTACATCATCGCTCCCGTGGCTAGTGATTGGTGATTTTAACGAGATCATCGGTTTAACGGAAAAGGAAGGAGGACGAGCCAGACCGAGAAGGCAAATAAAGATTTTTACTGATGCCATACACCATTGTGGGTTTCGAGAGGTGGATTTCATCGGATCAAAATTCACATGGTTGTATCAGCGACAGATGGCACCTAAATTCGAGAGCAGCTTGACAGGGCATTAGCCACCAAGGAATGGATGGATTTGTTCCCCACAGCTAAACTATACCACCTTTCGTCGTCAACATCGGACCACTCACCATTCTCACTCCATTTAGTACAACAAAAGAAGCAGAAGAGAATAAAGAAATCCTTCAAATTCAAATCAATGTGTTTAAAGGATAGGAGGTGTGAGGATATTGTCAAAGCTACATAGGAAGTGGGGATACAATCAGGTACAATGGGTTTTCTGAAGAGTTGCTTAGAGCAGTTTCGTCATGACTTAGAAGCGTGGAACAAGGAGGAATTTAGTCATGTTGGAAGGAAAATTGTTGAACTACAACGCAGGCTTGAATGGCTGGAATTACAACCAGTTAGTCCGGACTTGACCATTGCTATGAGGAATACCAGAATTGACTTGAACTGTTGGCTAGATAAAGAAGATGAGATGTGGTGGTAGAGATCAAGACTAAATTGGTTTCAAGAGGGAGATAGGAACACCAGTTTCTTTAATGCCAAAGCCTCAGCAAGATACCAGAAAAACTATGTTGAGGGTCTGGTTGATGATTATGGGAGATGGCAAGAAGATGAAGGGCATATTGGAGAGATTGCAGTAGACTATTTTGAAAAGCTTTTCACCTCAAGCAACCTAGATGACTTTACCGAGATTCTGAATGCTATCCAACCAAAAGTGACTACGTCTATGAATGAAGAGTTGACCTGAACGTTTACAGCACTGGAAATTAGAGCGACTTTGAAGCAGATGTACCCCCTTAAAGTCTCGAGCCCCAACGGCATGCCCTCCATTTTTTTCCAACATTTCTAGAGTATATGTGGTGAGGTTGTCACAACTACAATTTTGGATTTCCTTAATCATGGTATGTCTCCCCCTAATTTTAATGAAAAGCATGTTGTGCTTATTCCAAAAATTAAGGAACCAAAAAAAGTTTTTGATTATAGGCCGATAAGCCTTTGTAATGTTGTTTATAAGCTTGCCTCTAAAACAATAGCAAATAGGTTGAAGAAAGTTCTTCCATCCATTATTAGTGACACCTAAAGTGTCTTTGTGCATGGAAGGTTAATTACTAATAATGTATTGGTAGCTTTTGAGACCATGCACAATATTAGTTAGAAAAAAGGAGGAAAAGTTGAAGAGATGGCTATCAAACTCGACATGAGTAAGGCTTATGATATGGTAGAGTGGACTTGCTTGGAAAAAATTATGGAAAAACTGGGTTTTGTTGATAAATGGCGGAAGTTGATTATGCAATGCGTCACTACTGTTTCCTATGCCATAAAGATCAATGGTAGCCCTAGGGGTTGTATTATTCCTTCTAGGGGCATCCGGCAAGGAGACCCTTTGTCACCTTATTTATTTCTATTGTGCGCAGAGGGACTATCAGCCTTGATTAAAGCTTTGGTGTGCAATGGAAGCATGGATGGGATTGCAATATGCCGTGGAGGTCCAAAGTTATCCCACTTATTTTTTGTAGATGACAGTCTCATCTTCTGCAAAGTATCATTGGCTGAATGTGACTTGTTGCAGAGAGTCTTGGAAGTCTATGAATGGGCCCCAGGTCAGCAACTAAATAGAGCAAAAACCTCCCTATTTTTCAGCAGCAACACCCCTAAGGAGATACAGGATGAGATAAAAAGAAGATTCGGAGCCTAAGTAATTAAGCAGCATGAAAAGTATTTAGGCTTACCATCACTTATGGGCAAAAACAAAAGAAACACATTTAATGATATAAAGGAGAAGCTTGGTAGGAAATTGTCTGGATGGAAGTAGAAGATGCTGTACAAAGCTGGAAAAGAAGTATTGATTAAAGCTATGGCTCTTGCCATTCCAACCTACACCATGAGTTGTTTCAAGTTACCGAACTCCCTTTGTGAAGAATTGACAGCCATGGTAAGGAAGCTCTGGTGGGGGCAAAGAAAGGATGAAAACAAAATCCCTTGGTTGAGTTGGGAGAAGTTGTGTGAACCAAAGTCGAAAGGAGGCATGGGTTTTAAGAACCTAAAACTTCTTAATCTGGCTTTGTTGGCAAAACAAGGATGGAGACTCCAAGTAGGGCATGACTCATTAGTATATAGAGTTTTGAAAGCCAAATACTTCCCAAGGTGTGATTTTGTACAAGCTTCTCTGGGTAATAAGCCCTCTTACACATGGCGGCGGAGCATAATGGCGGCACAACAATTAGTTAAAGATGGGGTGAGGTGGAGGGTCAGAAATTGGGCCAATATTCGCATTTGGGAGGACTGGTGGTTACCAAGCCCCTCCACGTACAAGATTACTTCTCCAAGAATATTTCTACATGTAGATACCCGGGTGCAAGACTTGATAAATGCCGCTACTGCAGAATGGAAAGCTACTGTCATTGAAGCTTTATTTTTACCCCATGAAGTGGACGTGATAAAAAGTATACCCATTAGCTCTAGGTTGCTTCCTGATAAACTTATTTGGACTGAGACAAGAAATGGGCTCTTTACGTTGTGCAGTGCTTATAAATTGGCTGTGAACCAGTTACTCTCATCCAATAGGGCCTCCAACTTAGATGCAAGCAACTTAAGGCGTTTTTGGAGTAGAGTTTGGAGCATGCAGGTACCGCATAAAATACGGCATTTTGTATGGAGAGCATGCTGTGATGCCTTGCCAACGAAATCCAACTTGATGAGGCAGAAGGTAATTTAGGAGGATTTGTGTGACAGTTGCAAGGAGGCACTGGAATCTGTGGGTCACGTTCTTTGGTGGTGTCCGAAAGCTAGGGAGGCTTGGGAGTGTTCTAAACTGGTGCTACCGAAAGTCGATGGGGCAGTCCTGTCATTCCAAGATATAATGTGGAAGTTGCTGATGGATGAGGTTATAGGGGAGAACCATGTAGTGCAGACAGCCACTGTTGCATGGGCCCTTTGGCATAACTGAAATGAGATAAGGTGTGGTGGTGTAAGAAAGTCGAGGCAAGTATTGTTCAAATGGGCATCGAACTACCTCATGGAGTACAGGACGGCGGTTGCTCAAAATATCCTAGCACCGTCCTTGCCGAGGCTTGATGCAACGTGGTGTCCTCCAAAGGGTGGCCATTTCAAAATTAACGTGGATGGGGTTGTATTTTCGAAGCAGAAGGCGGTGGGTATTGGGGTGGTAATTCGAGATGATGAAGGGAGGCTTGAAGCTGCGCTAAGTAAGAAAATCCCAGTACGAATGGGTGCGCTGGAGGTAGAGGCCAAGGCGTTTGAAACAGGGCTGCTTTTTGCTAAGGACGTTGGAGTACGTGACGTTCTCTTGGAAGGAGACTCTGGTAGTCTTTAATGCTCTTTGTAATATTTCTACATCCCCTTCCTCAATTGCTGCAATGGTTCAAGGCATACAAGATATCTGTGGGGACTTTAGGAGTGTAGGTTTCTCTCACGTCAGAAGACAGGGAAACATACCAGCCCATATATTAGCAAAGCATGCATCTAACATAGCTGATTTCGTTGGTTGGATTGAAGAGGACTCTGCTATATTATGCAAGCTCTTATCCATGATGTATCATCTATTTCAAATATGCAATAAAATATCTCGATGTCTTTACCATCCAAAAAAATATATATATATATATATATATTGGTTTAGTAACTATTTTTAGAAACATTTTTATAGGAGAATGATAAAGTAATTAATTTTTTTTACGGCTTTTTATATTTCCCATGAAAGTGTTGTCAAAATTTTCCTTATATGGTTTATTAATAATTGTCATAAGAGCACCCGATAACATAAACTTTGTTTTTTTATTTTTAATTTGTTTTGTTGTTTGGATTTTGGATAAATTTTTTTTTAGTTGTTAGATTGGTTGGTTTAGGTGTATCTAGATTGTGCACCACTATGAACGATGGCTTATGTCGGTGGTCGTGTTAGGGAACTATTATTGTTTGTTGGTCGTGTGGTTTAGAATTTTTTTTGTTGTAGTTGTTGGTTTTTTTTTTTTTTTTTTTGAGTAAAGAAGTATTGAGTAAAAAAATTTTAAATTGAAAACAAGTGCCAAACAGATTCATCATTTTTTTTTTTTTTTTTTTGAGTGAGAAAACACCTAAAAACTCAGTTTGAGAAAACATAAAAAAAGTGCCTTTTCCATATTTAAATTTAATAACTGTTTTCTGGTAGGAGTTCTATTTTTGTAGTGGTTACTAAATTTTCGTTTAGTGTTTATATATATATATATATATATATATAATTTTGTATTAGTTTTTGTTGGTGCAAACACAATAATAATGGAAATAACACAATGAGAAACTGAATAGTACTTCTGAATATTATTAATTCAATGAGGAAAATTACACAACACTATTTGGACTGAGGCGCGGCACTCGCTCTCTTTAAGGAGATTCAAGCCCTTGGTTGGCTAATCTTTGTAACTGGTGCAAACCTTCTTTGACTTGTCTCCCCCAGGATACAACAACCCACCAAATGTTGTATGGCTAGAACAATTTCTGCACAAAGTATTCAAGTCCAAAGCTCCACCAGAAGAACACCTTTCTTTGGCCCAAAATTTCTCAAGTATTTAGGAATATTATTGAATTCACTCTCTCACACAATACTCTTTGCTTTTAACTATTTTCTTCATTCACTCTTGATATGAAATTAGTCCATAGCATAGCCGTATATATAGTCTTCCAACCCTTCACATAACCTACATATTATTTATTAATTTAGAAAACTTCTCTTAATTTATTTAATCTAACTTACATACAAGTAACTCTTTTTTTAATAAATTATAACTCATCTCTTTATTCATCTTCAGTTTTTTTGAGTTTCAACATATTTAATTTAAAATGTACTAACAGTTTTAAAAATGATGAAGTACTCTTTTAGTCTTTTATTTGTCTTCTCTAAGGAAAAAAATAGTTTAATTAAAATCTATGATTCTATTAGCGATTTTTGTTAAGGAGGACACCAGGCCTAAATCTCAAAAATATATATATATATATATATATATATACACGCACACACATACTGAGATGCATAAAAAAAATCTAAAGTGCTCCCTTTGTAAAGTACTTTAATTAAAAAAAAAAAAAATCATTACGAATTGTTGGAGCATATTTTAAAATATGTAAAGAAAGTTTATATACATAAAAAAATTTTTGACATTTAATAATATGGCAGATTATTAGTAATGTATAAAAAAGAAAAAGATTTTAGTAGCAGTCGCAAATGTTAATTGATGTAAAAATATTGTGAAATCTTTTGTGTATGTAGCATTAGAAATCCCTATAAAGAAAAATAATCTTTAAGCAGATCCACAAACCGTAAATGTTGTAAGTTTGTTTCAACAATACTGCCCTTCAATAATTTTATATGTATACTACACAACCTAAAGTGGTCTAAAATCTCACTAGTACACAAGTTTTCGTTGTGATTGATAAGGAATATTTTGGCTCAGAATTTTCTAACTCATTTTATCCTTCAGGTTTGAAATGCCCTTCGTTCTCAAATGGATTGTCAGGTACTAGAGCCCTTCAAGTTGACGACAATGCAACACCACTCATGCTCTCCACTCACATTCACTGACGGGTAGAAAGATACCCATCGGGTTACCCACACTTGGTCCCACACTATTTGCGTATTTTCCACTCATGCATCCCTATATGGAAAGAACTTACACAACATGTCCAAAAATCCTTCCACATATTCGTGTTCTCCAAATATGGGAATTAAGGTTCTAAGATCTCGAAACATTAACTCTGTATCTTTCTTACAAGAGAAGATCTTATGTTCATGAGATCTTGATCAGCCTTATGCCACTTTATAAGTACTAAGCTTCCTCTTCTTCAAGGTATGTACAATTTCCTAACTCTTATACTTTTGAGTTATCAAAGATTTTTCTATTACTAACTTAACTTTCGGAGTGTCTTTGGCTGACTCCCCAACGGTGCTCTTTTTAGGTTCTTCACCTTTTTGTTCTTCAGATATGTCAATTGTCACACGTGTGGATAATCAATTCACTAATGATTTTGTCATCAGTGACATACTAGTATAGTTAAGAATTTCAAAAAAATAATAAGATTCCTACACTGAGCAGATCCACAAACCCAATGACGATTTTGTGCATCAGACATTAGTGAGCAGATCCACAAACCCAATGACAGTTGCCTTGGAATATATTGTGATTGCCTTCTATAATTTTATCCGTACAACATCCAAGAAAAAAAGTGGCCTCGTATTCATCAAAAAAAAAAAAAAAAAAGTGGCCTCGTATTAAGATTCCTAAAACGTTAAACGTTGGGCAAGGAAAGCAGTAATAATGTAGTATGCCACTAAAGTTTTTTTTTTTTTTCCTAAAAAAACTTTTTTCTTAATTTTTTTTTTTTTTAAATATCTTTCTGGTTGGAAGAGCAAATAAGGATTATCCATCTATTTTCCTAACCTCTCTATATAATTATTTTAAGTCTAATAACACAATTTTTTTTTACAATAGTTGACATTGCTTATTGTGATTGGTGTATATAAGAGTGTTGTTAGTGATAAACTTAGGTGAAAGTGCTATGCTCTAATCATAAGATGCCAGGTATTAATTGTGGCAAAAAACTTTGTAGTCCAATTGACATCTCCAAAATGTGTATGGTTCAAATCCGTCTTCCAATAATAACTATTAAACAAAAATATTCTATCAAAAGAGGGATAGTTTAATCATATGTTCATGTGTCATCCATCTCCACTAAATGTACTAGTGGCTACAAAGTCCAAGGAAGGCTCTTACTCTTCTTTTCAAAAATATTCTATCGAAACAGAGATAGTTTAATTGTATGTTCATGTGTCATCCATCTCCGCTAAATGTACTAGTGGCTACAAAATCCAGGGGGAAGGCTCTTACTCTTCTTTTCTAACATGATTGAAACTCCTTTTAAGAGGGATGATATGTAAGAGCCTGTTTGGTTGGTTAGTTTAAGTAATGTTGTTTGAGTGTTTTTGATATACGTGTGGGTAAAAAAATGTGTCGAAATGTGTAAAAGGTTGTTTAAATAACATGATTGAAACTCCTTTTAAAAGGGATGACATAAGCCTGTTTGGTTGGTTAGTTTGAGTAATGTTGTTTGAGTGTTTTTTATATTTGTGTGAATAAAAAAGTGTGTTGAAATGTGTGAAAGGTTATTTAAAATGTGAAAATGTTGGTTAGAACTAACCAACCAAACAGGCAAGTGTCTTTAGTTAGTCTTTTTTATAATTCTATAGTTACAATTGAGGTGAGAGCATTTGAACTCTAAATATCTTTGTAGGAAATACTAAGAGGTGTTAATTGGAGTACAAAGCTTTTTATTTTGAAAATTTCTAATTAACAAAGTTTTTGGAGATACCAAAGAGATTTGAGTTAACAAAAAAAAAAAAAAAAAAAAAAAAAAAAAAAGAGGTGTTAATTGGAGTACAAAACTTTTTGTTTTGAAAATTTTGAATTAACAAAGTTATTGAAGATACTAAGGAGATTTGAATTTTTTAAGAAAATAAAACTTTTGATCGATATTTTTACAATTCTCTAAGATTATCCGTCCTTGAAGAAATAGAAATTCTCAAGTGAAAAAGAAAAATGCTATGAGTCTTATTACTCAATTGTTACATTTTGGTATTTTTAGTGGAAACATCTAGGGTTCAAATTCTTTATTTCATTGAAACCATAACATTTTAAATAAAAAAAAAAAGTTTTGAAAAATTCTCAAGATACTAGTGAAAATTTTCTTACATGGCAATTAATTAATTAAACAACACATGCTACACTTGCCCACTTGAGCAAAACACTCACACTCGCCAACTTTTTTTTTTTTTGAGAATCACACACTCGCCAACTTAAGCAAAACATACACACACTTTCCCACTGCTACATGACTACCATATATTACACGTCACAATTAATTATGTTTCATACTATACTACCTCTTCTCCCCCCTTCCTTCCTTTACAACAATTTAAAAAAAAAAAAAAAAAATAGACTCTCCTAATTAACGAAATTAATCATACATAACAAAATTCTCCTCTAAAGCTACAAGACACAATCACACAAAGTTCTTGACGTACAATTCCACCCCTATATGTTTTAGTTGTATGTGCACAAAGTTTGAAAAATGATAAAGAAATTATAAAATTTAGAATGAATGTTAATGATAGATATCAACAATAGTAAATAAATTTCAAAGTTATTATTATTATTATTTTAATGATCGGCGATATAAAGTTTACACAATAAATAACATGTTCTCTATCAGAGACAGATAATTGGGTTTTTAGCCAAAAAAAAAAAAAAAAAAAAAGAAGAAAAAGAAAAAGAAAAAGAAAGAAAGATAATGGGGTTGTTGGATATACTTAGTGGAACTCTTATTAATGATGTGACATGAGTGACGAGTCACATGACATCCATACATCTTTTTGTTATTTTGAGCAAAGACATTTATGCATCTTAATTTCCAACAATGCCAACCTTTGTGTATTTGGCGTCCGTGAAACATTGACAGGAGTTGTTTGAGAATTGAGATACATAGGAATTCTTGTTAATGCATGATGTGCAAAACGTTACATGTAACAACACATGCTGCAGAATTTTTAATTTGACCATATATGGGAAATAGATATAGATGAGATTAGAATCATTTGATATAGATGAGATAAAAATCGATATGAGAAAATCTTGATTAATGACTAATGAGGGTATATGATATTGGTATCTCAATTGATATGAGAAATCCCTCAACCAAAAAAAAAAATTGATAAGTTTTTTTGGTGCATAATTGTAGGACAAACATCTGAAAAACTTTTTAAAGAAAATAGCATTTTGATTATGATTGAGCAAATTTACAAACCTGTATATGTGAGTTATTATTAATAGTGTGTGGTTCTGTGCATATAAATAGATATAATTGAAAATAATCAAAATTAAGGTTCAAATTATTATACAGGCCATACATTTTTAAAATATGTAATGGTTATATATATAATTTAATATTTAATTGGTTTTAAACTCTTCGATTTTGGACCTAATAATTCATTTGCCATAAAAATTAAAATTTTAGATGGACACGTGATAGAAAATTGGACTCTAATTGAAATCTAATTTAGAATCTAATTGAATTTGGACTCTTCGGTTTTTATATTCAACTAGTGGTTAATCTGTGCGATGCATGAGATAGTTAAATTTAAAATCACATATATTTAAAAAAACAAATAGAGAGTTTTCTATGAAAAAACTATTAATTAAAAGTTAATAAAAAATTATTTTATAATTTAAAATAGTTTCCCATAAGTATTGTATAGGTATGAACCAAGTAGGATATGCATATTTTAAATTAAAAAAAAAAAAAAAAAAAAAAAAAAAAAAAAGACCATAATTGTGTTTTTACTGTTCAAAGAGAAAATGGTTATGTTATTAAGTGGATATAGACTCTCTATGGGAAACAACATAGACATAGTGGTTGTCCAACAAAGTACTCCACATAATAAAATATTGCCTTGGGCAAGTCACATATTGCACGTTAACGCATGCTTTATTATTTTTTGTATTATATTAGAAATTCGATTTATGTTATGCTAGCTTTATTGAACTCATTTTCACGGTTCAAGTGTTAAACATAAAAATGAGTGTGCTTTACTAATCCTTCCCCGTGGAACTGAACCCCAAATCATCTGTCAACTGCTCAATCAATTATTTATTCAGAATGCTAAAAAAAAAATTATGTGATTCTCGTTTATTAATATACCCATATACTTTTTTTACTTCATCGATTTGATTCTTTCGATGGATACCAGGATTCTCATATTGAAAAGAATTATAAATTCTAGGAATTAGAACCATAAGAGTAAGAGTTGTCCTTCTATTTTTATATATTGATAATTGCAATCAACACAAATTAAATAGATAAAGCAAAGAAATAGAATTGGTACGCTATGAACATAGATGTATGAAATTTATATCTATATGTAATTGATATCTATGAAGATAGATAAGTTTTGTAGTATTCAATAGTTCACTTGATATAAAATTAAAAATTAAATAAGAAATGTGGCACAAAATTGAGAATTCAATTAAAATTTAATTTGACTTTCTCTAAGTTTTGGCGATATATATATACATCTATATTATTTTTAAACAATATTTCAATTGTTTTTATTTTATACGATAACATGCTAGGAAAATCAAAAGAGAAGGAATTTCAGTGTAAAAAATTGAAGCGTCCTGGACATTGGCAAAACTCTGGGTGTGTGAATGGAATCTTTTCAACCTTTATTTGCCTTTCTATTTTTTTTTTTTTTTTTGAAAAAAACAGTTTAAGTAAAAAAATATGATTATTTTAGAGAGTTGGCAAAACTCTATATGTGTGTGTGAATGGAATCTTTTCAGCCTTTATTTATCTTTTTAATTAAAAAAAAAACAGTTTTAAGTAAAAAATATATTTTAGAGAGTTGGCAAAACTCTGTGTGTGTGTGTGAATGGAATCCTTTCAGCCTTTATTTGTCTTTTTAATTAAAAAAAAAAAAAAAACAGTTTAAGTAAAAAATTTGATTATTTTAGAGAGTTTATTAAGGTGGACATTGGGCCTAATTCTCAATAATATATTGGACATTGGGCCTAATTCTCAGTTTAAGTGCTCCCTTTTTTTTAAAAGTAAAAAATTAAAAAAAATGCTCCCCTTCTATATACTTTAATTAATAACAATAAAAGAAAATAAAAATGTTCTCTTATAAAGAAAAAGAATCAACATCAACGTTAAGTAGATCCACAAACTGTAGATAGCATAAGTTTATATACATACTATAATTTTATATACATACTATACAACCTAAAGTGGTCTCAATAATACACAAGTATGGTTGAAGAATTTCAAAGAATATAATAAGATTCCATTAGCAAAAAAAATAATAAGAATATTCCTACACCTGAGCAGATCCACAAATCCATTGACAGTTGGTTTGCCCTTCTATATAATCCTATCTATACAACATCCAAGAAAAAAAGTGGCCTCGTATTAAAAAATTTAAGTGGTCCTGTCTATTTCAAAGAATAATAAAACTCCTAAAATGTAGGGTAAGGAAAAGAGTAATATGCCACTAGCTTTTTATTTTTTAAATATCTTTCTGGTCTAGAAGAGCATATAAGGATTATCTATCTATTTTCTTATATCTCTATATAATAACAATAAGTCTAGACTGTGATTTTAAAAATTGGAACGGTTAAAGAATAAAAAATGAGGCAAATTCTCGATTTTTTTCGGTTCTTGAACGGTTTTCATTAGCCCCGTATGGTTTTTAAAATAGAGGTCTAGACATATAATATTAATCACATTAGACCATGGTCTATTGTAACTTGTTAGTGTCTATAATATAAATAGTTTTAGCGATAAATTTAAGTGAAAGTGATTATATGCTCCAATTTATAACCTATTATGTCAATAATTCTGGAAAATAAATGTGAAAAATAATTTACTTATCACTTTGAAAGATGAAAGTTTATATTTTAACATTACTAATATTTATTATTATTGTTTTCACGTGTAAGGTAATAAAGTTTCTGATGTATGTACAATCTCCATGAAAGAAGAGTTGAGTGGCGAATGATAAAGTTAAAATCATATTTTTTTAGGTAGAGCCAAGCTACACTGTCACTGACACGCAGACATCTTTTCCTTTTTCGATGAACCGCATGCGTACATCTTTTCCTTGTCCATATTTCAGAAGAAAATTTCATCAAATAATATTTATATGATTTTTTTTTTATGGTAATATTTATATGATTTAGTAAATATATTTTCAGTCATCAAATAATGTGCAGTTATTTTTAAATAATATTAATCGTTTTTTTTTTTTTTTTGAGGGGGAATCGTAGTTAATATTACTTAAACATTTTTAATCCTGGATTTTATTGAATTAATTAAAAATTATACATTAGAGTATAATAACTGTTGTTTTTCAAAAATAAATGTCACTTCTATAAGCCTTAGCACATACAATGTAGTAGGAGAGAAATATAATAATAACAATACTAAATGCAAACTTTTGCTAATAGATGACAAAGTAGAAAATCTCTGGCCCATGTTTAACCATAAAAATCATAACATCTTTTCTTATAATGAAAGAAGAAAAAGAAATTAATACATTCCTATATCCCTGAATCTCTAAATATAGAATGAGTAAGAATTTTTGTTTGGAAAAATTACAAAAAAAAATTTTCACTAAAAATAGATTTACTTACATATTTTTTTGGGAAGATATGCTTTAAATATTCCTAAAGTTAAATATGATAATAAAAATAAATATTAAAATAAAACGAGACATTAGTAATTTAAATGAGTGTTTGTACATTTTTCTTTTTAAATATGAAGAGGGACAATTAGGGAAAGAAAAGATTAAAATTAAATAGTGAAAGCAACACTAATACCAAAAAAAAAAAGTCTTATTAATTTAAGAAAAAAAATTGTAAATGCAAGTTATAATTTCTTTTTTTCGTGCTTGGTTTTGATATTTTCTTAGAGCCTAATATTAGAGTTAGTATAATCATTGCTATGTTTAAGCTATGTCATAATTTTAGCTGATTATATATAAGAGAGAGAGAGAGAGAGAAATAAATTATTAGAATACTTAGAAGTGAAATGATAAAATAACATATAAGTATTAAAAGTATGATTATATGTTTGAAAATTTTAAAATGTTCTATTTATTTGAATTTTTTAAAGGAGGTTGTATGATGTTTTGGTTTTTGGAATTAACTTAAAATTTTTATTTCCAACTATCAGAAGCTGGATTGATTGCACATGTCCTTAATAAATATATATCTCTGTAATTTTTTTTTTTTTTTACATGAAACAACATATAAAATATATTTGGCACATTGATAAGGAGATATTATGATAATATACCATGTTATAATTTTAATTTTGTATTTTGAATTTGGAATATTACTAAACAAATTTAAACCTGTTTTTTTAAGAGAACCTTTATTTTGGGGGGCAAGGGGATTGGTAAAATTTATGTTTAATCTAATTTCTTATTAATAAAATAGAGGGGATGAGAGGATTTAAAAAAAAAAAAAAAAAAAAAAAAAAAAAAAAAAAAAAAAACCTAACTAGGGGCCACACCCTACCCTAGGCCAACCTCCCTTCTCTTTTAGTGGTGTCAGTAAACCACAAGGCTCTTAGTATGTTCATTCAACTAATTAATACCCAATTATAACTGATTATTGTACATATTGCATATTAATAATGTGGAATTGATATGCCCATCTATTCCATTCAAGAATATAACTCAGAGTTTTCGATTTGTTTTTTTGTTACATGATTAATAGTCTTGGCGAAGACAGGATTTGACTCCAATGGTGTAAAATTTATAACTTACATCCAATTAATACATATGTCTTTATACATCAATGGACCTACAAAGATTTATAAACATGATGAACGAGCACAATGCACATGCGTTATAACTAATTAGTTTGTAACTCCATGCATATGCATGGATACACTTAAAAATATACAATAAGATGCATAATATAATTCCAATATATTTAATTTAAATACTATTGATAGTCATTTTCATATTTTGTTAACTCTTTAAAAAAATTTGTAAGGATATTATTAGGTATAAAATGTAAATTGTCCATGTTTTTTTTTAAAATTTTTTTTTTGTGAAACACTTTTATTTTTTATTTTTTATGATTCATTTATTCTAAAATTTTTGGTTTTTGTACTTAATAACCCACTTGGATGAATATTTATGATGTGGTCCCACATTTAATTCTAAAATTAAAAAATAAAACTCTTTAAGAATAAATAATTTAAGACACATGGCACAAAATTGGAACTCTATTTTGAAATTCTAGTCTGAATTTCTCTTAACTTCACCTACTATTATTATTATTATTATTATTATTATTATTATTATTATTATTATTATATAGATTTGCATAAAAAAATTTGCATAAAAAAATAAACCTTAAGTACAATTAAAATATATATATATATATATATATTTATAGGAAGTGAAATTATATATATATATATATATATTGTTAAACTCATAGTATGATTGAACTATTACAATTTTAAATCACAGAGTAATTATTTATGCAACTAAAAATTTTGATTTTAACTTAAAAAAATTATTATATAAATTTTTTTTTTTCAAATTTTACTACTTATGCACATTCTTTTGATAAATAATTAGTTGCTACATAGAAAATTTAAACTAATAACACTTTTGAAATGTAATAATATATTTTATTTTTTTCTCTTCAATTTGCTTCTACTATTGCACACCTTTAGTACGATGATCACTTCACAAGTATAAATGCTTGTGGGATGTGGGAGGTAAGGGCCGAGGTTCAAGTTTCTAGAAGAGAGTTTCACACACATATACACTTAAATTATGCTAGAGTAGAATTTCTATCCTGTAAAAAAAAATAAAAAATAAAAAATAAATAAAAAATTCTTCTTTACTTTTTTATCCTATCCTTAGTTTTCTTTTATAACTTTTGAAGCTTAAAACATATTACTATAATAGGAATTATTGTCATTGTATTTTTTCAATGAAACTTGACATGTAGAAGAGGTATATATAAGAAAACACATAAAAATGTAGAAATATAAGTTTAGAAAAAAAAAAATGAAAAGAAAGGGAAGAAGTATGTAGGGAGAAGGGGGGGGGGGGGGGGGGGGGGGGGGGAGGCTTGGTTCAGGTGAGGCCAGGGGTCCGCCCTTGATTCGTAGCTGCAACAAATTAGAGCTCACCAATAAAGAAATCTAATAACAATTCTAATTAAATTATGTCCCCTTTTCTAAATAAATGATAATTTAGTTATATTTAAACTTTTCAACAAATTCTTTGTTTTTGCTTCTTCTATATCTATACTATTATTTAAGGGGTCTCCAAGTCATTTAAGCCATGGACTCTAAATAAAACTCCTACATATTAGGTAAATTTAAAAAACAGTTTTTATTTTTTTTATTGTCTAGATATTTTTCAATCAAATTTCCCATGGGTCATTGTGTAGCATATAAATTAAAAAAAAAAAAAAATACAAATTGGGGTTGAGACTTGAGAGTGTACCAAGGTATGAGATTGAAAGAAATACCCTAACACTTGTTACATACTTGATATTTAGGGTTTGTGAGTTCTGACTTAAATTTTGCCTAGAACTACACTGGTGTCACTTTGAGATTTGAGAGTTTCTTGTTTATTGTGTACCGCAAGTCTTCCAAAACTTTGTTTGGATGAGGTGTTTGTATGAGGTACCCTTAACCTTTGAGACCCATATCATCTATATGTGTATAGGTTTATTGGCAAACAGTGAACATAAACTTATTTAGATATAGATCATAGTGTTTATAGGTATAATTAGACAATGCACAAGATGTTGCTAAGACAGTGTACAAGAACATGAAGTTGCAGATTCAAGGAATCAAAATATGATAGTTTTGATCGATTTAAACTAAGGTTTGATTGATCGAAAGTTGATTTCTAGAATTTGTATTTCAACCCACAAAGCCCATTAAGTGATTAGGGTTTCAGTCCAACTATACTTGATACTTAAGTGAAACCTTAATGCACGTTTTCTAAGACTAGAGAGAAGCTTTTTTGAGATCTGAGAGATTTTGTAACTTCTGCTCTTTCAAGCTTCTACCGGAGATCACACAGATACTCATTGAACTTGTGGAATCAAGTCACTAACCTTCAGTTATCAAGTGTACGTGAGATCTAAAGCTTCAATGAGATTTTGAGGTTTGTGGATTGGAGGTTCATGTTGCAGCAGTTCACTTTAAAGGAAGTTTGTAGGATTCAAAGCTCAGTTCTGTGACTAAAGTTAGATTTACTGTGAATTGTTATTCTTGATTGTAAATCTCCAATTTATAGTGAAATTGTTACCTTGGGATTAATTAGGTCAAGTCTTCCCAAGTTTTTCCTTTGGAACAAATTGTTTCATATAGTTTCCTAGATCATCATATCTTGACATTTATTTTTTTGCTGTACATGATATGTTTGATTAGTTGTTTAAATTAAGGGGTTCATAATTGATTTAATTAACAACTTAGCCTTAAAATTGGTTAAGCACTATTTGTTCAGGGGTCTAAATTTAACATAAACAGAAACTACGAAAATGAGAAAAAAAAAATTGTAATCAATCTGTTGTGCACTGTTTTTCATTTTTTGCTCTTCTGTCGGATGAGATTCTCATTCATCCAGAACAGATTTAATAAGTTTGCTATCATAGCCTGGAAGAACATATTTGTTAGTGCAATTTCAAACATCAATTAATAAAGAATATGCGGAAGAGTTGATATTATTCAAAGTCAAGCTCATTTGGGATCAGAGATCTTTTAAAAGCTTACATGAGGTATAATATAGTTTCTTCTACATTCTTGGAGAACAAAGGACTTCAAATTAAGATAGTGATAGCTCTTTCATCGTAGTTCAGAAAACACAAAAAAAGAAGACAAAATTTGGAAATTTTACATGCAACTAGGCTTGAACTTCCAGATTTTGTTTTACTTTTGTCCGTATTATTTTCAACCAAATGGAGATAAACGAGATTTAAAAATTAAATAAATAGAAGTGAGCCAAGGATCAAACTTGCCGTAGGGTGGTTCCTTAAACCCCTCAACTTTGTTCTGTTTACAAAACTTAGAAGGAAGCTTAAGTCAAAAGAAAGCAGCCATAGACCAGACTTACCAGGAGGGTTGCAATTAATATTTCTATAACTCAACCCCTTTGATTTGAATTTGTTTTCTTGTTTAATGTCTTTTGAGACTTTTAGTTGTAAGCCTCGGCCAAAAGATTGGGCTTGTATTGAACAGTGAACCCTTGATCATGATGGTTGGCTGACCACCTACAATTCTTCCTCTGACCCTCGAAAGTAACATTTTGATCTTCCTCTTCTATTATTCGTTTGAAGGAAGAAAATAATCTGTTTGAAGTTTCAAAGAAGAAGAAGATGATTTAAGAATTGTGGAAATGTTGTACTGGTCACCAGGTATATATAGGGGAAAGGGAGAAAATATGTCCCTTTCACCTACGAGTGACACATTGACGAGTCCCCTTCACTTGCGAGTGACACACATTTCCACATATGAGGATAGTTATTGGTATGAATGGGATTAAAAATAATCACCCTAACAAAGTTGTATAGTACTTAGGGGAATATTTTATATATACATATACATATATATATATATATATATATTTTATATTAGGATTCTCTCCCTTTAAAGATGTAGTAGCACTCAAGGAATTATTCAATATATATTTGATATTAGGATTCTCTCCATTTAAAATAAATTCAGCTCATAGTTTATTTGACACAAGAGGTGGAGGAAGTCATGGACTTCCTCCACCATTAAGCAACAGAACCGTTCCCCCTAACTCAAAGTCCTAGCTCCATTCTTGTTTGACAATTTATATCCTATCAAGTCAATAAATTAAATCTTAACCATAAAAGTAACCCTCTCCGATGTATGTGTAGTCCAAAGTCAACTTGATATAATTTGACAATGTTAAGGCTCTGTTTGGTTTGAGAGATGAAAAGGTGGAGGAATATAAAATGGTGAGGTGATGGAAAAGTAGGAGACAGATGTATTTGATTGGGAAGATGAAAAAGTGGAGTGATAAAAAACTTTTTTGTTTGGTTGAGAAGAAAAATGAAATGATAGAAAATATTGTTTGTATAAATTTACTCACATACTCCTATTACATAAATTTGTTAAAAATAGTTTATAAGAAGAAAAAAAATTGTTTACGGAGGAGAAAAAGAAAACCTACTGTTCATTTGAAAAAGAAAACAAAAAATAAGTAGCGTCTAGACATGTGTCGAAAGAGAGGGGTAAATGGGTAAATTACCATCAATGCCTCTCTCTTTCCCCATTTTTCCTCCAATTCATGGGGAAGTAATTTTGGTGGACTTAGAGAGAAAACACCCAGAATCCATCATTTTCTCTTCCATTTTCCTCTCCCAACCGAACACCCTCCCATACCATTTTGTTAATTTCAACTTTTTTGTTCCCCATTTTCCTTGCTCCCAATTCACCCCCAACCAATTGCAGTATAAGGTTATTAATTAATTGTTTGTATTTGAGTATTACTAGCACTTCCTTTTATTTGAAATTAATAATATGCCGAACCCACTTAATGATCTTAATTTTTTTTGTGTGACAGTTGATCTTAGATAAAATTCTATAAATTTTACATTTTTTAAAAAACTTCTTTCTATAAAAACTTTTTTTTTTTTTTTTTTTTTTTTTGAGAATCTTCTATAAAAGCAATGTTACATTTGTTGTCAAAAAAATTTTGTAAGTGATAGATGCATTAAAAAATAATATTTTTATATAATTTTGTACATATGTATTTTCTTTTACTTGTAAAATTTTATGTAAATAAATCTAAATCATCAATCAATGTCATGTTTGAGAAGATTAGGAAGATTATATTGCAAACTATAATTGTGTAGTGATTTTAATTTCTTAAAATTAGATAATAAAAAAACTGAAAATGTTTTTGTAGATTTAGGCTAAAATATTTTTTTTATCCTCTAAATTTTGTATTAAGTTCATTTTTTGTTATTAACTTTGAAAATTTTCCAATCTTAAACTATTGAAACCCAGATGATTTTCAGTGTTTGATTAGTTTTGTGTTTGATCAATTTTCCATTCTTAAACTATAAACTAGAGGAGTGTTTTATCAATTTTGTGTTTTGATTTTGAAAAAAAACATGTTAAAGTAATGGTAGATAGGGAGACGGGATACGAAATAGTAACGGATTGAACCACGGGTGAATAAAGTGTCAAAAATGAAATCACAGATGGGTAAGTTAAATTTGAGGCAAATCACAGGTGGGTAAAGTGTAATTATCCCATATATATATATATATATATATATAAGAAAATTACAAGTTTTGACTGCATCAAAGTTTCAAGGAACTAATTAGATTGCTGAGGTTTTTTTTTTTTTTTTTTTTTTTTTTTTTAGATACATACAAGAATGAAGAATCTAAGTGGTCTGGTTTAAAAAAGAGAAAAAGAATTTTTGAAAGGTGCTTTAAATTAATAAAAGAAATAGGTTAACATTTATTTTAGTTTGGGATCGTTGTCATTCTAGCCTATGAAAGTTTGATGTTTTCAACATTTTCCTCAATATCCATTAAAAAGAAAAAAGAAAAAAAGAACTTTTTTTTTTCTCAAATTTTATAAATATTGCTTATATAATCTTCTTACCTATATGTTTCCAAAATCGCATTTCTATTCGTTTGCTAGCACAAATAGGTCATCTCTTGTCAATTTTAGGCCTCTGGGATGATCCACTAAGGCCTCGTTTGGGAGGAGGGAATGAAAAGAATAATTTTAGAATATTCTTCCATTCTCTTGTTTGGGAGTTTTAATGGAGCAAATGGAAAGTTCATTCCCTTATTTAGGAGTTTAAGTGGAAGGAAATAGAATGGGTAGGAGAAAACACTCATTCCTTTCTATTCCCTTAAAACCTCAAATTTTCATTCCCCCCAAAATTGAGAAGAATATGAGGGAATGAAATTAGATTTAATTTTTTTTTACTAAAACTCCCAAAATACCACTATATATTCAACCCTTTATTTTAAAATAAGGGTCTAATAGTAATATTATTATAAAATGATTCCATTCCATTCCCTCTACGTTACTCCCAAACAAAATTACTTACATTCCATTCATTTTCATTCCTTTCCATTCCTCAATTTTAAAACATCCAATCAAGGTTACTTAATTCCATTTCATTCCATTTTTTTTTCCATTCATTTCCCTTACTTAAATACATTCCATTCCATTCCCTTATGATCATTTCATTCCCTTCTCTTATGAACTTCCAAACGAAGCCTAAGGCCTTATTTGGGAGGAGGGAATAGAATGGAATGGAATAGAAATGAATGAAAAAATAATAATTTTAGAATATTCTTCCATTTCCTCGTTTGAGACTTTTAATGAAGGGAATAGAAAGTCCATTTCCTTGTTTGGGAGTTTAAGTGGGAGGGAATGGAATGGTTAAGAGGGAACACTCATTCCTCTCTATTCCCTTAAAATCTCAAATTTTCATTCCCACCAAAATTGGGAGGAATGGGAGGGAATGAAATTAGATTTAATGAATTTTTTACTAAAACTCCTAAAATACCCCTATATATTCAATCATTTATTTTAAAATATGGGTCTAATAGTAATATTTTCATAAAATGACTCCATTCCATTCCCTCTATGTTACTCTCAAACAAGATTACTTAACATCCAATCAAGGTTACTTAATTTCATTCCATTTCATTCTTTTCCGTTCCTTTCCCTTACTTAAATACATTTCATTCCATTCCATTCCCTTATAATCATTCCATTCCATTCCCTTATGAACTCCCAAACGAAGCCTAAGAGCATTAACGTATGGAATTTTAAAAAAATTGTCATTTTGCACTCTATAAAATTACTTTATCCATTTTAATATACCATTTTACAACTCACCTAACATCTTGATTCTTCTGCTTCGTATCAAAACCAACACTATTCATTTATTTAATCCTTTTTTTCTCTTCTCCTGTCTGACTTTCTTTCTCTCTTCCTCTCCATCTCTCTCGTTCTCTATTCTCATCATGAAGCAACCCAACAACCATAGCACAAGTACAAACAACACCATCAATCCACCAACAACCAAAAGAAATATTTCCATAAACCCATCAGTTCACCACCACATCCAATTATCAGCCTCCATCACCAAATTGCAAATACCCACACCACCGCAAACCCACCACCATCAAACACCCACTACCACCAATACCCACCATTAAACACCCACCACCACTAATACCCACTACTAAACACCCAAAAATACAACAAATAACATATAGAGATAGGTGAGGATCTGAGGTCTAATGGAAAACCTAGGACCACCACTTCAAATGCCGACCACCATATTTGCTACCACCAAGCCAACGCCCAACTCAAAGTTGCCACTGGCTACTAGATAGAGAGCGACAGGGAGAGACTGAAAAAGAGAGGAGATCTATGTGTTGGCTTGGTTAAGAGAGAGAGAGAGAGAGAGAATAAATCCATTATTTTATTTTACCTACACTACTACAGTAAATTCTATTATTAAGATGTTACTATAGCCGGGTTTTTTTTTTTTTTTTTTTTTTTTTTTTTTTTTTTAATTTACAAATAGCAACCTAAGTAATGTATGTTTTATGTGTTTTGATGGTATAAAATAGCAAATTGGGAGTTTTGGGAAGAATAAGAAGAAGAATATACACTTACCGTATAAATATACACGGTTATTATTCACATGCAAATCTATTTAAATCATATACATAAAGAGAGAAAGAGATGATTTGAGAGTATAATAAAAAATTGATAACGAAATAATATTTATTCCTTTACCTATTGATTTAAGGGCTCCCATTGAACTTCTTCTAAGATAAAATTGATAACTTGATGTAGGTATTTTTGAAAAAGTATCATATGAAATAGAAAAGGTAGGTTATATTCTTTTTAAAATAGGCATGAATTTTTCCATGAGCCAAGGCAAATGATCTTAGGTTGCTCTTCTTTGGTTACTAGTCAAACCAATTCCTTAAGGCTTCTTTTTATTTTGATTTTTTGCTTTTACCCAATTACAGTTGGTTTTGGAGGCATAGGCCTAAAACGGACAAGACAAGAATTCTTCTTCATATTTTGGGCTGATTCCATGGTTGCATGATTTGGGCTGATTCCATGGTTGCATGATTTGGGCTGAAATCGAAATAGCTCTACTCGAAGTTATAGAAGGACCTTGGAAAATTCAAAATTCTCAATCTTGTACTATCAGATGTTGACCCCTTATTTTCTTCGGCTTTTTATTGTACTCCGAGACAGTCTACTATATATCTTAATCCATATAAATTATATAATTTGGCAATTTGGGCTACCTCTTTTTCAATGCCTGAGGCCCATTCATATCTCCTCATCTATACCCTGTTGAGTTTTTGTTGAAGGGTGAGATGGGCTGCTCTCTGGCCTTTTGCACTTTTGCTGTACTTTTTCATTAATATTCACTTATTTACTTTAAAAAAAAAAAAAAAAAAAAAAAAAAAAAAAAAAGAACATTGGTCCACTAAGACAAATAATATTAATTAAAAAAAAAAACCTCGAGATTTTTCTACCATCAAATCTTTCAATTAGGTGCTAAGATTTTTGTAATTCAATTGTTATCTATAAATTGTTTTCAATAGAAACATTCAGAGTTTAAATTTTCTCTCTTTAACTATTGAATTATCCATCCAAAAATAAAAAATAAAAAATAAAAATCTCTCCACTTTCTCTTAATGCTTTGCTTTTTCTTTTCTTTTCTTTTTTTTTCCTTCAGAAAATGACTTTTTTTTTTTTTGTAAAACAAATTATACATTGATAACTGGGGAGGAAGTATTTGAATGATGAATGTCTCAATTGAAAACAAAAGGAGGCGCCAACTAGTTGAGCTAAAGCTTTTAGAAAACTACCTAAAATAACCTTAGATTTCTACTTTGAAAATTAAATTAAGATGATAGTGCATATTCCAATATAGCATGCATAACATTTAATTATATTGTTACTTTATTTTGGTGACATATCAATAATTGTTTTGCTATTTTTTAAAGATAATTTGATAAATATAATAGGGAAGAAAGATTTAAACCCTGAGAAATACTAGGCGATGCTAATTGAATTACAAAACTCTTGGTAATACTTTCTTTACTATTAGACCTAGTATATCAACCGTTTCAAGGCGAACATATGAACATAGACACTTTCTCCACTAAGAATTAAGAGTTTTGTAATTTAGTGGTATTGTCTAATCTCATTTATAAAAAGAACTAAGGTTCAAATTCCCTACCTTCTAATTATTGTAACAATTAAATTATTAAAAAAAAAATTACATATTAACTACTTTAAAAGTTTGAATATTTAAGATGTCACATTAAGTATAATTTGAACCTATTCCATAATAAAATATGTCATTTATTCTTGCCCCTTTTAAACTTAGATCTCCTGAATTTGTTCTATCTTAAATAAAATAGTTAATCTGGTTATTTCGATCTCTTTAGAAGTGATCAAAATCATTTGTTCAATCAATTGATTATCGATCGAATGGCTGCTGAAACCTTGAATAATCGTCTTCTTTTGAGCTGCAACTTGTTCCTTTTAAATTTGACTTTGACACACATTACAAACTCAATGTTCATTTGGGAACAGCTTATTTAGTTGAAACTTAAAACTTTTTGCTGAAAGTACTATAGATAAAGGTAAAAGTTAGCTGAAATAGTACAGTGAAACCTATGAATAGTACCAAAAAGTGTAGTAGGACCCATGAATAGTAGTAAAAATAAGCTGAATAGTGAAATAAGCTGGCAAAAATAATTAATACCAAATGCACACTCAATAAGATATTACAAAGCCATAGAATTTACTAATCTAAAAACCAACACCTAAAATTACTTATAATTCAGTATCATGTGACCTCCCATGACATTTTATATACCGTCAAAACAAGTTAATGATGATTATGATAGTGAATGATCAAAGAAAATATGCTATCATATAAAACACAAAGTTAATTGTCTTTCCCAAAAAAAAAAAAAAAAAAAAAAGGAAAATCTGACAAAATAGATGTTTTTATTTTTTGGTAGAAAAACAAAATATATGTTATAAGAAGGAAAATATAGAAGATAGCTAATGAATTCTAGTTCACATAAAACATAACCTAAGACCATAAGTTTGAAGAAGTATCATAATTATACATATAACTGAGTTTCATAATCTATTCATGATAATCATAACTTTCATACTGTAAAATGCCTGTGCATATCTCATATCTCATAACTGTACATAAACTCCGAAACTTATGAATTAGAAACCATATTGGGATAATGTTAAATATATATATCATCACACTAAAAAATACTCATGCATGTTACCCATTATTTATTTTCAATTGCATGTGATAGCAAGATGGGACCAGCAATGCACTTCAATTTCCACTGATATAAAGGAGGAAACCAAAGTAGCAAGTCAAACATTATCAGTGATGCCAAATAGTAATACTTTATAATTTAAAAGGACAGTCACTTATCAATGTCCTTGCTCAGCATTTAATCCACATGGGAGAGAGTTGGAATAAGTCATTCCATCGAAGGGCTATGGGTGATATGATAATTAATTCAACTGATATAACCTTACATTTATATGCATGTATTTTTTTTTTTTTTTATCAAGCTGCTGGATTACAATATTTTATAGTAGTGTCCAGCTATGATCAGGCCGCCCTAGTCAATATTCTTACCATCAGATCTCTTCATTTTGTACATACATGGATTCCTGCATGCGATCATATCGTTATTCTTCTCACACTCTTACTGATCACATGCCACAGGAAGAGAGAGAGAGTGAGCTTTGTGTGTGTGTTGAAATGTTGGATATACTGGACTCAACTCTACCTGACCAAAACTATTGAGGACAATGAATGGAAACAATGAAAGTTATAAACTGACAAAACAATTTGTTTTGTAGGCCTAAGTTTGTTAAACAGATTTCTCTTTTTCGTTGTATGTATGAAAAAGAAAAGTAGTGGGATCAAATTTCTTGTATGATATTAGGAAGGAGTTAGCAGGAATATTAAAAGATTACCTCGTCTTATGTACTTCACAAGTTCTAAAGACCTCAAATGAATGAAAGAAAGATAAAAAAAAAAAGTGTTAAATACTTTGTTTTGGCCAAAATGGGCATTTCCTCTTTCGTCAAAACTTTCCAGCAAAATGCCCCCGTCTAAAACTATTTAGGGATATGTCCCTATTTTGAAACTTGATTTTCTAAAAATCGAGTTTCAATTTAAAACTCAATTTTTGGACAATTAAGTTATAGCGAACTAAAAAAAAAAAAAAAATTGTGGAACTCGAGTTCCAAATTTTTTTTCCTAAATCCAAGTTCGCTATAACTTGATTGTCCAAAAATTGAGTTTCAAAACAGGGGTATATCCTTAAATAGTTTCAGAGATGAAGGTATTTTGCTAGAAAGTTTGTGAGAAATGGGTAAAACCCAATTTTGGCCCTTCATTTTGTTGTAAACCCTATCTGGAATTGTCAGTGTATTTTGATAAAGATATTTCAATTCCTTCGATGAATCTTCTTACAATTGTGGAAGAATGATGAATCAAATGTGACCCCATAACTACATAAGGTGACATGTATTGATCATTAGGGGTTGTTTAATACATAATAATTAATAATGTGATGTTCAACCATGTCTTATCAATTTACTTTGTCAGACCATGAGCTATGTCATTGTACCTCAAAACCAATTGGTAATGAAAAAGACACACTTAAATCTTTTATGGCATTCGATAACACATCTTGCGAGCCTATTTTTAGAATGGTTGTAGGAAGTTGAATTGTGGTCCCCCAACAATCCCTCCCTCATGATGACATTCGTGTGACTCAAATCATGAACCTGACTCTGATACCATTTGTCAAACCATGAGCTACGTCATTTCACCTCAAAACTAATTGGTGATGAAAAAGATATACTCAAATTTTTTATAGCCTTCAACATCAATCTGTGGGCCTATTTTTAGAGTGGTTGTAAGGAGTCAAATTGTGATTCCTTAACATACTTGATTATTATAATTTAAGTATATTTGCTTGTACAATAATGCCGTAGTTTGATGCATGCATCAAATTAGCAAGTCAAAACTCATAATTTTTGTTATAATCATATTTTATTAATATGAATAACTAAATTATTTTATTTTATTAATTTTTAATTGTGGACAGAACAGAAGTAATAATCAACTGTTCCTTAAATGTTATCAGAACTAGGAACCTTAAATGCAGAAATTGTTAATACCTTTATACCTACATACCATACTATAAAGTCCTAGGTAGGCCTCTCCACGGGTCGGTCCAGATCGGGTTTGTGCCTAACCCGGAACCGACCTGATCACTTCAGGTCTCCTAAACATGGACCCGCTACCGACCCACCACCGGCAACAGTTTGGGTGGTTGGACGTCAAAGTTTTCCAGTCGGGCTCGGACTGTGCGAATCACGCCGGATTTTTGCCGAAATCTACTTATTTTTGCTGGATCTGACTGGATTTTGAAGAGATCTTGAGTAATCTCAACGAGATTAGGTCGAACTTGAAGAGATCTTGGTAGATCTCAACGAGATCAAGCCCGATCTCGAAGAGATCCGACGAGATCTCGATGGATCTCGAAGAGATCAAGCGAGATCTCTAAGAGATCAAGCCAGATCTCAACGAAATCTCGCTAGATCTCGACGAGATCTCTCCGAATCTTGACAGATCAGAAAAAATCATTCTGACGAACTACTTCAATCGGCGAAGAAAGCTATTTCCAATGTGTTTTCCGGTCTGGTCGATTGAAATCAATTTTCCATGCTTTAACCCGTCAACCAACTCGCCGGTCTTAGATTTTGGGATCGAAGATCCACTGTTGACCGTCACCGGCGTCAGGTCAGTCGATTCTCGAGGTAGGTCAGTTGGGTTGGGCGGGTGGGTCGAGTACCAGGTCTGGTTGGACACCCCTAGTCCTAGGTGACAGAAGAAGGAGATAAAGTTCTTGAAATGCATCACAATAAGTTGAATAAAATAGTCTTTCGCCCTTTTTCTAAAAAAATATCCAACATTTTGCCCCATTTTTCAAACTAATTAGGGAAATGCCCCTGTTTTGAAACTTGATTTTCTAAAAATCGAGTTCCAAATGTAAAACTCAATTTTTGAAACATCGAGTTATAGCGAATATGGACTTAGAATTTTTTTTTTTTTTTTTTTTTTTTTTTTTTTAAACTCGAGTTCCATGTGAAGTACTCGAGTTCCATGAACTCAAGTACTTCACATGGAACTCGAGTACTTTACATGGAACTCGAGTTCCAATTTTTTTTTTTTTGAATTTTTTGGTTTGCTATAACTCGATTGTGCAAAAATCGAGTTTTAAATTCGAACTTGATTTTTAGAAAATTGAGTTTCAAAACAAGAGCATTTCCTTAATTAGTTTGGGAATGGGGACAAAATGCTGGAAAGTTTGTGTGAAATGGGCATTTGCCAATTTTAGGCCAATAATTTAGACAAAGAAACACCGTTCAAACTTTAGAGCTTCAAATTTCAATTATTATAAGTAAGACTAACAGAAGGAACGCTGTGCATGCAAGCCTTTGATATAACTAAGCCAAAGTGATACTGATTAATAAAAAAGCATAAACAACGAGTTCTTGTACAATTCAACCAAGTCAAAGAAACTGTTTGTAATAATGCTTGCCAAAATTTATGTTTGCTATGCAGCTAGCTATGGTGCTGTCAATCCTAAAGAACAAAGTATGCTGTCGTAATCATAGACTTAGGAAGGTTTAGGAACAGGTAATCAGAATATGATATTAAATGCTATCATTAACTCCATGTCTTGTAGAAGGTACAATTGTTCAAGTAGAGATCATTCATTATATGGTGTGGCTTTATTTAAAAGGACAACAAACAAAAGCAAATTTTCTTTCATTAGATATTCATTATCAATGATATGGATTATATAAACTTTTAGATTTAAATCTAAAACTTAATCTCTTTTCAAAAAAAAAAAGGAAAAAGAAGAAAAACTCTAAAACTTTATCATCCATAACCCAAGACTCCAACAAACCCAATAGTGTTGTCCTACTAACATGCTAAACAAATCTATGTTTTCTAGGTTCCAACTCTGAAAACTAACAATAGTTTCACTGCCACTCTAATTTTTTAGGGGTTAATCACACCTCTTAAATCTCTCCTAATTACTAACATGAGATTAACACTCTACTGCGCTTCATTATCTTTCATACTTATCAATGTGGATTCCAAATCTTACAATAAACCTCAAAATATTCCACCAACCAAGCAGACCTAGGAAGTCAATTTCGTACCGTACCGGCCAGTATCGTCGGAATATATCGTACCAGCCAGTAAACCGGTACAGATACCTCCTTTGTTTCGTACTGGAAAAAATACCGGCCCAGCGGAGTCACCAAAATGTCGGGGGCAAAAAAGTTTTCCTTCTGACAAATGAGATTTATGTTGGGTTGAGGGCCTAAACCGAAACTCGACGATAGGCTCGATGCACGACCCAAAGGCTATCGGTGAAGATCCAAAGAATTCACTGTATCTTATACCTTGGTTCTAGATTGAGACTGACAAGAATGACCCATAAATAATTCCTACAGCAGACACGTCAGCATGATTAAAAAACATATTGCAAGAAATAGCCCAGTAATAAAATTTTTCTGTAGTAAACTAGCCCAGTGGTAAAATAAGACAAAACAGAATAAACCTCCAATTGTTAGCTATTTCATAGATTAAGGAAAGTATCCACATTTTCAAACTCATCATCCATTGGCTCTGGAGAAGAGTCTTCTAACACAATAATATAAGGGAAAAATTCTATAGTGACAATTACATCATAAACTTCAATAGTAAATGAATATTATGGGCTCCATCATGACAAATAATGAGAAAAAACTTAGTGTGAGATGAAGGGAGAGAGAGAGAGATCCCAGCTAGCGTAGCAAGATCATCATGATACTAGGGCATGCTTATGGGTATGACACATGTAATGAGTAGTGAGGGCCATTTATGAGTAGTATGAGTGATAAGGGAGAGTGTCCAGTAAAGTTGCTGGGGGTGGATAAGTGTTTATGAGTAGAGCTATGAGGGGTGTTTATGAGCTAGGAGCTGGAGAACTTAGTTTCTAAGCTAGAAGCTAAGAACTCAGTGACTCAGATCTTTGCTAGAGCTTGGAGAAAGCTAATCAGAGAGGTTAGGGAAGAACATTTTTCTATTAGTATGTCTCTTAGTGTATCTTGGTCCCCCCTAAGTGTTAATGGAGAGTTTCCATTTATAGTTAAGTTTTAGGGGTTAATTAGCAAATAATCTCTGCTAAATCTTCAAAAAATCCTTAGAGAATCTGTTAGGTTCTAAATGTTTAGAACAATTGCCAAATCGTGAATACAAACTTGTCTAGATATAGATCTTAGAGTCTATAGGTATTATTAGACAATGCTCAAGGTGATTCAAGTCAAGATTCAAGAACATACAAGCTGCAGGAAGAAGATTACATAATCTATCTGGTTCGATCAATCGAAAGACAGGCTCAATCGATCGAAAGTCGTATCTGCAGAATTTTAATTAAACCCAAACAACAGTTCAAGCCCATTTAGGATTAGGGTTTCTAATCTACTTCTCCTAGTATATAAAGGAAACCCTAAGCACGTTTTTATGTGGCTTTTCAGAGAGAAAAGAGTGTGCCTCTTTTGTATTTAGGGTTTTGTTCCTAAAAAGCTCTCTTATGTCTTCTACCGGTATTATTTCTTGAAGAATCTCAAGATCCGGTATTGTAGAAGTTGCTGCCTTCTCTTGTCATCAAAGGTGTTGATGATCTAAACCTTCAAGGGTGATCTTGGAGTCACAAACAGGAGAGTTTTTGTGCTAAACCTTTGAGTGGGATCTTAAAGTCACAAACGGGGGTGTTTGTGTTTTGTAAAGGCCAAAGAAAGAAGGAGTCTGTGGATTCGGAGTTTGCACGTAATCGTGTCAGTAAGTTCTACTGGTGGGTAGTAATAAGAAGTCAAGCATGGGGGCTTGTAAGTCGTATTGTATGAATTTTGATTCTTTCTAATGGATTTGCTTTTTACCTTGAGGATAGCTAGGTTAAATCCTCCCTAGGTTTTTTACCGATTTGGTTTTCCTGGGTTATCGTATCGTTGTGTTATTTATTTTCCGCTGCTATACATTGATATAATATATTTGTGTTATCCTAGATCTGTTAATTTGACTAAGTAATCACTTGGCTAATTACCTAGGTTAAATCAATTGGGTTTTAAGGAATCTAAAAACTAACAAGTGGTATCAGAGCGAATTGCTCTTTTGTTTTAGATCTTTTGATCTAAGAGCTGATCCTTGACCCTTGTTGTCATGGATAATTTTAAGTGTCTTTCTGATCATGTTTCTGCTCATGCTTCTATTGATTTTATTGATGGCTATGAAACTCTTCTTAAGGAATTATTGAAATCTATGAAAATTGCTAAGAAATTCAAGAAAGAGTTAAAATTGGCTAATCATGAAAAAGAGGAATTGATTGTTAGATTAGATTAATCTAATAAAAAGAATGAATTTTTGAGAAATCAAATTTCCTCTCAAGATGAGAAGATGAAAAGCTTGGAACAAGAGTTAGTTGAATCTAAAGTTAAAATTGAAAATTTGACTAGTACCAAGCCTGTTGTTGATAACAGAAGTGTTTCTGTTTCTCTTAAGCCTAAAACTGAAAAAGTTTATATCCCTCCTTTTAAGAGGAATAATAAAGAAAAGACTTATTTTGCTAGGTTAGACAAAGGTAAAAGTTCTGATGTAGATGCTGAAGTTTCTAAACTTAAGTCTAAACCTACTGTTAGAGAGCATAATAAATATGTTTTTTTGCCTACCTATCACCTTTGTGGTGTTGTTGGTCATATTAGACCAAATTGTTCTATGTTAAGGCAAAAACCAAAATCTAAGACTAGATTTGCTGTTAGGAATACTGATGTTCCTAAATTTGTTCCTATTTGCCACTTTTGTGGTGTCTGTGGTCACATTCATCCTAATTGTCATAAACTGAAATTTAAGCATTCTATATTTCAATCTAGGATATGTGATGATATTTCTCCTGCCACAAGTCCATATAAATTGTTTCATATTCTTTTGAAAAATTTGAGCTTGTTGGCTTGTGAAAGGAATTTGCAGAATTTCAATCTTTCTCAGAAGATTGGTGTAATCTCTCAAATACACTCTGCTTCTCATGGATTTTCACCTACAAAGCCGAAGACTCGTGCTATATGGGTGAGAAAAAAATTCTCTAAGGTGAGTGTTGCTGACTTGTCCCTGATTTAATTCTTTCTATTGTTTGTGGACATGTTTTGTTTTTGTTGTTTTGTTTTTTAGTTTTTTTTTTTATATATAAAAAAAATCCAAAAACATTGAAAAATTTCAAAAAGACAAAAATATTTTATTTTGAGTATTGTTTTATTTTTCTTGAGGATTACATGAGCTATGATATCTCTCTCTTGATTTAGAACATGCTTGACATTGTGGAGAAACTTGAATAGTATGTGTTAAAAAAGTGCTAAGCTATTTCTGATTTTGTGTGAGTATGTATTAGTTTGTACATATACTCAAGGGTTAATTAAGAAATTGATATTTCTTGTTTGTGTACCCCCTATAGCTTAGTTAAGCACTGTCATGCATTGCATTTGCATTGTTCATTTAGCATAATGTGTGCCTTTTGTTTTTGGTCATAAATTTTTTAAAACCAAAAAGATTTTTGTGTTTTGTATTTCACATCTTGGATTTATAATCAAGGATTGGCCATATTATCTTTGCATAACAAGTTTATGTACCTTGTTTAGCTTTGATGAGCTTACTTATTACACTTTACTAGTTGAAGCTTTGTAGTGTATGTTGTGTGGGAAAGATGTTTATAATTTTGATCACTTTGTCTTGATCTTGAAGTCACATGTTTTTGATTGTCAGACTTGAACCTTTAGAGAAAGGAATAAATAACTATCTCACCACTGTTCACTAGCCAATCATGAATGCCTTAGTGCATATCGTAAGAATTTATGCTCGAGAAAGTGTAGCACATGCACAAAAAGAACATAAGGTGAAGCCTCGGTTTAATTGCTTAATACTTAAAATTGGTGTGTACTATTAGGCTTGATGCCAAAATCACATAACTTAAAATTGGTATGTATATTATGAGGCATAAATTCAAGAAACTTACATGATTGCAAGCTTATGATCTAGGAGATGTGGGAGTTATATGATACAACTCTTTTGGTGATAATCTCTTTCAAATTCTATGTAATGAATTTTGTAGAAATTGTGATTGATTTCTATTTACATATCACCTCACATGTTTTTCAAGCTTTTGCTAGTTGCACACACTACACAAGTTACTCTTTACTAAACTTGGTACATTATATTGTGTGTGATCTTGTTGTGGCCATCCAAGATTAAAGTTCCTTGATTTTGATGCAAAATGTGCTTAATGTTTGAGTTTTTGAGGACAATTGGTTGAAAAACTTGTTTTTGGAAGATCTGGGTTTAATTCAAGTGTTTTTTTTTTAAAAAACTTTTAATCTCATACTCATGCATTTCATTCATGAAATATTGTGCTTTGAAGAGTTTCTGCATTAAATTGCTCTGTTTTTTTCAAAAATTTGATTTTTCCATGCATCATTTATGTTTAGGATTTACATGCATTACATTGTTTTCTATATCCATCTTGCAGTTTTGCAGTCATATCTCTCATTATTTTCACACATAACATGCATACACTTTGCTACATTGGGTACTCAACTTGATCAAAAAATTGATTGATTAATTTTTGAATTATGTACTTTTTAGTATATGCCTTTTTTATGTGTGAACTACAGAAAATATTTTTTCTTAAGAGATATGATGGATATTTAATGTGCAAATATTTTCTCTACTCATGCAACTGTTTATAGGTCACATAGTGCCATGTTTGCATTTTATTGAAAGAGAGAATATTTTTTCTTCATGTGTATCCTTAACTTAGTTTTTTTTAAACTTGGTTTGTGTCTTTTTATTTATCCCCAACCCCTTTATTTTTCCCTAAAACTGTTTTTCCAAAACTTGTTTTGTTTTTCCTATTTTTATAGGGGGGGAATTTTTTTTTTTAACTTTTGTGGTTCTTAGGGGGAGTTGTTACTCTTCATATGGGGTGTTGTCTCTATTTTCTCTTACTCTGTTGCGTATGTTTTCTGTCTACCTTCTAATTAAGTAGTCTTTGTCAATACGTGACAAAAAGGGGGAAACATAGATGACCTGTTTGTTTTGTTTAAGAGGAGAATATAAAATACTTTTTGTTGTATCTAACTTAGGGGGAGAGTTAGTTTACTTTTGTTTTTTTTCATATTATTGTTTATATGTCTTTCTTTCCACACATGCGGTGATGTGTTTGTTGAGTGTTTCAGGAAAGACAGGTAAATTCTGAGCAAGACCTTCTACCTCTTCTTGCAACTTCTTGGTTAGGAGTCTTAGATTGGGATTTGTGATATAATTGGGAATTTTATTGTATTGGGTTGTTCTTGTATTTGAACATTTCATTTTGTATGAAAGTTTTGTCACGAATTGCCAAAGGGGGAGTTTGTTAGGTTCTAAATGTTTAGAACAATTGGCAAATCGTGAATACAAACTTGTCTAGATATAGATCTTAGAGTCTATAGGTATTATTAGACAATGCTCAAGGTGATTCAAGTCAAGATTCAAAAACATACAAGCTGCAGGAAGAAGATTTCATAATCTGTTTGGTTCGATCGATCAAAAGACAGGCTCGATCGATTGAAAGTCGTATCTGCAGAATTTTAATTAAACCCAAACAGTAGTTCAAGCCCATTTAAGATTAGGGTTTCTAATCTATTTCTCCCAGTATATGAAGGAAACCCTAAGCACGTTTTTATGTGGCTTTTCAGAGAGAAAAGAGTGTGCCTCTTTTGTATTTAGGGTTTTGTTTCTAAAAAGTTATCTTATGTCTTCTACCGGTATTATTTCTTGAAGAATCTTAAGATCCGATATTGTAGAAGTTTCTGTCTTCTCTTGTCATCAAAGGTGTTGATGATCTAAACCTTCAAGGGTGATCTTGGAGTCACAAACAGGAGAGTTTATGTTGCTAAACCTTTGAGTGGGATCTCAAAGTCACAAACGGGGGTGTTTGTGTTTTGCAAAGGCCAAAGAAAGGAGTCTGTGGATTCGGAGCTTACACGTGGTCGTGTCAGTAAGTTCTACTGGTGGGTAGCAATAAGAAGTCGAGCGTGGGGGCTTGTAAGTCTTATTGTATGAACTTCGATTCTTTCTAGTGGATTTTCTTTTTACCTTGAGGATAGCTAGGTTAAATTCTCCCCAGGTTTTTTACCGGTTTGGTTTTCCTGGGTTATCATATCGTTGTGTTATTTATTTTCCGTTGCTATACATTGATATGATATATTTGTTTTAACCTAGATCTATTAATTTGACTAAGTAATCACTTGGCTAATTACCTAGGTTAAATCAATTGGGTTTTAAGGGGTTTAAAAACTAACAAAATTGTTCCTTGGATGTTGATTGGCCTTGATTGATGGGATTAAAGCATGCATTAGGCTAATGATCTTGGTTATGCTACTACTAGAATCAGAGCTCCCTAAGGCAGGTTGTATCACCCTGTTCGAGGGCCTTTTTCAAATGCCCAGCCATGTGTGGTCCGTTGGTGGAATAATCTTACTAGGCCTGGGTTCTTTTTGGGGAGTTACGTCTGGAACTCAACATTGGGCCACGTGATCCAACGGCTACCGGCGTATTTTTTTTAGCCTATAAAATCATTAAAGCCAAAGTCTAAGAATCGCGATAATGATCAAATGAATATATAATATGTGTTTGATATAATAGCTTTGATTTGTAGTTGTAATAACAGTTGAAATAAAGTAGTATTTATTTAGAGGTAAAGTAATCATGTACTCAATAATGTAAATTTAAAGATATGGAAGCAAAGTCACTTATCTTTGTATGGTTCATAGCCCAGCTGTGTAGCATCAGTAAGCTGATAGGATTCCAGCAGAAAGCCAGCGGTAAAGGCTAGTTTATCATGCATTTAAATGAATTTAAATCTTGGTTAATAGTTGTAATAACAGTTGGAATAAAGTAATATGTATTTAAATGTGAAGTAATCATATACTCAATAATGTAAATTTAAAGATAAAGAAGTAAGGTCACTTATCTCTGATGGTTTGCAATCCAGCTGTACAACTTCTGTGAGCTGATGAGATTCCAGCAGAATGACCCAAGCGGTAGAGAGGCAGTTTGCCATGATAACTTCAAGATTGAGGGGGGAAAATTGGTGCAACTAGAGGGAGAGAGAGTATGTCCAACTGTGTGTAGAGGCTGGTTAAGCTTGCCCCTCTTATCAAGTACTTAAATGAGTTTCCCCTTTGACAATACTCTTTTAATTGTTGTGACGTTATGAATAGAGTTACCTTCCATGAGAAGGGCTTTTGTATGGAGTATATGTGCCTTCTAAGAGAAGGGCTTTATGTAAAAAGTAGTTGTGCCTTCTAAGAGGACTTTGATATGAGATCTTGGTGCCTTCTAGGAGAATGGCTTTAGTAATAGAAGTTCATGCCTTCCATGAGAAGGGCTTTTAGTATGAGTGTTTGGCATCTCTTGAGAAGTGTGGAGATGGTAAAGACATAGATGTTTTATGGGATGTAGTATTTGTAATATGTGTGATATATGGAAGTAAGAGAGATATGAAGGTTAAAGATAGTAAAGACATGAGATTCTAACCGTTAGAGAAGTTGTAGAGATTGCTTTCCAAGAGGAAAGATTTTGTAAGAGAAGAGTATAGAGATGTGTTCATAGGCAGCAAAACACTAGAATTTCATAGCGAGAGAATATGAGAATGGAGCTTAGAAGAGTTGTGGTGTGTTATATGTAATGGTATAGTAAGTATGTATGAGATTGTGTAAGAGAAGTGAAGAAAGAGATGTTTAGAGATATGGGAAGCAAGATATATGTATTTTCAAAATATGGAGAGTGAGATAGTGTGTATATGAGAGTAATAGTATTGTAGTGTGTTTTGCAAAGCTGCTGGAATTTTCTACTAGGATTGTATGAAGGCTTATGAAGGCATTTATGAGCTAAGGGCTGTAGAGTTTAGTTCCTAATCTGGAAACTGAAAAAACTCAGAAACTCGGTACTTCATTGAGAGCTTTCAGAAAATTATTAGAGGGAGAAAGAATAGGGAAATGTATGAGAGAGTTCTCCATTGGTGTCCCCTTAAGGTGTTGATGAAGGGTTCCATTTAGCTCAGTTTAAAGGGGTATTTTAGCAAATAATCTCAGCCAAAATCTATCCCAAATAGCAATAAATTTTCAGAGAATCCATCTCAAGATTTGGCAAAAAATGGTATGTTTAGCTTTAAGGTATTCTTTCTATTTTGGGAAAAAGTTGCTAGGGAGAAAGTAACAGAAAAAGAAGGTATTTTAGCAAGAGAAAGGTAGTTTCAATAGTTGGTTTTGGTTTTAACCAAATGTGGAAAAATCAGTGATGTTCAGGCTGATGGGTCAGCTGTCACAGCTGTTTTGAAAAGGGTTGTCCCAACTGTCAGAAAAAGCTGTGACAGCTATCATGAAAAAGCTACCCTAGCTGTCAAGAAAAGCTGTGACAGCTATCATGAAAAAGCTGTTGCAATTGTCATAAGAAAGCTGTTTGCTTTGGACAGAAGCCAATGAGGTCAGATGGGTGATTTCAGACTGCTGGAGAGGACATTAAGCATTTATTGGATGGATTTGGCTGAAAAATGATAAGATCTCTTTGAAGAGTATCTTGCTATTTTAGGTATAACAGCTGGTTGCTAGGATTTCAACATTAAATGACTGATTATATCACTTCCAGCCAGGTGTCAAGTGCTGAATACATTGCTAGGGTTCAGCTGGAAATGTTTCCTTTTCAGGTGTTTGTGTTTTTGGTCCAAGGTTCCATTACAACACATTTCTAGCAAGCAATAGAAGGATTGGTTGAAGGCTAAGGAAGCTTTAGAGATTTGGTCGAGGTCTCATTGGATTGTGACACAATCTTGGTGAGCAAAAAGAGTATTTAATGCTCTGCTCTGGTAGTTGGCAAAGAAATATATGGTCTGATTGTGGCAGACAGCAGCTAGGTATAAAAGATATCATGAATATTTTGTACGTAGTTAGAGATAAAAGATAGCCAATCAGAATAAGCCATGTGTTTGAGTTGGATTTTAGCTGAAAGTAGTAATGAGATTTATGTAAAATAATATAATGAAGTTTCGAAATATGTATAGCAATAGCTGGGGATTGAATGAATAGTTATTTTCCCAGCAGTTAGATGACTGGAGATATTGAGTATTTGTCACATAATAAATATTAAGTTTTAGAAAAAGAGCAATGGGGAATTCTATCATTTAAAGTGCTACGTGATAAGAGATACTTACCATATGTTACCCGCTACACACGGACTCGTCAGAATTTAGGGAGTTGGAGAAGACACGCCAAACAACATATTTCTTTTATCAACTTTAAACCGCTAGAGCTTTACTGAACATACCTCTTAGCCCTCCAAACCACGACTCCCAAAGTTTCCCCAAAGAGACTTATGAGCTTGGGTTATAAGCTAAAGATGAGATGATGTACATCGGGTTTTGTTGTCATTTTGTGTAAATATGAGCTCTTGTTGAAGAAGCCGCTTGCCATAGGTGTAAGAGAAGTAATATGGGTCGTGAGCTTTGATTCATTACTTAAACCCAATCCATATGTTAATGTTGATAATGTCGTGGGGTTATGATCCTAATTGATAAAAAGGAAATGTGGACCATGAATCCTTTTCTTGAAGTAAGGATCTTGCGGGCCATGTGAGTCCAATCTATGTAGTTGAATGAGATATGAGCTTATTTTGGGTTTTAAATAGATTTACCCAAAAAATCAATAATATGTTGATGTGGCATGGGTTGCCAATGAAGTAATGCCACGTGGGCCGAAAAAACAGTCCTCAACACACCCTAAGCTAGGTGTCAGTCTTGGAGCCCTTGCTGGGAACTCTGTTGGGATCTCCTTGATGCCTTCCAAACCACATTTCCCTCAGTTTTCCCATTTGGGGTTCATGTGCTTGGTCCATGAACTAGAGAGTACACGTTTTTTTTTATAAAAATGAACTAATTTCAAGTTGTTTTAGGAGCTTTCAAGGCCTAGTCATGGCTGCTCGTAATTCTTGACCGAATGGGCTAGAGAAGAAAGAAGGGACAGCTGGCTGAAACTTCCTAGCTTTTTGTCATGTCATTTTCAGCTTTATGTCACATGAGAAATGACGGAATTTTAACTTGTGAAGGAAGGGTTTAACCCCTAATAGACACCTGTCCTCCTCTAATCTGATTGGACAAGTTAGAACTTGATGGCAATGGGCTCCAGCTATTAAGTTGTGCTGAAATTTGGTTGGTTAGCTCATTGAGCTTCAGTTGCTGGGATTTGTGTATAGGCTGGGCTAGCTCAACTAGACTTTATAGTTGAGCTTCTTTAGGCTTAGTTATCCCTACAAAATGAAGAGTTTTGACATGGGTTATATACATGGGCTTTTATAAATTTTGTAAGAGAGGTGTTTCTTAAGGGATGAGTAATTATATTTCCTATGAATGAGGGATTTAGTATATGTAAAACAAGTGTCAAAATAATATTTGAGTTTTGTAAATATGTACCAAAATAGCATTTGGGCTTTATGAAATAATCACCAAAATAAAATTTGGGCTTTATAAGATAGTTGCCAAAATAGTATTTGGGTTTTGTGAAATAAATGCCAAATTAGTATTTGGGCTTTGTAAAATAGGTGCCAAAATAATATTTGGGCTTTGTAAAATAATGCCAAAATAAGTATTTGGGCTTTGTAAAATAAGTGCCAGATTAGTATTTGGGTTTCGTAAAATAAGTGCCAAATTAGTATTTGGGCTTCATAAAATAGTGCCAAATTAGTATTTGGGCTTTGTAAAATAGTGTCAAATTAGTATTTGGGGTTCGTAAGATTTTGTAAAAATATTGTCGTGTAGCAACGGGCTTTTAATAGGTTCTGTGTAGCAAAGGACTTTTAATAGGTGTCGTGTAGCAACGGGCTTTTAATAGGTGCCGTGTAGCAATGGGCTTTAGAGGTGCCGTGTAGCAATGGGCTTTAGAGGTGCCGTGTAGCAACAGGCTTTTAATAGGTGCCGTGTAGCAACAAGCTTTAGAGGTGCCATGTAGCAACGGGCTTTCAATAGGTGTTGTGTAGCAATGGGCTTTAAGAGGTGCCGTGTAGTGTAGCAACAGGCTTTAAGAGATGCCATGTAGTGTAGCAACGGGCTTTTAATAGGTGCTGTGTAGCAACGAGCTTTTAATAGGTGCTATGTAGTAACGGGCTTTAAGAGGTGTCGTGTAGCAACAGGCTTTAAGATGTGCTGTATGGCAACGAGCTTTAGAGATGCTGTGTAGCAACGGGCTTTTAATTGATGCCGTGTAGCAACAAGCTTTTAGAGGTTTTTGTTGGGCTTTTTGGATTTTGCCCATATGTTAAATGATTTTGGGCTTTTTGGTGGAGGAAGTATAATTTTGTGGCCCAATTTTGGTAGTAATGTGATGAGTATTTTTTGTGAAAACCCAAGTTGGATAATACATGGGATATAATGGGTAATATTTGTGAGTGGGTCCTAGGTAATTTATGAGGCTTATATAGAGAATATTTGTGAGAGCTCAATAACATGAAGAATATTTGAGTAACATGTGGGAAATATTTATGTGGGCTTAAAATAGTTTATGGACTTATGTGGATATTTTTGTGAGTAGGCTAATGAAATTAAGGCTTGAAAATTTGTACCTCAACACTATGCTATTTCTTTTAGCCCCAAATTAGGCTTTGATAAATACCATTTGTCCTAAAATCTATGTTGATAAGAAATGATGAATTTAATTATTTAACTTTTTTTTTTTTTTTTTTAAGATTCGTTTTTTATTTTGTAATTGGTTGTGAGATTGTTTTTTACAGCATTTTGTGTTGCTTGTGTGGGTGTCATTAATTTTGGTGTCTGCAGCTAGCTTGTTATTTTGTGTAAACTTGTATAATATTTTTCCACTTTAATTTGCTCTTTAGCTAATGAATAAAACTCTCATTCATGCTTTCATTCCCTGTAAACATATCTGTTACTGCAAGTACATACAAGCATCAGCTAATAAAGATGCAGCAGAGTTGATATTATCAAAGTCATTCTCATTTGGTATCTCAGTCCTTTTAAGAAACCTATATTTATTGATAATATAAATGAAGAGAACCTTACAACATATATTATCTTTTCTATATTCTTGGATAACAAAAGACTGAAAAGAGAAACATTTTTGCTTTGTTGCTCAAAAAATATCAAAAAGAAGACAAAATTTGGAACTTAACAACAAGGCTTGAACTTCCATATTTTGTTTTACCTTTGTCAATCTTCTTTGCGGCCAAATGGGTAAAAAAAAAAAAAAAAACACAAAAGGATAAAAGAGATTGAGCCAAGAACCATGAATTGCTGAGAGGTAACACTCCTTAAACTCATCACTTTGTTTTGAAATGAAACAAAACAAAGAATGAAGAAAAATGTGTGTGAACTGTGAAAGCCAAGGATTAGACTTGCCGAGAAGTTGCATTTCTTCAACTCAACCTCTTTGTCTTGTATGACTTATAGTAGTCATGAGCAATGGCCAAAAGATTAGGCTTGCATCGAAGAGTGAAACCTTGATCATAGTCCAACCTCCTAACTCTTCCTCTAAACTTCGAAAGCAACATGATCATTTCCTCCTGTTCAAAAGTTGAAACAGAAAAATTCTACTATATATGAGTTTCAAAGAAGAAGAAAGCAAAATATAAGAAGAAGAAGAAATAATAAAATAATAAAATAATAATAGTTAATTTGTTTGAGTGTTTATTTTTTATTTTTTAAAGTGAGATTAGATGAACCCAACTCATCATAAATGGGTTCATAACCATTGAGACAAACTTGAAAAATATAAATAAATACAAAAAGAGAAGAATATATAACTTTTGCAACCGCCAAATCTTTCAAGTCGTTCTTAAAACAATAATGAAGAACTCTCGATCTTTCTCAAAGAAAGGAAATTTTGATAAACATTAATACCGCTGACCTAGGAAGTATGGGCATGGATTCGGGTTTGGGTGCGAGGGTGGATAAGGTGCGGCAACTTGGCAATTTTTGAAAAAGTAAGGTGTGAGTGCAATAGGATACGTGTATTAATAAATTATTAAATATATTTTTATTTATATTTTCTATATATTGCTAAGCATATTTTTTTTCATATAATTGTAAACAGATACAATTTTAAGAACAATAGTAGATAAAAAAACCTTTGGGATCAATTTAATATTTATAACTAATATTTAGGGGGTAAATTTAGCAAAATAATATTATTTTTTAATGATAAGTAATTATTTAAATTGATACAATTACTAAATTATTTGGCTATTATTAAACTAAATGATATAAATTGTTGAATTTAATATAGTGTTTTTAAAAAATCGTAATAAAGATATTCAAATTTGGGGGTTTTATTATAAATAAACTAATGTGTCGCATTGCTTTATTAATATCACATTCCAAGGCTCTATTTGAAAGTCTACACATCTCCATGTCATCATCTTCTTCTTCTTCTTCTTCTTCTTCTTCTTTCCTCACAAATCATTTGGTAGCAAATCTTTCTTCTTCTTCTTCCCTTTTTTTTTCCTCACAAATCTTTTGGTAGCAGATCTTTCTTCTTCCTCTTCCTCTTCTTATTGGACCGAATTGGGCCTATTTCGGCTAGTTTCTTGACCAGCTTTGGTGGGTTTCGGCGGATTTCAGTGAATTTTGGCCAGATTCGGCCCAAATTGGCACAGAATTGGACTAAATCAGCGACGAAAAAAAAAGTGGCGAATCAGTGTTTCGAAACGAGTCGAGTGCTGGTGCAGCGGCTCTGGAGCCACACCTATGCTTCCTAGCCGCTAACTAAACATAGTTAGGTCAGTGGCTCTTTGTCCACGCGAATATCTCAAAAATGAAACTAGTTTGTCCAATGCCCTTTGAGGTTTGTCTATAGCCGCTTGTTTTACATTCTTACCTGCCTTTACAATACTTCAAAAATTATTACCCTTTGTTTGGTGAGGGTGATAGAAAATTGTAAAGGAGAAAAAAGCAATGTAAGAATTATAAAATAATGGAGGAAAAGAAGTTATTGTTATTTTTCCTTATAAATATTTGGTTTTGGAATCTCGTAACAAAATTTGAACTATACCCTTTATATTATTGAATATTTTACTAGAAAAAATCACATCACATATGCATGTTATCTTTTCTTTTTCCTTTATTTTAAGAGGATTGAAAATATGAATTTAGAAAGAAAATGTTAAAATATATTAAAATATTATCATAAATATGTAGCTAAAAAATATATTAAGTTATTATAAAAAAAATGTGTACATCTACAAGTTATCAAAGTATGTAATACCATGGGTTATCATGGATTTAAGTTTACTATACTTAACATAATATAGCTATTTGAGGCTTTCTATTGTAAATGTAGCCTCTCTCTCTCTCTCTCTCTCTTGCTTTCTCTCTCTATGTCATCCTTTTTATTTTTCTCTCTCTATTTTAGTATGGTATACGAATACTTGGTTTTGAGTTCAAATTATATCTCCATTTTACCTCTCGCTTAAAAAGTTAAAAATCTTATGTGTTGGGCCTTATATATTAAAGGGAAGTTTAGACCTACACATAATGGAGGGCCAAAATGGGCAAATGCCCTTTTTTCGGAAATTAAACATCTTTGTGCCCTCATTCTGAAACTAAATAGGGAAATGCCCCTCTTTTATAACTCGATAATCCTAAAATCGAGTTATATGAAATACTCGATACTCCAATGATCGAGTTATACACAGGTTTTTCCCGCACTGCTGGCATTTTTTTTTTTTGAGTCTCTACATAACTCGATTATATAAAAATCGAGTTAGTTATACTGTTATAAACCCTGATTTCGTACTGTCTTTGTGTCAGGTGGAGTGTTTCAATGTAACTCGATTTCTGTAATATCGAGTTATAAAGTATACTTGATATCCGTAAAGTCGAGTTATTCTCTTATAATTTCTGCACACCTTCTCCCACTCAGTGTGCCTTGCTCTCTGCTGAACTGAGGACTTTCTGCTGAACTGAGTTGGAACTCCTCCACGGATCAACAGCGGCTTTCTTCAAACTCAATTGAAATTTGTATCACCTCAGGTAAAAAATTCACATCACAATTTTAGGGCAATGTTATTTTCATTTGATATTGTACTAAATTTTGATTTTTTTAGGTTGAATGAATGTGAAGTAAGTACATTGGTGTGATTTTGGTTATTTGTTGTAGTAAACGTTGGTGAGAAGAGAATGAAATAATTTCTTTACTATAGCAACATTTTGTATTGCACATAATCATAATTGGTCAGACATTTACAACAACATTTAGTGTTGAAGACAATGTGTAGACATCACCAACAATGTCTATTGTTTATGGTCAAATATTGGTGTTAGTGTTAGTATTTCATTTTTAGCATGCAATAGTACACAATTTTATGAATGTCTTTGCTGTGTACCATTCTATGCAGGATTACATTATTTAGCAACAGTTGATACACACTGTTAACTTGATCATTTGGTGTTATTGTATTCAGTGTCAATGTCTGGTTCTGGCAACCCACAACTCTATAGGCCTCATGATGTGTTCACTGCTATGGGTCGTTGTTGGGTATTGGAAGATGAGTTCAACTATCCAATCAATCTGAATTTGCGAAATAGTGCTTACGTTCACAATACCATGAGACAGGAGTGGGCTTGGTTATTTCGTGAACAACAAATGTTTTATGATGAGTTGGTTGGTTTTAAGTTGCCAGTGCCTCGGCGACTCGCATCACAAATGCCCAGAGATAGCATCGACGAACTTCGTAAAGCATTGAACCGCATAAGAGAAGAAAATAATCGAATGAAGATACGTCTTAATCGATATCGGACCCAAGTCGAGATTCGAGAGTCAGAGCAGGAAGGGTGGTACGAGCATGCACAGTTCATGCAATCACTTCTTGCTGATCCCATTTATCAGTCAGACGTGGAGATGTCAGATAAAGAGTAATCGTGTCGTGTTGTGTCGTGGTGTAATTAGATTTTGTTGGAGAACTATTTTGCTTAACTATGTGTTATATGTATGGTTGCATTTGTACTATGTAAACCTTATTATTGATTATGAGAAGCATGCACGTTATTCGTAATGTAGATTATTCTCACATAAGTCATAAAAGTCAAATATTCTCACACATGATGTATTTCAATAAGCACGTACGACATAACACAGAAAACATAAAATAACTTACACTAACATTATTAACTTAACCATAGACATAACACACACACACACACACACACCACAGTGGCATTCATTCTGATAGGTAGTCCTCGTAGTTGAGGACATTGTTACGTTCTGCCGGAGTGAGTTGCCTGTTTGTTGCAACGGCTTGCTCCTCCGCCAATTGTAGCATATGATACCTGGACCTACGAAGTATCATAAGATTGTTCTCTTTTTTTATTTTCGTCACTGCACGCTCATATTGGTGCATGTTTTGTCGTGGCAGTGTGAGCGAGCTACGCTCGACAAGAGGCGCTCCAATTTGCAGGAGATCATTGTGCAGAGCGTTGGACTCATTCACGCGAAAGTCCCATTCCTGTTGCAATCCGGCATAGTATTCCCTCTCGTCAGAATCTCTTTGCGTTCTATAGTTATTTGGAAAACGAGGTAGCATCCAATTACGCATTGACATTGGAAAATGTGACTTTAGATCGGTATGTGTAGAAGTTTTGCAAGGGTAGATGTATGTAAATGGGACTTCGGTATGTGTAGATGTTTTGCAAGGGTAGATGTAAATGGGACTTTATATAGGGGTTTTGCAAGGGCAAGTATTCAGGTGGATGTGAGTATAAGTATTCACGTGAATAAAGATGATATGAGTTGACAGTATATTGTTCAGTGGCGTCTGTTGGTGCATGTGATTCGTTGAGGTAGCTGTTTCATATGGCTATAGCTTGTGCTACAGTAGCGGGCTGGTGATGTGTACTGCAAAAGAGGTTGCGTATTTATTCACGTGAAAACTATTCAACATTGATGTGCTTCATCTGACATGATTTGACGAGACAATGTTGAGCTGTGTTAAATGTATCATAAACTTCTCAGGGATGCTATAGGTACATCCTTTAAAAATGCTGCATTGCAAAAGAATGCATAGCTGTGTATTGATGTGCGTGTAGGTGATATGACTGGATAGGGTTCAACAGTGCAAAGCTATTGAGCAGCACTACGAACATCAATGTAGCAATAGGACCAATAACACTCGAAATTGATGCACAAAATTTTCTGCGTTGCTATGTGTATTGACGTGAGTGTGGATGGGTACTTCTGGTCAGGGTTCAACAATACTAAGCTATCCACCGTAGCTACATTCATTGCTCCCTATGGTGGAATTTGGCAAGTGTGATTGAAGAAAACTGATAACAACATTAGGTTTTGTAATGGTTGGCAGGATTTTGCTAAATACCATTCTATCTGTTATGGTTATTTTTTAGTCTTCAGATATGAAGGAAATTCAAGCTTCCATATTGTTATATTTGATAAGACTGCCATTGAGATTCAATATCCACGTAGGAAGAATTGTAAATTGGAAGATCATCAGGTAAAAATATCAAAAACTTAGATGAAGATGATACAAACATTTCTTCCTTAATGTACAAACCCATAAAACATGAAGTCAGAGAAAAGTTTGTTCTTAAAAAATTACAGATTATGTCCAGAGGAAGAGAGAGAGAGCAATCCAAGCAGCCAAAAAATTGAAGCCTAAAAATCCTTCTTTCATGGGTATCTCGTGGCCACATAATATGGTGAGCCTTTATACATAATGTGATTATGATGTTCTCTTAAATATGGCTTGGAAACATATATGGGAAGCAAGTACATTATTGGGAAGCAATTTGTCACACATCAATGTCTTGTGCTATTACCCTCCATCAAAACATATTAAGCAATGAGATTCGGGGAAGGCTGGGTTGCATTTTCGAAAGACAATAATTTAGAAAAAGGAGATGTCACTGCCAATGAGGTGATCGAAAGGACTCCTGTTGTGATTAGTGTCTCAATATTTCACTTGGTTGACCATCAGAGTTTGGACAAGGATAACCTATTTAAAATTTAAACTAGTGATGTTTATGCTTATATTTAATTAGGGACTTTGATCACTACTATGGTTTATTTCTCTGACCAGTTTGGTATGTCTTGTTCAAAACTATTCAGAATTCCTGTGCTTCATCTGACATGACTTGTTGAGACAGTACTGAGCTGTGTTCAATGTATCATAAACTTTTCAGCCATGCCCTGCATCCTTGAAAACGGTGCATTGCAAAAGAAGGCATATCTGTGTATTGACTGGACAGGGTTGAACAGTGCGAAGCTGTTAAGCAGCACATGTAGCACTACGAACAACATCTGTGTACCAATGGTGGACAGCTCACATCTAAAATTGATGCATAGCTAATTCAGGGATGCTCTGCCTCTTCGAAAACGGTGCATTGCAAAGGGTTGCACATATGTGTATTCACGTGAGTGGGGATGGGTACGTGTGGTCAGGGTTCAATAGTTTCGAGATGTTAAGTATCACATGCAGAACTACATCAATCAAGTGTAGCAATGATGGACAGCTTACCCCCAAAAATTTGCTTACACTTTTGAAGGGTCCTCTGCATCCTTGAAAATAGTGCATTGCAAAATGTTGCATATCTGTTAATTCACGTGAGCATGGATGATATGACTGGACAGGGTTCAATAGTGTCGAGTTGTTGAGAAGCACATGCAGAACTGCGAACATGACTTCGCCGAACAGTGCCGAGCTGTGTTAGCCTTTTCCAACCTCACTTGCCAAATGCTAGTATTACGAGCAGTGAGTGTAGCAACAGTAGAGAGTTTTATCCCCCTGTTTCCCTACAAACTTTTCAGGGAGTCTTTGCAGGTAGAAAATGTAGTTACATTTTCTCAACATCAATGTAAAATTACATGAAGAAAACTATGCTTCCAAGTTTTACATAAATGGCTTCCGATCATCACAATTGCAATATTAGGGAGCTTTCAAGCAATGCTACAACAAACCAATAACTTGAATGAAACATTTGAAAGGCTGATCAGGCTTTTAGGCCTTTACTCTATTTTTAAGCAAACCAAATATCGTTGTGAGAGTGTGTTGGGTGAGCCATATGGATTTTCAGTCAGTGAGTGGTTAGTCTGGTTTGGACGAGTCTTTATGTAATGTATCTATATAAAGTAGGACACTATTACAACTAAGATACACAGATACGTGCATATTATATCATGACTCAAACAACTCATATAAAAGAATTATTCGAATTATTGAATCATATGCGCGGTTGGTCTATGTGGTTTGGATCAGTCTGTATGTATTGAATCTATTAAATTTTCCTACAAGTAATGTGCAATAAATATAATTTGGAGGCATTTCACTTCCTAAGGTTTTCCCTACATTACAAAGCAAAGGACATTGTTCGTCCATGACCCACATTACTTGAATGTAGCAACAAAGAACACGTATGAAAAAAATGAGAAAATGATTTCACATAAACTTAGCCAAAAGTAATAAACAGTTAATCTTTAGAGTTGCAAAAGTTGAACATACATAATAATCATTTGTCACACATTAACAATAACATCATGTATTGCACATAATGTGTAGACATTAACAACAACGTCTAATGTTCGTAGGTAGAAATTTTTGAAAATCATCATTGCTTGAATCTGAGAAGTCTGAAATATCTGTTTCATCATCTAACGCAGTAATTTCATTAATAAACTTCATGGCTCGCTCTTGCGCCTTCCCCTTTAGATGCTTCCTAGCTTTTTGGATTGCGTGAAAACGGTCTAGTCGCCTTTGCATTTGATTGTTCTCTTGTTCAAGACGAGCAAGTATGTTGGCAGGTTCATCTCTAGGTAACTCGGCAGAGCATGCCTTAGGAACTCGTAACCCGTGCCATCGACAATACACCTCTAACTCACACCTCTTCTCGTATAGGGTTGACCATGGTGGTTCTGCTATAGTGAACTCTGTTGCGGTGGTATCTGTACTTAGTTTTGTAGGTTTGCCGACCATGAGCGTCGTACAGAATTATGAAATAAATGTTATTTACACACAGACTTGGATCTACTTGATATTATATAGAATCACATAATAACATAAAAAATTCTTAGACCATTACATCCATTTCAATAATACTAATGATAGTAACAATGGGCATGAAACTAACCATCATATTAATATATCAAATTACTTTCAACGGATACCATGTTCTTCAAATTGCCACTAAAATAAAAAAATATAGAACTGTCATACAATTCTCCAAATATGTTATAGCAACCACGAATTGAAAATCGTCCCCCCCTTGGGTACAATACCCAATGGGAATCATCAAGAGTCAGATGGTGTAGAAGGTGGAACAAGACGTCTATAGTGAGCTAAGTCCGCTCGCATAGCTCCAACCTCGGCAAGAAGACCATGTAGAAGCTGACCATGGGCTGCCTGAGTCGTCATAATGGTCTCCATCATAGCATGAAGAGAGGGAGGAAGAGGGCATGTATGCGCTGCATCAACAGTGTCAACATCTATCTCATCATCACCATCCTCGGCAACAACAGATGTGGGATCCCCATGCATGTCCTCATCTTGAACATCTCCAGTAGTAGACCGTACTCGTGGTCTGTTGGATGGACCAACACTGAGGTCGACAACCTTCTTTTGGGCAGTTCGCTGTTTTAGAAATTTGGCTCCTATAGGGGCTTGGATGTGAACCAACTCGTGGGAAGGAAAGTTCTTTAATCCTAAATATTTGAGGACCCTATGGATGAGAACTGGGAAAAACAAAGCATACCTCTTATACTTGCTCCTACGCACCTTGACAATGGTTTCGATGAAAAGGGAAGGAAAACAAATGGAACTATTGGTGACAAGGGCGTAAAGCAAGATACACCTGTCTACAGGGATTGTATGGATATGAGAGATAGGGAAAATGTTGTGACAAGCTATCCTAAAGAAGATATAATTAAGCTCAGTCAACTCACTTGAGCTAATACTTCGGCCAGAATCCCGATTGTTTGATCGTCCACAAAGAACATCCATAACATCATCAATACGAGGAGACATAGAGTTTGGATAAGTAGGTGTACAAATTATAGGTACATCAAGGGCTTTAGATACGTGCTCCCTAGTTATTGTAAACGGTACACCACGTATGGACGATGCCACCTTGTGACCACCAAGATCCTCATGCACCGATAGATTCGAATAGAATTCTCTAATCAAGTCAGCTGGAGGGGGTTGTATGTTTGTACATAGGGACAGCCAATGCCTAGACTGTAGATTCTCACGAACAAAAGGATGCAGTTCCTGTAAATTGATTTGCCTTTCTCCCCAAATATGCCTACGCTTAATCAAGGTTTCAAAGGTTTGCTCATTTTCTGGCGTGAGGAACCTTAATTGATCAAACACCACTTCAGGTTCGGATGCAGCTTTGCATTTTCCCCTCTTAGTCCTCTTCGGACCCATAACTAATCGATGGTCAGTAGTGCAAACACGATCAGCTCACACAAAAACAGAACCAAAATGAAGTTTGAAGCAAAGAACAAAAATTGAAGAGTAACCAGCTACCATGTGTAGAAAATCATGCACACAATATACTGTCTAGAGCAGTTTACAACGACACAATGAAAACCAAATATTCTTATTCACGGGTTGTTTAGTTGGTGCAATAATTGTAATGCATTTTGGTGCGAGTCAATAATTTGAAGTTAGAGACCTAGAGTATATAACAGAAGTCTTATCATATAGGAAACATACAAGTGGATTTAGGAACTGACATATATCATACCATCGTAGCTACATGTAGTAAGTTTCACCAGCTTCTACAAAAAACAGAAAATAAATTGCACAATGTACAGTTCAGACATACAACCAGCATATATCTATACCACACACATATGGAGCCACTGGCAAGTTCATTTTGTGGAAGGAAGACAACCTATGACATAGGCAACCTTACTAACAACAATGCATTTGAAACTTACTAACACCCAATTTCATCACAATCTTCATAGACATAGACATAGAAGTGTGAAGCATCAAAATGCAAAATTTGAGAATAATGCACCAACAATGTGTAATTTCAAAGACAGCAACCGTTAAAAGAGTCTTACTATGTAAAATCCTCGACGAATTTGCGCGGGAAATTGTGGGTTCTAGCCGGATGAAGCGAGAGCAATCGAAGATGTAATTTCGGACAGCTGCAAGTTCTGCAGAACTGGGGAAGAGTTAATAAAAATGGGTAATAGATTGTAATGTCCATATAACTCGATTTTCTGGAAATCGAGTTACATGCAATCAAATTTTCAGCACAAGGGCTTGCACATAAACCGACTGTCCGTAAATCGAGTTATGTGTAGCACAAATAACAAGAATCCAGTTAATGGTGGAACGGCTTTCTCATAACTCGATGTTGCAGACAACGAGTTAATTTCAAATAACTCGATTATACATAACTCGAGTTATTTTCCTGGGCCCCCAGATATTTGGACTGGTCCAGATGCAGTCCAAGACGAATCGAAGTTTAAAGGTAGGCCTGCCACAATACTCGATTCTACTTGAATCGAGTTCTGTGCAGTGGACACTCACAAGAATTCAAATTCCTCGAGATGTGGAAAATCGAGTTACGTTGTACACATGCACCCACCCAGCCCATATATTTGGACTGGTCCAGATGCAGTCCAAGAGGAATCCAACTGTATATGGCTACCTCGCACAAAACCGAACTCCGATAAAATCGAGTTATTTGCAGTAGAATATCTCAAGAATGCAATTTCTGTGTGTAATGGCTTGCATATAAATTGATACATCATAAAGCGAGTTATTTGCAAAGTTACTCAATTTTGTAGAACTTGAGTTATTTTCACTGGTCTCCCTTAATGTAAAAAATTGTGGGGAAATGTTGTATTTTGATAATGTGTCTGTGATTTGGTTTTGGGGTGTTGGGGAAACATTGAAGATGACCCACTTTTGTTTATGGGCAGGATTTGGATTTAGACGTAGTAATTTTTGCCACTTAGCCACTTCATAAGTTTGTGAACTCTAAAAAACAAATGATAAAAAGAGTGAACGATTTCTGTATCCTAGTTTGATCCCAGGACACAGTTTCACAGTTTAAATTGAGTTATACATCTGTGGTGACCCTATAAGCCCTATCACATTTTCAAAAAAATGCCATCTGCTCTTGCTCTGTATTTATTTTTCCTCAATCTCTACCATGCGCCCCTGTTTCATTTTTTGTTCATATAAAAGTGTACGATGCAAAAGTACTCTGTTATGTGACTGTGTTCTTCTTAAAGTGTAACCTACGTATTGCAAAATGAAAGTTTTTCTGACTACATGTAACAAATGTACATTTTTTCAAGAATCACAAATAAAGAAGATGAAGTGTTCGAAGTGTATATTAGCATATGATTTTCAGAGGAATCTAGTTTATAAATTTGAGCATACTTACAAGCTTTCCTTCCTGAACAGCATTCGGCAGAATAATCTTGAAAAAGTGTGGGGACCGATCAGCAGGACCATCGTCGTTGTCTCTCCGCCATTGAGAAGCCATTGTTCTGGTTCTCCAAACTTTCGCTGAGAAGAAGTTGAACAGTTGCTGCTTCGTACGTTTGAGAACTAAATAGTGGGTTGGTCATACACATAACCCGATTATTACGAAATCGAGTTATGTGTACTGGGACTAAAAGGAGTCCATGCTGTGCGCAGTGTATCTCAGAGGAATCCATGTTGTGTGTGGTGGTTTGGAAGTCCATTTGAAGTAACTCGATATCCTGAACATCAGGTTAAAGTAGAATTACTCGATACACAAGAAATCGAGTTACATGCGAATAACTCGCTTATAGAGAAATCGAGTTAAGATAATTGGACTGGTCCCGAGGCAGTCCAAGAGGAATCTAAGTGTAGACAATGGTGATCAACGTATCTCGATTCTATAGATATCGAGTTCCTTTCAACATAACTCGGTAACAACTAAATCGAGTTAAGTTGACTGGGCTTCCTGACCCAGCCCAGATAATTGGACTGGTCCAGAGGCAGTCCAAGAGGAATCTAAGTGTAGACAATGGTGATCAACGTATCTCGATTCTATAGCAATCGAGTTCCTTTCAACATAACTCGGTAACCACTAAATCGAGTTAAATTTACTGGGCTTCCTGACCCAGCCTAGATAATTGGACTGGTCCAGAGGCAGTCCAAAAGGAATCTAAGTGTGCACAATGGTCTTCAACGTATCTCGATGCTAAAGATATCGAGTTTTTTCCAACATAACTCGGTAATAACTTAATCGAGTTAAGTTGACTGGCTTCCCGACCCAGCCCAGATATTTGGACTGGTCCAGAGGCAGTCCAAGAGGAATCTAAGTGTGCACAATGGTCTTCAACGTATCTCGATGCTAAAGATATCGAGTTTTTTCCAACATAACTCGGTAATAACTTAATCGAGTTAAGTTGATTGGCTTCCCGACCCAGCCCAGATATTTGGACTGGTCCAGAGGCAGTCCAAGAGGAATCTAAGTGTGCATAATGGTCTTCAACGTATCTCGAAGCTACCGATAGCGAGTTCTTCTCAACATAACTCGGTTATACGGAAATCGAGTTACCTTGACTGGGCTCAAAGAACGTATCTTGATGCTAAAGATATCGAGTTTTTTTCAACATAACTCGGTAATAACTCAATCGAGTTAAGTTGACTGGCTTCCCGACCCAGCCTAGCTATTTGGAGTGGTCCAGATACAGTCCAAGAGGAATCTAGCTGTGTAGAGTGCTCTCCAACGTAACTCGGTACCCTATAAATCGAGATATGTTGAACGTAACTCGGATATAGAGAAATCGAGTAACCCAGATACTTGACAATTGAGAATGGATACAGTCGAAGGGGATTGAAAATGGACTGCAACGTAACTCGTTAGCTGGAAAATCGAGTTTCATTTAGTATAACCTTTCTACTTGTAGTTTTGCTTGCGACTTGCACTGTTCACACCCATTCAGTATGGTGCTTATTCATAGTAAAAGTGGACCTGCTGACAACCATGTTGTGAACAACAAGTCATCCATACAAATCATAACCAACCACATCCATCAGTAACATTCCCCCATTTGCATTACGCGAATAAAAAAATCATCCATATATACAAGCTTATTTGTAAGTAAAGAGCCTCTATGCATTTAAATCAGTTGATGTACAAAAATAAAAAGTTCCATTTATGCATTTTAAACATTCTTCACAATTGTAAGTTGAAACTTGGACAGCATCCGCCAACAATGGTTTTAGGCAAACATGGAGTCATAGCATTTAAGTGACACCTTCTATTTGTTCTTTTCAGAAGTTGCCTCCTTTCTGAGGAGTAGCCAACACAGAAATTAGTATACAACCCATGGTAATTAATAAATTGAATTGACAAATATAGAAGAGCATTCAAGCTTGCCTGCTTAAATGAGGAGCATCTACAGTTACACCTTGGCAACAATTACAAATCTGCAGCAAAACATATACAGTTAGGGAAATAGAGACCTCATGAATACTAGAATATGTACACCACAAACAATAAGATTGAAAGAATACTACAAATTACTGCCCACATCTTAATTATAACTCATATAATGTAATATCTAAACATGTAAAGAAGAATAACTTATGATACCCCCTTGTTACTATGATTTGTAATTGTTACCTGCTACATAGCACCATGGCTTGTTGAAGCCACATTTCGAGTTGGACATGTACGACGGTTATGACCCTCTTGGCGACACAACCCACACTTCAACTTTGGTCCATTCTCAATCCACAATGAGGTTGGCAACTCCCTATCCTCGTCATCCATCTCATTGCGGATTCTCGTGGACTTGAGCCGACCTTTTTCACGGATCAACCGCTGATTTGGCATCACGGTTCTCCTTTCTGCTGGCTCTGGCCATTCTAACCTATCTTTTAGTGGTTGGAATATAGGCTCATAGCTGTGATACCGTTCTTCAAGGCGATAGAAATGATCCATATACTCAGTGGCATCATGGTTGTGTTTGGCACAAACTGCTATCAAGTGGGAACAAGGGATCTTGTTTGCTTCCCATTTGCCGCACGTGCATGTCATGTCTATGAGGGAAACCCTATGGGTGTGATCTCCCCCGCCAGTGTTCAACAGTGAAGACTGTGTCTCCACTGTATATAACCGTTGTTGCGCACTCATCCTTCTAACAATATGGAGCTTCGCCTTCTCTTGATTTTCCTTGAACTTTTCATAGGCATATTTGCACCACACTTGCCCCTCTTCCAACTTCTCTAGGGTTTTGTTTCGACGTTCGTCAAAGTATGAGTTCACCTTGTAAAATGTAAACTTCACCATTGCAGTTATGGGCAAGCTACGTGCGCCCTTAAGTACCCCATTGAAGCACTCTGACAGGTTGGTTGTCATTGCCCCATATCGGTGCCCATGGTCATGTACAAGTGTCCACTTTTCTTGATTTACCTCCTTAAGATAGTCGTACGCAGCCGGGTTGACATTCTTGATGCAATCCATGGTGTTCTCAAACTTCCTAACTTGATTCGCAGTTGCTGCGTTCCATACCAAGTTCTTCAACGGCACACTATTGAAGTTAGTGTTAACATTGCTTACTAAATGGCGGAGGCAATACCGGTGATGGGTTAAGGGCGGTTGCAAGTAGCCCCTAGTGGTGTCATCGAAGCATGATTGTATCCCACGATGCCTGTCGGATATTATACACAAATTGGTGCGGTCTGTAACATAGGTCAACAGGCATGCCAAGAACCATCCCCATGTCTCCGTGCTCTCGCTTTCGACAACGGCAAATGCGAGTGGATAAACCTCGTTGTTACCATCTGTTGCCATTGCTATCAACAGCTTTCCTTTGTACTTGCCATAAAGGTGCGTTGCATCTATGCTTATCACCGGCCTGCAATGCCTAAACCCTCTAATACACGAACCGAAAGCCCAAAACGCGGAGTTGAATATACAAGTCCCCGGGACATTGGGGTCACACTTTAATGTGGTCACAGTATCCAGATCTGCATCAGACAATGCAGCTAGAAATCGTGGCAATTCTGCGTACGACTCGTCAAAATCCCCGTAAATACGTGCAACTGCCTTCTGTTTGGCTTCCCAAACCTTGTACATAGTTACATCATGCCCATGCCTTGCATGCAACATACTACGCAAGTCCCTTACCTTTCGGGTTAGGTCTTCCCGTACATACTTCTCAAGTGCAATGGAGATGAACTTTGAATCCATCATCCGCCCATCAGTTGGTAGCTGGAGGGATGAGCAACTATGGGGACCCTTACATGTACTGATAACCCACATCCCGTGCTTCTTGCTGCAATTGGCCCGAATTGACCACAGACATGTCTCATTCTTACACCGCACTACCAGCCTATTGGTGTCAGACTTGATGACCTTGTATTGCTTATTATGCTCCACAGAGTAGAGGGTCAACACATATTGAACAGAGGCTTTATTCTTGAATAGCATCCCCCTTGCTGGGTGGTCATCTTTATGCCAACTTGTAAGATGTCCTGTACCCAATGCAAGTGATGGGTCATTAATATTGTCCCATGTGTTTGATGTGAACCATTCTGGGATAGGAACTGTTGTAAGGAAATCCTCCTCGTTATTTTTGATCAGTGGTACATCTAAGACCTCCGCGTCGTCCACTGGTCCATCAGTATCAATGAACTCTTCATACACATCTCGGCTGGCATCAATATCAATTCCCCCGTCCATATCAGCTTGGACATGCTCATATGTGTGAGTAGACCCTCCCACATCATGTGTATTGGTGGCGCCCACCACTTCGGTGTTGTCCAAATGATCAACCGCACTACATGGTTGAGTATTGTAGGGGAAAGCCGTGGCATAGGCAAAGGGAGTATGCACGTCAACCGACAATGAGTGTGGCTCTTCCACCCCACTGGCATGCTGTGAAATTGCACTACCATGGAACCCAACAACCTCAACAGTTACATACAAGTCGGACGCTATGAACTGGGGGGTCCGCTTAATCACTGCCCACATCATGTCCACGTCAGCATCGCAACCCAACGGATTTGAGTTGTAGACAACCTAAGTACTCACAAGTATCTGGGGGGCACGGTACACAATGGATATCTTATGTGACTCCTTGTCCAACCGTAGAGCTTCCATTATCTTCCGGTGCATTTTTCTCAAGTGTGTTCCCCATTTCAACTCAATGAACTTCTGCTTCACTGACTCGCCTTTATAGGACAGCCCATGCAAGTCATGGAAATACTATTCCCCATCATAGTAAACGTAGAAGCAGTGACGACCCATGCCAGACCTGGATAAGGACAATTAATTGTGGTTATCATGCAGAAGATAGGGGGTTATGTTAATGCAACAGTAATTAATCTTTTACAGATGCACTATGATGCTATCCTAATTATAGGTGTACACACTTGATTCGTTTGGACACAAACAATGGCCTTTTAGGGGAGACGTGCCACAACAAAGAATCAGGGTGTTTGTAATATCGCTTGGTAAGGATGCAATATGGAGTAGGAAAATGCAAACATGGTCAGCAAAACTTGTTCACCTCGCAGGCTTTCTTTTTCAGAACCCACACAGTAAAGACTTTCAGAACTGAAAGAGCCATACAATTTAAACCTCAGTATACAGTACACATCATTGTTAATATGTATGAATGATTGCATATGTCATCATATGAATTCACCGTACAATGTTTGTTTATATATATGTCTATTTAGAATGATTATATACATATTTCCCAAAAGAATTCTCAAAAATAATTATTATATACATTACTATATAAAACTCGACATATTTAGGAACAATATGTATACAATGTCACTATCACACACACACACACACATATAAGATTATTCTCACATAAGTCATAAGAGCACACAATAATTAATCGTTTCTTGGACAATTTTTTCCAGGATTTTCAATGCACTAACAGTTTTTGCAATTCCTAACAAAAATGTTTCAAAAAATTGGTGCCCTAAGCACATACATTATATGTAAACATACCTATACATGTGTGTGTATATATATATATATATATATACATGTGATCATATATGGGTAGGTAGCTTTGTTTATATTTACATATATTTGCATATACATACATACATACATGTATATATATATATATATATATATGTGTGTGTGTGTGTGTGTGTGTGTATGTGTGTGTATATATATATACATATATTTGGGAATGCCACATATACATCTTATGATATGGGTAAGTACGTTTGTCTATATATACATACATACATTTATGTATATATATACGCACACATAATGTCAGAATAAGACAGTTGTAGAAAGCAATCCAAATTATAAGTAGTTATGTAAGTCAATCCATTTATAAGTAGTTATGTAAGTGAATATATACCTGTCAGGGAAGATGTGCCAGAACAAAGAAGAAGGGGACCACAGCAACAGCACGCTTGGTGAGGATGCAATAATGACAAGGAAAATGGCAGAAAAGTTAGCAAACTTTGTTCACCTCATAGGCTTTCTTTTTCAGAGACCAGACAGTGAAGGTTTTCAACACAGATAGAGCCAGACACGTGCATGGATTCTGAAATGTGGGGAGGGGGACAACATGACTCGATATTAAAGAAATCGATTTCATATAAAACTCGATACCACATAAATCGAGTTACTGTTGACAAGACGTATTGAAATGACGGCATTTCAGAAACTCGGTTAATTAGAAGTCGAGTTACATGTTACTCCGCATGCTATAACTCGATTTCTATAGATTCGAGTTTTAGCCCCATTTCCTCTACAAAAGCCCACTTCACACGTTAGAAGGTGCAACCACATTCTAGTGCAAAGAGTTCCCACCATTGCGTTTTTGTAGAGCAGGATGGGACGAACCTATGTTGTGTTTAACGGTCGTGTTCCAGGCATATACGACAGTTGGCTAGATGCGAGTAGACAAGTTCATAAATTCCCAAACGCCAATCACAAATCATATAAAGATCGAAGGGAAGCCGAAGCTGCATACATGGAGTATTTGCATGGTAATGGTATGGGCGTGCATGGTGGTGTGTCTACATCGTGGGAAACTCCAAACATATCAACCTCAACTCCACCTAGCACTTCTCAAAGCGAAGGAACCAACTATGGCAGTGGAGACATTAGGCACACTTTGTTAAGGTATCAGTTGGAAGTTGCCATTGAGGAGCGTGACCACGCAAGGAGGATCGCAACGTTGAGTGCAAACATGTTGAATGAAGTGGTGGCTCATGTTGTGGGGGATGATGAAGTTGATGCACCCACGAGACAACGTACGGATGCATGAATGCAAAAGTACGACTTCTTGTTGTGGTATTTAGTAAGATATGTATACTTCCAAGTACCATCTGTTGTCATGTGTGCTTTAAGTAGAAGTGTCATCGTTTTCCAATTGTTTCACTGGCAGATATGTATATATGGAAAAATAACCTTATTATTTTTGTTTTTGGACTACTTTGGTCTTATTCGGTCCATTATATCTACTTTGGTCTTATTCGGTCCACTGTGGTTTCTAGGAAAATCGGTGTACTACATTCTATTTACTCTATTTGATCCTATTCAGTCAGCTTTGGTCGTACCCCGTCTATTTGATTCACTGCAGTCCATTATTGTGTAGTTACAAAATACTACATCAGCCTATACACAATGAGCCACGATTAACGAATGTACATGACGTAAAAAACAACAATGAATTGCATAACCTCTACATGAACGATTTGGAAATCCTCCTCGTTGGAGGATTCACTGCAATCCATACCAATCAAAGAAAATTCAAAGTTTAAAAAAGATAGGATTGGAATTATTCATACATGATAAATCGTCCAACATTAGAAAATTATCTAAATTCTTCAAGTCAATTCTGAAAATTTTAATAGCCACAATATAGAAAGTCCAGAACAAAATGACCATGAATAAAAATTGACACCAACCAACTAAAAAAACAAATAACACAGCTATATAAAGGTTCTTGAATCCCAAACACAGTAAATAAAACCCTAAAATTATGATGTACCTTGTAATATTATTCTGAATTAGAAAAAAAATGAACACTTAAAATTTAAAAGTTACGTAAAAAGTGAACATTACATGGAATACTACAGGTTTCAATAGATACATTACTATATCTTCCCTCTAGCTAGCTCCACTGGACAAAACAGGTTCATCTCTATGAGAGTGGTCTTGCCACTGCCAATTCTGCCAACAATACGTATTTTGTGCCCTTCCTCAAATGTGCAACTCGTAACTCTCAGAACAAGTGCATCAGCCTATATTTGATATGTTTTATCAATGATATATAAAGCCATATTATAAAGCCAAGTTTGAAGCAAATAACACAACTCTCAATCATGTGAAGATAAATACAAAACCAGTCAGATTGGTAATGAATGCCAAAGCATTAGTCCGCTTAGATAAAGTCCGGAAGAGCAACTTCAAATCAAGAATCAATCTCACTTCCGTCAAAAGTGCAAGCATTCCTTTCCCACTAAATACTCCACAGGAGACAAAGAGGTATCATCATGTCTAAATTTTTTAGCAATCAAACCATGTAAAGTACTAAACATATGAGGATTACCCATGTCAACAGTTTGGTCAATTAATGCCAACTTATAGATCAGAAGTCTTATTAAATGCTTCTTCCACTTCTAACTTATAGGAAGCTCAAAGAAAATATGTTTGATCATCACCAAACAAACATGTAAGAAGAAAATTTTACAGCATCGTTAGTTTGCAAAATCTACAATTATTTTCATTCCCACATGATTTCAACATATTGCAGATAAGGATATATATATATATATATATATATAAAGCACAATGAAGGCAAATAAATGGAAAAAATACCTGTATGCCCAACAAAAGTATGTGTACATTTGCTTCCTCTCCAAAGTTTTAAAGTTGTATCACTTGAACCTAAAATCGTGGTAGCATAAAAATGAACCCCATAAGTTCATAGTGAAAGACATAGTTGGATCTATGCATTCCAATCTGATGTAACCAGTTCCAACTACCAACAAAATCTAAAACAATATCTAGCAGAACAGTCATCTACTGAATCATATTATACCTGTAACAAGCTCGCCTGAAGGCAGCTTTATGAGTGCTTGGATTGCTGCCTTATGAGCCTCCTAGGATTCTGAAGGTTGGCCACTTCTCCAACATCTTAATGTGCTGTGGTGAAGGAGACATTAGATACTAACCGAAAATTATTGAGAAAAATGCATATACCTTTGTAAGCATAGATAATAATTCAAACCCAAAAAACGGCAATACACAAACAATAAAAGTAACATTCAAACAGTATGCAAAGTTTTCATTAATGCCTCCATCATTTCATTAAAGCAAATGATGGACAAGATTTGATTCATTGGCCAATGACACACACAACATATATATATATATATATATATATATATACTGAAAATCATAAAATAAGAAGGCTAATTGATGAAAAAATCAATAATCAATTAAATGTTTCTCATTGGGTTCCCAATTTGCTACCAAAATGAAAAGGTAATATATACAATGATAAATAACAATTACAAACCCCAAGAAGCGAAAGGAACAAAACATGCACACATAACTAAGATTTTTGCCGTTTTCAGCTTTGGGTAAGTTATATTGTGAGCTGCTCTAAAACAATGCTAGAAAAAAATATAAATTCTATTCTCCAAAGTTCCTACTAACGAACTTGTAATCAAATGTACACAGATCTAATCATTCTAGAGAGGAGGGGATTTAAAGGAGATTAAAAATAATAAAATGGGAAGGAGGATGTACCAATCTAGGAATTGTAGGGAAGGCGAATCAGAAAATTAGGAGAGAGACACATACCTAGCCAAGCATTGTAGAGACTCGGATAAATGATTTGCTACAAAGGAGTTGGTTCTGCCATTGATCCGCATAAACTTCGTCATCAAACTCTTTTACAGAAAGTATCAAATTACTTCTTCTTGCTTATCAACAATACCACACATTTGTTTCTCACAAAAATAACAAAAATAAAAAAACAAATTACTCTCTTACAACCCACTTTACTGTAGCTAACAACATACAAAAACACAAGAAAGTTTGGCTTCAAATGAATACCAATCCAGACATTTGTCAAATTGCAATCAAAACTCCAAGTGCAGAAAAACTTCCTAATACATCAATAAATACAATACACCTTATGGGTTTTCTCCAAAATATCAATTTCTTGACAACAAACACATTGACAGCCAGTATTCTCCCCAAGCAATGATCCAGAAATAGATGCACAGCCACCAAGATTCTCCCCAATTAGTAGAACATTTTGCATGCTTATTCCAGTCACCTATACACATGAAGAATAAGCACAAAAGGACAATCCAGCTCAATGGCCTTTTCGTGTCCACCATTGCAGTTAGGTCTAAAAAAAAAAATACGACTTTAGAAGAAAAGTGAAACGTAACTATGCAGTCACCTATAGGCAGGAAGTATAAGCATACACTAAGGCATTTAATGATCTTTTCGTTTCCGCCCATATGCCCTGACAGGTCTAATCTTACCTGTTTCATCAGACACAACAGCATAATTAAATTAACATAATCAATCAAATGCACAGTACAAGTAGCTCAAGAAGATGGGAAGTGTAGACGAAGTACATACCAACACCGGTCCCGCAATCGGGAGCATGCGCACGCGGGCGTTGCGATCTCCGCAAAGCCTCCACCGACTCAATGTCCTCAGCCGGTATCTGCTCAATCTGTACAGCCTCTCCGTGGGCGGTTTGAGATGGAGCTGACATGGTGGGGTCCACATGCACTAGAGGTGGGGTGGGCATGCCTGGTGTGGGGACAAATATGCATCCACCATCATGGGCAGATCCACTGAAAACTGGGGGCGACATACGAGGAGGGCCCTCAAAGTCCGTGCTAGCACCATGGGATGTAGTGTGGGCTGGAACAGTGCCCTGATGATCGACGCTATGGGATGGCCCAGCACCATCGCCAGGCGTGCATCGCGGTGTCCTGCCGTCGTCATCAGATAGTACCCAATCAGTGCCAAGCCATGCCTCTTCTACACCCTCCTCATTCCCTTCCTCGTAGATGGGAGCCGACTCGGTCGTACGGCTGCGACCAGCTTGACCACCTCCACGATGTCCACCCCCACAAGACCCACCACGTTGCCCGCCACAAACTGGGGCCTGTGTATCAATGTCAACTGCTTCTGCAAGCGCATTCGCCAATTTAAGTCGACCTAGCTCCTCCACAAGCTCTAGTGTAAATGTAAGGTCAGTGTGCATGTCAGAACCTTCATCGTACCTCGCTATAGACCTAATCATCGTCCGAACCTACAAAACAAGGGCGTCATAAAAGCAAGAACGCAAGTATGATGCAAAACTTGGATAAATCTGTTCCAAAATCAAAAGAAAAAGTAGCAAACATAGCTAATGAAATCCTTATATTACTTATAATTATGAAGCATCTTTAAAAAGACAGTGTATAAAAATAGGGGTTGGCCCCCCCTGTGCAAAAATTTATAGTTCCAACCCAACACTCAGGAATTTTCAGTTTCCTGTTATGTTTATCGCTATGCAATCTAAACATTGAGATAATACTTCTAAAAAACACGTATAGTTGGTTGTACATAAGTTCAATCTTAGCATAAGTGAAAATATCAGAATTTCACTTCTGTATCTAGGCTTCATGAGATTTACAACTCCATTAATATCACATTGCAATCAGGACACATATTTTGAAGTTATTATTTCCTAACGTACATGCCCAAATCAAATGAATTGAAAATATTAAACGCAAGCTTCAAGTTTCAATTAAGGGAAGTACCAAAAACTTAGAACATATATCATACTTGAATCTAGTATAAATGCACATCTCCTTGCTGCATACTTGCAAGATTTTAAATGACCTTTAAGCTGTTGGGAATTGCATTCTACCAACAGTTTAGTAAGGGACTTCCCAATCCTAGAGGTAATATCTATCAAGGAATATGTAATACATTAATCAATCCTGGAGGAAAGGCTATCTAAACTATCATGAAATGTGAATTTATCACTACTACACAGAGTTGCACCGTCTATTTTAAAGTACAAGCCAACCAAAAACAAAAAAAAAATAAACAAAAAATAAAATAAAATACAATAAAACCCAACCCAACCTACCCTTTTTAAAAGTTGAATGTAATTATATGAACAAAGGTGTGGTCATCATTAGTCATTGCCCATTAACCATTCCTCATGCAAACAAATTGGATCAAGACAAATTCAGTTTGTTATGAACAACTTAAATCATGCAGTATTTTGACTTTAAAACATAATGACATGTCATGCAGTATTTTTTTACTTTAAAACAAAATGACAGAGAAACTTATAGAGATGTAACAACGATAATTATTGTGGACTTTTGCATGCATGATAAAGCTGCTGAGGATATTTAATCCAACAATGGTTTCATCCATAAAATAGGAATTGTTGCCTCACCATGAGTTCCCAATACGTAGACTCTGGTGTTATGTACCGCCTTGTGTGGCGATTGTACCACATCATGTACTCCACGAGATACGTATCATCATCGTCTAGGAGATCGGACCCGCGAACTACATTCACTCGGTTGGCCCATTGCCGAATAAAGGGATCATGTTCTACCTCCCAGTTCTTCTCCCATTTACCCTGAAGGGATATCTTGTGAAGGGTAGTCGACGTATCCACGACACTTGGAACTGGTTGCTTCATCCCAAACTGACGGAGGACTCGCTCAGGATGATGCCACTCCACTATCCAAAAGAATATCAACGGCACCTCGGCCCTCCAAATATGCCGCCCAGCAGTGCAATACGCAGGTAGGGAGCCTAGCGTATGCGTGTACGGCTCCCATACAATCTGCATAAGTAGATTATGTTTGTGATAGTGAGACATCATACTAATTTAACATTATGTTTGTGATATGTAATATGCAAAGCATGGAATTTCTAGCTTCTAGTCGTACACAAAATCTTCAGGGATTATTGGGCAGAAACTAAAAGAACAACAAAATTGACCTGCAAAAAATATTAAAAGATCTAGGTTGTTCATGTCCACCATTTTCAGCCCCATGTTCATATGCTGGACAGGGTTCAAAGCTAACTGACACCATCAAATACTAGGGTTTTCAATCTGAACCAAACTTAGAGGAGGGTACTAGAGCATCCTTATGGCTGTAAGATGAATCCAAGTTGATGATTTCGCAAAATCTTTTTATCGTAATAGAAATATTGTGCTACATTAATTGCATTAGTCATTAACAATGTTTCAATGAATGAGAACAAAATGACTATTATAAGGTCTACTGAAGACATTGCATTTCAAGTACCACTTTATATTGCAAGAAATGGAAGCTATGTAAATTATTACATGGTATAATCCTCATCAAATACTGTTATTATATTTCTATGTAAATATATATTTCTTATAAATTTTAGTGTTGGAAATTACGTAAGCCTTTTAGTTATCTCAAACTAATCATGTCAATGTCTAAAATTACATTCCTCTTAAAGAATATGGTGAGCAGCATATTTTGCACGCTTCTAAAATTATATGAATAAAGTACTCGTTAATAATCCATAGCTTTTAATAATTTTAGGACTATTAAGGCAGCTAAAGTGGGGACAACTTAAGGAGTTGCATGCTGCAATTAAATTGTGCTCTCCAACTTTGGTGCAAGGAGCACGAACTAACTTTTCATTTAGGTCAACAACAAGAGGTAATGTGTCAAGCGTCTTTATGTTTTCTCATATATCACTGATTAACAATTATTTGTTTCTTTAAACTTAGGCCATTGTTTTCCAAGAAGACAATCGAGGCTGTGCATATTCAAAATATACCACTTGAATACGTAAATCGAAGTCAAACAGTATTCTACTAGACTGTAAAAATATAACCTTCAATTCAGCAAAGGTAATTTATAACGTACAATGTAACAATGTTTTTTGCATCACAATAACAATGTTTGTAATCCTGGATACCCCTATGTTAGAAGAAGAAATACTAAATTGTTTACTTATTAGGCAGAGCAATAACTATGGTTTTAAGCTCATAACATTTTATTAATTAATTACAAGTGATTTCACAAGCTTAATTACAAACCGTACAAGCTTAAATTTTATTTGTTTAATCAAATTTGTAGCATATATTGAGACTATATGCAAAAACAACCGACTAAAGTAGAGCGTGATAGTAATCTGGTGCAATTGTACATATGAAACTTCTAGCCAAGAGAGTTCGATCGTACCTATGAAACTTATATCTATGCCCAAATGGAGCTCACACACTAAAACCACCTGCAACACCAGTGGCACCAATGAATTGTAAAGAGCTTAGATTCACATTGACTACCTATGAAAACACCATCAACTAGAACATCCCAAACGGATGTTTAGATAACATAAAAGTTTATATTAACCTTAGATGGTCACTTAATACTAAATATTGCTATGTTCTGTCACAGGGGTAGTGAAATGCATAAACTCCAAACATTAGTAAGTTTTTGAAGGCAAAGCAACAATTGAGACTATCTTCGGTGCTCACTCTGGCATCCTAAACAACCCCAAATCTCACAAAGGGTTTAACCTATACCCTGGACTCTCGAGTTCCTAGTGGGGGGGCACTAATGGCTTTGTATTTTGGAAATTTCACAGTGTGGACCCAAGCAATGACAACCATCCAGCATTGGACAAGGACAAGCTATGGCAATGGCTTAGCCTATGGTCACTCTATGACATTCAAGGCAGAGTAACTCCATCCTTTAGTTTGCTTAATTTCAAATTTCAATGAAAGCCAGAGAAGTGATCATGTGTTTTACGGGCCAATGATCAATAATGTCATTATTCCCTCTGTTTCTGTACTTAGGCCAAAAATGCAAATTGGGGTTATATTTTTGCTCTCATGTCATGATTACACAATAATTAGATAAAATTTTCGTAGTTTAACATTTGCAGCTTTCCCAACGTTCTAAATTTAAAGAATTTTATCATTTTATGAGATTTAACAGCCAACTATATTACAACAGTGAAGAGAAGCTCTAACTCAGCAAATTTAATTCAACGAAAATCTGGAATATAATTGTGGTAATATCTAAGTCAACCACCAAAACTATAGCGAATCCAGAAGGTGTGAAATATTAATAAGCTTCAACAGTTCTAAAAAAAATTTCTATTTTAAAGCTTTAATATTGAAGTATAACAACTATCAAAGATTCAAACTCTCTCTAAAAGAATTATGAGCACAAGTCTGGGCTAACCTATTGAGCAAGACTCCAAAACGCATGTAAAGAAGCAGAAAGTGCAAAAACAACGAAGAAGACAGTGAAGCAGAATTCACGCAAGGATTAGGGAAAGAAAAAAATTTGGACCATTTCTCGATTTATGCGTGCCATCCTTGCGCAGGGGCCATGCGTTTTGAAAATATCATTTGTATTCTAATATGCCTTGATTCCCTTGTTCTGAAAAGACCCATATTTGTCAAGTTTATAGTAGGAAATTTGTTGTTTAGAATTTAATTGATATCTTCTGCGTTTACAATCATTCGCCTTATATAAAGTCTTAAGAAATATTGTTTTGAAATTTTTTAGTTCATTTTCATAGCAGGCTAAAAGTTCTATTTTCTCATGTTAAATAGGTTGAAACGGTGTATAATGACATAATCAGAAAATGAACACAAACTTTTGATTCAGTTAGTAGCTGGAAAGAATTTAAAGATGTCATCGTCAGTTTCGAAGATGCATCATTAAAATCAAATGAATTACTTGAGCACACAAATACAACCAAAGACAAATCTGATTATCTTTGGTATACTATTAGGTAAATTCATTTCTCATTGAATTATAACCAATTACATAATCCAATATGTGCGTCTTCTCTTCATTGCATCAGCTTAATGACATTTGTAACAATTGGTGGAGTTTTTGTTTTTTGGTTGCAACACAAGTTTGAACTCACTGTCTTGCACTAAACCAAGACTTCATGCTCAATCTTTTGCGCATGTTGCACATGCTTCAAACATCTTGGAAAAGGGACAATTTATTCTGTGTTTTTTTTTTTTTTTTCGGTGTAAATCACAAACGTTTCCGTACATAATGAAGAATATAGCCAAATTCTACTTTATATATATATATGACTAAATTTATATATAACCCATTGATTTAACCCAACTTAACCTGAGTCATGTGAGTTGGGTTGCATTGGAAAAAACCCTTCAATCCAACCCAATTTGGAAAAAACCCTTTGATTTAACATTCAAGAATTTTTTACTTTTGTTTTACTTTATGTAAGGACGAGCAAGTATTCATGCAGGTGCTACAAATGGAAGTTCTAATGTGAAGTACTTCACGATGGACATTCCAATTAAGTTAAATGATGGGATGGAAATCCAAGTATCAAACAAAATGATTGGATGGTATTATGAAATCAACTCATTCCTACAACAATCCAAGAATTCAAAATAAAATAAAAATTGAGGGAAACGAAAATAAAAGCATGTGCGGTGCATTTGAGGGAAACGTGCTCGGCCCGTAGTCATAAGAATTGAGGGAAACGTGGTCATAAGAATTCAAACTAAATTAACCAAATACCTGCTCGGCCCGTACTGTAGCCAGTGACGCCCGGTACGTAGCAAGGACGTGTGTGGCATGCTCTGCGGTGCATTTTGGCCCGCTCCACCTACCAAACATGAGGTGTCGACAAATGCTCATTACTGAACCTTACATTTAACAAACTTTGCTTTTATATTTCACATCCATATACTAAGCATTGATAAGTTTCTTTCGTTTGTTAGTTTGGCATATTTTTAATTATATGAAAGAGACAAATAACGAGAACTCAATGAACGTACCTAATGGCAAGGGGCCCTGAGTGCACTGGCGGTAGAGGCGGCCTCACAACAGGGCATAATTGTGGGAACCTTGAATAGGCCCATAGCTGCACCAACAAGAGTGCTCCTCCAATCTGCATCGCATCCTTCTTCGATGCACCACAAAGTTGCCTATACAGCCAGGCCAATGCTGCACTACCCCAGCTATACCGTCTCGCATTGCTGACTGGGTTGAGCAACTGCAGAGGCAGCAGTGAGACCCGGTCCGCAGACCTGTCCATGAACAAGAGGGCCCCCATCCGTACAAGTAGGTGGTAGCGAGCATGTTGCTGCACGACTTCGTCAGCAGCGTCCACAACTAAGGGATCGGCAAACTGTGCATCAAGCCAGGTGTATCTTATCCTCGCCCCAGCAAGGGTAGACTTGTTTGAGTTTGGTATCGGGGGTGGAGGTTTATGGCCCAACAACTGTTCGCACAGCTCACTCCATTTGTAGTCTGTCTTCCCAGTGACAGACAACCCATCCACCGGAAGCCCCAACATCACCTCCATATCTTGCAAGGTGATACCCATTTCTCCATGGGGTAAGTGGAACGTGTGCGTCTCCGGACGCCACCGCTCAACCAACGCCGTGATCAAGGCGTGGTCGACCTCCATATTAGGAACCTTGAATAAACCTGTCAACCCTGCTGCATCTATGTGTTGCATGATACGTGGATCTAACCCACCCTGTGGCAATACACATTTACGGCGTCGAACCTTTATCATGCCAGGCGCCTCCTGCACACGGACGAGTATTGTGTTAGGAGATTAAACACGAGGTAATTATAAAACAAACATGTATTAATAATACTACTACATACCTCGTCAGCGGCGCACCTCCAAAGTGGACTTAACCGATGATTCGACTGCTGGGCCAACTGGGTATCCACATCGGGTCCAGGCCGCACTCTATCTAGTGCCTGCATATCTGACATGGCAGCAAATACATTGTTAGCAATTTTCTAACAAGTAAACCACATTTAATATAAAATAAAAGCATACATTCAGTAAGACATTATATTTTGAGCACAAGATTTTCAACATCACTTCTTAAATAAATAAGAACTTGCCATAAAAAAAATTATTTCAGAACTATTTAAATCACTTCTTAAAGCTTCGGATAATTATTAATTAACTATTTATGAAAATATAAGTTATAACACCACTCGATTTGCCAAAACCCCTCATCAAAATCCCAAGCACATTTAAACTCATTAATGAGAAAATCATCATTGCAGCATATAAAAGACAACAAAATTCTCATCTTCATTAGTAAATTTACTACTTCCTTAAGTTTCAACAAAATAATCAAAATCCCACACAAAACGCAACCTAACATTAACCAACATCAGAAAATATTTCAGAGGGAGAGGACCGTACCTGTAATCAGCGGCGGCGGGAACCAATGACGACTGATGGAGACTCGAGGAAGAGTGGGGAAGCCTGATCGCAGAGCGAGAGAGACAGAGTGTGGAGAGAGAGTGATGGCAGAGAGCGAGGGAAAGAGAGTGTACAGGGAGAGCGAGTGACTGAATAGCGTTGTGAGACGTAGGGTCCTATTGATTCAAACCGCTGAAAATAACTCGATTTCCAGTTTCGCGAGTTATGACCGTCTACACAAACATTTTTTTATTGGGAAAAATTCGAAGGGTCAGACTAACTCGACTATACAAATATCGAGTTATTCATTAAAACTCGATTTCTCTATTGTCGAGTTACAAAAGAGGGGCAATTCCCTATTTAGTTTCAGAAAGAGGGCAAACGAATGTTTAATTTCCCAAAAAAGGGTATTTGCCCATTTTCTCCCATAATGGAGAGTACTAGAATAATGATTAAATTCATCATTTTTTATTAGTCTAAACTTTTGGAACAATTTGTAATTTACATATATATATATATATATATATATATAATATGAGAGCCGTAACATATGTTCTACATTACGTTCGTTATTACTTCTGTTGTCAGCATAAAAGCCCACACCTCAAAATTATCGTTTTAGCTTCGTACACGCCCTTAGTCATCGTCTTAGTTCGGATCATGTGCTTCATTGTGATATTGCACACACCACTTTGTTGTGGCTAAATATAATATGGATTGATAATGTGCTCAGCTTTCCCTCAACCTAGAATTTCAAGGCAGTGTCAATTATTAATTGTGCCTATCAATTTTGATGTCACATTTTCCCTTGGCCTGCACTGGGATTTCAATTTTTTTATTTATTATGGGTTATATCTACAATGGTATTAAAAAAATGATGTAGAAAGAGAAAGCTTGAGAGATTAAAAACAAAAGAGTTAACATATATATATGCAGTGTATCTTTTCTATATATATATATATATATATTTATTTATTTATTTATAGATAGAGAGATAGAAATTCAACTCTAGTCTAATCTAAGTGTATGTATATAAAGCTCACTTTTGGAGATTTGAACTCTAACCCTTTCCTCCCTCACTCTACAAGAACTTGTACTTATAACCATTACCAAGAGTGCACGGTGGTCATCTTTTCTATATTTAATCGAGTGTTATAATGAATCCAATATAGGTTTTATATAAGAATACATTAGGGTTTAGTATGATAATTAACCTTAAAGCTATGGCAGCCCATGAAATTACAAGACCTAGATAGCTCATGGTATTCTAGAAAATTATGATCTATACTTTTACAATAATATCCTAATGGTTTAACTACTATTTTGGTCCCTAAAAGTATTCACATTAGTCTCACCAATTTAATATTTCAACAAAAATTTATCTAAATTCAATCAAAACAAGCGTGCACCAGCCTCACTAAATTAATTAAAGTTTTTAAAGAGGATAGTCTCCTCTCTACATGTAGTGAGCCTCTATCTTAGCTATATTAAATTTCAATGTTAATAAAGTATTGAGGTTGATGTATGTGCATAAAAATAATAGATAGCTAAACTAACAAAAGTAGAGTTTTTTGTATTAGTTTAGCTAAATATTTGAGAAAACTGATGTGAATGATCTAGCATTTGCCTTATATGTCAAAATGGTCATTAACATTTCAAGTATGCCAATTTAGTTCCTCACATTTTGATATTGTCTAAAAATAATTTGTGCCGTAATGTGCTAGATGGAAAGGGTCAATGATGTGCGCTAACGATGATATTAAAATATTATTGTTTATCCCACTTGAGCTGCCATGTGAACTGCCACGGGTCCTTAAAAGTTAATTTATTTGTAGTGAATTCATGACGTTTTGGAAAATGTTTTCCCCTCTTAAAAAAATAAAACGTTTTCTGTCGTATAAAATACCAAAATATGGAAAAACGTTTTTAGAAAAATATTTTCTGCTGAAACAAATGCACCGTTAATTTGCCTTCCTTCCTCCTTATTTTTTTACAACTACGTCATTCTTGTACACTTTTTTCTTCTGATTATGCACGGGCATTATTGCCTGCGAGGTGCTTTGACTAGCTTGTGACATGATGCTTGCACTTGCCCAAAAAAATTATTATTGTCTCACTCATTGTTATAAATTTCTAAATTCATAATGTAATTCATCATATCTAAGTTAGCCTACTCTGCAAAATGTGTCTCACATTTAATCCTATCTCCGTGTGTTTGGTATTTGGTATGTGTATGAAATTAGAATATAGTAGTAACTACTAGCTACTAGACAATATGCTCTGCAAACCCAAAACATAGGGAAAGGATTGCTTAAGATAAATAGTATGCTAACTCTTTGTTGATGATAATCTCCGCTTTCAACAATTCCATCCTTTATATATTCAATAAGTTAATTTTAATTACACACAAAATTTCATAATTTTTTTCACAATCATTAAAATGATTTGTTGTAATTGATTTATATGACATTAAAATTGCACTAATCACAATTTATCACCTCAATAAATTTTAAAAATAATTACAAAATTGTTTGTTTCTATGATTGCTGTTATATATATTTGACTCGTGACACATAGAGAAGGGTTGTCTGAAATACATAGTATATGAACTCTGATTAACGTTTTTGATAACTACAAGCCTACAACCCAACTTCACCATCTATATATATTTAAAATTTTAAAATACATATTATATGACCTTTTTTTTATTAAATGACTTTCTTACATAATAGTATTTCTCTTTAAAGTAGTATAGAGACCGGCAATGGGTGGCTCTTTAGTTGGCGAATCATCACTATAACAGAGATGTCATGATTCAAATCGATCATTTTTAATAATAAAAAAAAAATGGTAGAAAACAATATAAATATGACCATAACGTAGAGACAATAGGTGGCTCAATTAGTCGAATCATCGTTGTAACGGAGATGTTGTAATTCAAATAGACCCTTTTTAATAATAATAAAAAAAAAAATAGAAAATTATATAAATATGAACATAGATATAATGAGATGAGATAAAAATGTGTAGAACATTTTGAAGGGAGAGAATCTTTAATTGAGGGTGGGCAGATCCACAACCCTGTAAATGAGGCAATTTTTCTTAGACAATATTATCCTTCTGTAATTTTATATATACATACAATTCAAGAATCTAAAGTGGTCCATATTGTGTAGTACCTTCATTAATAAAAGAAATAAGGTAACATTTCATTGGGAAATAATTTTTTTTTTTTTTACAAGATAGAATTCTATTCTAGTCTAATCTAAGTATATGTGTATGTGAAACTCCCTCCTGAAGACTTAAACCCAGACCCTTGCTCCCCCCTCCCCCCCTATACCCACCAACCATTTATACTTATGGTGTAACCATCGCACCAAGAGTGTGCGGTGGTCATTGGGAAATAGTTAAAAGAATTCAAGTGTGTAAAACCTTTTTAAAGAGAAAGAATCTTGATTAAGGTTGAGATCCACAAACCTGTAAATGAGTCAAGTTATTTTGGACAATATTGCCCTTTTATAATTTTATATTTTGAAAGAATCTAAGTGGTCCCTTTTACTTTAATTAATAAAAGAAAAAAAAAATTAGAGCATTCACATTGATAGAAGCAAAAATTTGACTATTTAGTACCTACAAAAGTCACTTTATCTATTTTACTTCTTCACTTTACAATACACCAAAAATCAATTGATATATATTTTTAACTATTTGATTAAAATAATATAAAGAACTCATTAAAATAAAATAAAATAAAAGAGAAGAAGAAGAGGAACAACTACCGAACTACGGCACTAGTTGGATATTTGAATAAAATAATATAAAGAACTCTTGCAACATACTACTGTACTAGTTGGATATTTTCAACTAGTACAGTAGTATGAATATGAATCACTGTTACGATTAAGCAAACAATTGGGTCAGGTGGATGCCTTAGTGAGAGGAAGCTCGGAGCTTGACCAAAATTTTGTTGTATTTGATAGTCCACCTTTGAACCTTTGTATGCTTTTATTTTATGACTATTTGGGTTTGTACTATGAGAAGAGTTGTCCTCAAATTTCTGTTGTTTCGGTTTAGTCTATAAAAGTCGTGATTTATGAAGAAAAAAAAAAAAGTGGTAAGTTGTTATTTTTTTGAAAGAGAAGTGGTAAGTTGTTATTAGTAGATAAAAAATATTAAAACCAACACTTTCTAATTCCTAACTGCAAAATTCAATAACTTTTTTTTAAAAATTTTATTTTACAGAACATAAGATGTCCCATGTCTTTCTTTTAAAAACGAAATTAATGAAAATACTGAGGGACGTCCACAATTCCATTTCCTGACAGTTTTTAGAATTGAATTTATATAGTTTCATACTTTCATTACTTAACACTCATATTATTATTATCTGACAACGAAAATAAGAAATATTGCTTACCTAATCCTGTTCATTTTTATGGTATATTTCACCAAACTACTTCTAAAAATCAACTGTAAAAGATGTTTCTTAATATTAAGTAATTATCCATGTTAATGACAATTCTGAGGTTACCAATGAGAATGAGATATCTTATAAGTGAAATGGAACTAAATGAATGTGTGCTGGTTTTAACATTGGGTTTTTAAAAATGACTTTAAAAATAACAAGATTCTATTAATTTAGTTTACACTCCTATAAAGAGAGATCATATTATAATTATCCCATGTGATGAAGGGGGATAATTGAATGATCACCAAATCTTTTTTTTTTTTTTTTTTTTTTTTTTTTTTTTTATACATGATAGAAATTCTATTCTAACCTAATCTAAGTGTATATGCATGTGAAGCTCCCTCCTGCAGACTTGAACCCCGGCCCTTACCCCCCACACCTCACAAGTACTTATACTTGTGGAGTAACCATCGCACCAAGAGTGTGCGGTGGTAATGATCACCAAATCTTAAGAAGGCATTGTAATATATCCATTTAATTTCTTGTAGATAATGGTAACCGCATATAGCTAAAAACAGAAACAAAAAAACAAAAACAAAAAAAAAGTAAAGAAAAAGAAAAAGAAAGCACAATATTGCTTGGGAAAGCATAGAAAGTTCAAGACAATTGTGTGGTATTAAACCATATTTTATTTCTTCTTTTATGGAACTTCTTTCTTCATTCTTCTCTATAATGGTCTACCATGAGTAACTAAAGATGTTTTTGGAATGCTTTTTTAATTGAAAGAAAAAAAAATAGTAATTTATCAAAAGACCTTTGGTATAATTGAAAGGAAAGGATTCTCTGTTTCATTTTTAAATGTGCTGAGAACTTTTGCCATGCTTGAAAAGAAAGAGGAAAGGGAATAGGAATAGCCCACCTTGATTTCTTGAATTATATATATATATATATATATATTAAGTTCTTTTAGCAATAACAAAGATTAAAATAGAGTAAGCACAAGAGATATTTTCAATAAGATATAAACGAGGAGAATGAACCCCTTTAATCTTCTTGAAGTTACTTTTAGGATCTATAAATATAGGGATACAACTAATTTCATACTTAGTTTCACACCCAACTAATGTTACTTTTAGGACATGACCTATTTTGTTTATTTTTTTTCATGTAGATTTCGATTTTGGGCTCCATTTCGTCATTTGAAACTCCTAAATTGCTCAATTGGCCCATTTCTTAGTATTTGTTGTGTCCCTCTTATGCATAGATTCGCTACCCATGCTTCATTATAATGTCTTCTTAGCCAATCTTTCAGGTCTTTTCCAAAGTCATTCTCAAGCTTCTTTCGTGGCTTCCTCAAGTCATTTTCATGGCATCTTCATAGTCATCTTCATGGTTTCTTCAAGGCATCTTATAGGGATCTTCTCAAGCTTATCCAACCTCAAGGTTTTATCGAGTTTCTACCTTGAGTTTGAGGAGAGTGTTAGAGATATGTTAGAGATATATTAGCCCAATATAATAGGCCCAAGCCCATCTTACTTTGTGTGCAATAGGGCTGTCTAGTGACCTGGACCAACCAACCCACCTGCCCGAACTAAATGTCCACAGGCGACTCCAAATACGATGTTTAGTCGGCCATTGGTTGTAATTAAAAATAACTGAATAATCAGTTCAGGTTTCAGAATATAAAATATTTTACCCGAAAACCAAACCAACTGAATTATTAGTATAGATATCTTACTTGCCTGGTTGCCTAACTCTTCTGGAAAATGTAAATTAGTATATTAGGTCTGATTTTTTTTTTTTTGGCACAACTTCCCAATTTACAAATCAATCATTGTAATCAAATCTAAATTCAAAATCTACGGTGATAATTAGAGTCTACAAATTATTGGAGCAGTTATTCAGTGGCACAAGTACCCAATTTCTAAATCAACCATTAAAATAAAAATCATGACCAAAATCCAACGGTCACAATTATATGTAAGACTTTTGATTTCATCTCTCATTGTCTCTAATCTCTTCAACTCAGTCTTTCACTCTTCCTCTTCATTTACAATTTCGGTCTTCTCACTAGACTCTCACAAACCCTTAGTTCTCTTCTCTTCCCTCTTTGGCTCTTCGCCTCACCGTAGTTGTGTTGGAAAATCTGGTTTTGCATCTCATACAAAACACACAATAGAAGTAACAATCACGGGTCTAATTCATTCATAAGAGATAACATGTAACCTTGAATTCTAGAACAAAGAATAGAAAGCGTATCTTGATGCTGTGAAATTCAAAACCAAGACTTGAGAATACCTCTAATCATCATCTCAATTCCACATGATGCCCAAGAAAAGTGGTCTCTCAATCAGTCTTCATATACGTTGATTCTCAAAGAAAGTCCTTCTTCTTCTCCTTGTAGAGAAAAAAAAAATTTTTTTTCTTTTCATCATACGTACATTCTAACTACCTTGGTAGTTTCTTTATTTAATAACTCTTATTAAATAAAAATTGATTATCTAATTGGGTTAGCCTTTTGAGCTTGCCCAATTAGGCTTTAGTTTATGGCTTGAGATGGGACCAAAGGGAACAAATAAAACTCTAGCTCTAATGGGCCTTGGGCTTATCTATCAACTCTTAACAAGTCCAAACTTACCATTAATTATATTTAATACCACTATATAAATATAATTTCACTCTAAACCTTATTAATAAATTATATCCCAAGACTCTAATGATATCATTTGACCCCTCCATGAATTATTCATAGTGAACAAAGTCATAAAGAACTGTCACTTTGTAAACAACTATTTTATCCTTGAGTACCCGGTTTAATCTTTTAGTTATTCACATTTATTGAAATCCAATTTCAATAAATATAAGCTTTAGTAACTCCTTACTAAAGTGGGCGCCCTGAATAACCAGTTTCTATTAAACTTATCTCAAGGGGATATTTTGTGTCTCTATATAAAGAGATTATGGATTCCATCTTAAGAATATGTGTTCCCTCAACACTACGTGTGGTTACCCAACATACTGAGATTTTGACTGTGAATATTAGATCTCACTCCTAATATATCAAAGTAACCTACATTTCATGATCGAGTTCACTATCCTCTCAAGATTGAAAGTTTATGAAATTAGAAGTTGTGAGATTAATTATTCAGGTGACAATTGTTGATTGAATAATTAATCTCACAATAGTCCAATTCAATATGTCTTAGCTCTTAAGACGTATCAACACATCAACTAGAAGTCTCCACTTTCGTGATTAAGACAAACTATCTTAGTTGATGATTTATAGTCTTCGCTAATAAAACGTCTAATTTCATCATCGACTACGAACTATATTTTGAGTTTACAAGGAACTTGTGATTTATATCTTCTATGACTAAATCACATAAATCACATACAATGCATCTCAAAGACTATGATCATATCCCATTAGTTCATAAATAGTCTCGTATAATTAAACAACTTAATCATTTATGACATGCCAATAAATTGGATTTTAGGGCATAAACCCCAACAAGTTGCTCACTATAAATCTTAGCCGCCTCCAATGCCATTGCTTACTCCTCTCTTTGCAGCGGATCAATATGGGTTAAAGAGATCAGCTCCTTGTTTTTCCTCTCCACCCAATTCTCCCTCAAAAGCCTAGTCGTGGCCGTTGTCTCCTCCTCACTTCGCCGCTATGTCCTCCTCACAGACTCAATTCTTACTCCAAACTCTCTTAGGTAAATATTCTCCGTTTCTCATCTCTCTTTTTGTGAGTCTCTCGTTGGTTTCATTTGTTATGGAAATCAACTATTAAAATCAAATAAATCCAAAGATTTATGATTTGAAACCCTAACTAAAAAAACTTGAAACCCTAACCATTTTACTTTTGTTCTTTGTTCATTTTTTGATTAATTTTGTTCCTATTTTAATTTTATTCAGGATTGAAAGTTGTCTAAGACTCCAAGTAGGGTTTTCTGCCTTCAAATTCGAAACTTCAACACCCACAGTTTCTTTAAGGAATGATTTTTGTTTTTCCTTTGTGTTTAGTGTTTAAAGTTGGGATTTCGTTTTTCTTTTTGTTTGAGCTGATGCCTGATAAGGAAAATAGACCAATCTGGTGTAATCTATTATGTAAATCATATGTTATGTTTAGTTTTAATTATCAACTATAACCAACTATTCTATGTATATTAGATTGACTCCCTAAACCATTTACTAAGGGAGATTTATATATTCTTTGTTTTCATAATAAATTGTTTTAATGTTATTTGATATTGCTTCTGCTGTTGTGGTTGTTATTGTTGTCGTTTTGTTGTTGTTTAATAAATTTTGAGCATCATTTTTTTTCTTTTATTATTTAATGAACTTTCAAGTCTCATACTGTTTGTATTTGGGCTTTTTTTTTTTATGTGTTTTGTGTTTTTTATTTTTTATTTTTATTTTTTTGTGGGGAAATTGCACTTTACCCACCCGTGGTTTAAAAGTTATCACTTAACCCATCTGTGATGGCTTCCATTAGACCCCCGTTACCCACCTCTGCCCTTTCCGTTAGAAAATCTCATTTACTATATAAGCCAAAATTAGAACCTAAATAGAACCCTAAAAAAAGAACGAGCTCTCTCCCTCTCTCTACCTTAAAACCCCAAACCCATTTCTCTCTGTACTCCGATTGCCAAAGTGAAATTTGAACATGTCTTCTTCAAGTTATTACTCAAGTTCCAGTCATCATTCATGCTTTGTTGACCGTTGTCGGCTACAGACTGCTTTGACCTTGAACAATTTTGGGAGAAGGTTTTATGGGTGCAGCTACTATGATGTGGTGAGTAATAGTTGGTTTTCAGAATTTTTTCCTTTTTTTATTTTTTTTTTTATTTTCTGGTTTTGTTGGTTTTCTGGTTCTGTTGGTTCTATGAATAACCCTAATTTGATTTTGTTTGTAGGATAATGAACCTACTTGTAAATACTTTAGATGGTTGGATGGAAAAACATGTAAGTGTGGGTCTGAAGTTGCACCCATTGTCCTTGCAAGATTCAGTATGTACAAGAATCAAGCAAGAGTTGCGGAGGAGAAGGAAAAGGAGGCTAGTGATAGGGAAACAACAGCTATTAAGAGGGAAAAAGTAGCTAAGCGAAAGAAAGAAAAAGTTAGGGTGAGAGAGAGGATAGCTAGAGAGAAGTTACAAATGTACAAATTTGCACTTGTTGTGTCATGTGGGTTTTTTGCTTTTTTTTCTTTCTTTTTTGCGTTTTCTGGTAGGATGGGAGAATTTGGAACAAAGCCATTGAGTTTGCCTTGAAGGCAAGTTGTTATAGTTATTGTATAATTTTGGGTACCACCACTTTTGACAAGTGTATTCCATGTATTTGGCATTATGTAATGTTATTGTTTATTTGAATAAAGTATGAAATGTGTTCTTTATGTGATGTATTCTTCTTTATGTAATCTGTTCTTTTTTATGTAATGCTACCTTGTTTATGTAAAGTGTAATGCCACCTTTAATGTGTTCTTTATGTAATATAATCTTGTAATTTGAATAGAGCATGCTGCCTTATTTATGTAATGTGTAATGTTGTCTTGTAATGTGTTCTTTATGTAATGTGTTCTTGTAATTTGAATAGGGTATGCAATCTGTTCTTCTTTATATAAAGGCCAATTGCACATGCACCCCACAAGATTCTATTTACATCAATTGAAGAAGCATAAAGAAGTATGTTTTAAAGCAAGAATACCATTCCATACATATATAATAAGCATTGTTCAAAATAAGTGGACTCCACCTAACATTAATGGCTAAACACTACCAAATTACTTCAATAATAGGTGGTCCTGTCCCCATTAAGACAATAACAAAATAACTTTACAATAGAAAGTTATGCACAATAACAAAAAAGTGGTGACATGCCACTATCAGACATGCACAATAACAAAAAAAGTAAAGTAAAGTTTCTGCTTGCACATTCTCCAATCTTCATTTACCAAAGTCCTTGCCCTTGCTCTTGTCCTTGCCCTTGCCCCTGCTTGTTGAGAACATTGCACCAGATGTTTCAGCTCTTAATCCACCTCCTCTCCCATATGAGAACAAATGACTACTCCCAACTACCCTTGGTGGTACCAACCCCCTTGGAGACTGCAAAATACATAAGAACTCCATATCAAGATCTAATCCAGTGTTTTATGTAAGTATAAAGGGTGGTGTTTGTGTTTGTGTATATACCTAAGATAGAGGTTGTCTTATGTCTCATGTTTCCTTAAGAGTATGAGAGATGGGCTGGCTATAGGAGAACAATTGAGCTGTGGGTGCTTTACTTGGTGGTGGTCTGCTTGAATCTGCTGCAGATGGTGTTGGTCTACTTGAAGTTGAAGCAGATGTTTTAGTTGGCTGTGTGTAGGGTTTGCCTGTTGGCTATCTCAATGGTTGCTTTTGTGGCTGGTTGACTTGCTTGATGGGTGGTTGGCTTTCTTGTTGAATGGTTAGCTACCCCACTTGTTAGATGACTGGTTGTCTGCTTGGCTGCATTGTTTACTGCTCTAGGTAGGTGCCTTGCTTGTTGGTTGGCTGCATTTTTTGTAAATCTAAGTGCCTGCCTTGCTTGAATGGTGGTTGCCTGGTTGGCCTTCTAGTTTGCTAATCTTGTTGATTGCCTTGCTTACTAATTGGTTGCCTGGTTAGCTGCCTGGTTGGTTGGCTGCCTGGTTGGTTGGCTGCCTTGCAAACCTCCTTGGTGGTTACCTAGGTGGCTGACATACTAGCTGGCTAGGTGGCTGGTTAGGTGGCTGACTGGCTGCTTGCCTACCTAGTTGGCTGCTTGGTTGGCAAACCAAGGTGGCTGCCTTGCAAACCTCCTTGGTGGTTGCTTAGGTGGCTGACTTGCCGGCTAAGGTACTGAAGTTACACCTTGACTTGGTTGGCCAATGCTTGTTCCTTGTCCCTCTTTTCCCTACAAAAAAAATTGCCTTGCATCAGAAATATATTTGTAATATAATTGTCATAGTGAACACATTTTTGCTTTACTTACAAAATTTTTTTGCCTCTCGAGTCTCTGTCTCCTTTGCCATGGTGTCTCACCAGTTATTCCAGCCTTACACCTCCTTGAATTATGCCCATCCTTATGGCAAAACCCACATTTTATAGGTCTATATGACCTAGAAACTTTGTATGAGTTGTTTGGCTCATCTGCATCTTTCTTCCTTTTCATTGGTGGCCTGCCTGAAGGTTTGTACACAATTGGAGCAATAAGGGCAAGTTGGTTGGTTTCAACCCATTCATCTTGGCCAGGCAGTGGGGTAATCATCTCCTTATATGCAGCCATATAGGCATCCTTTCTATAGCATGCATGCACATAATCCTCAAGCCTCTCCAGGTTCTTATAGATTGCTACAACACCATGTTTACATGGGATTCCTGTCAAATCCCAAACTCTACAAGTACAACACTTTCTTGTAAGGTTAACCACATGCCTCTCATACTCATTATCAACCTTATAAATATAGCAACCTGATGGAACATCAGAAAATGGCTTAGAATCAACTTTCAACTACTCAAGCTTCTGCACTATGTTTGGACATATGTCACTAGTGAAATTTTCAATCCCAGTCCTCTTATTGTACATTCTAGTCATTAACCTAATCCTAATCCACTCTAGCATGGCAATGATAAGCTTATCCCTAGCTTCTAGTATCATAGAATTAAATGACTCACTAAGATTGTTCGCATAACAATTAGAGATGGCCCTTGGAGTGAAATGTGACTTGGTCCATTGGGTTGGTTGAATGTCTACTAGATACTCTCATGCTTCTTTGTCCAATTCCTATATATCTTGCATTCTCTTCTCAAACTCCCTAACTGTTGTTGCTGCAACACACCTCCACAATGCAGCATTCAATTCTAAAGCCTTGAAGTTTAACTTAAAGTTGTTGTAAATATTCTTCACATAGAATCTATGTTCAACTGTTGGGAACAACATCTCTATGGCAGGTATCAATCCCTGGTTATCATAAATACAATAAAAAAATATCCAAAGAACAAAAATGAACACCATCTGCCTAAGAACAAAAACAAAACTTTCAAAAAGCAGAAATATAATGACTAAGAACAAATAGAAATCTTAAAAAGCAAGTGAATTGTATTACCTTCTGCCTATCTGAAATGAACACTAGATTCAGCTCATCTGGCCTCCCAATATCATCTACAAATTTTTGTAAAAACCACACCCAAGAATCCTTGTTTTCTTACTTAAGTACACCTAGTGCAACAGGGAAAATATTGTCATTCTCATCCCTTGCAGTTGCTGATAATATATGTCCACCAAACTTGCCCTTCAAGTGGCCTACACCCCCCCCCCCAAGAATCCAACTTTCTGTGCATTGTATCTCACATATATCCTCTTGAACTTGGGTTGTGTGTTAGGCTTAGTAATCTCTGTTTGCAGAATCACCTTACTCCCCATATCAGTTACTCTTATCATCTCTGCATAGTCCCTAAGCTTCCCATACTACAATCTCTCATCACCTAATATGAACTCTCTAGCTTTTCTCTTAGCTCTGTACACTTGATTTATGCTCAAGTCTACAGACACTTCCTGCATAACTTGATGTTTCACACCAGAAATTGCCCAATCAGGGTTTTTGTTGAAATCATCCAAGTACTTCCTAGCCATATATGTAGAAGTGACCTGGCTATACTTGAATGTCCTCACACATGTACAAGTTGGAACCATGGTCTTTATCTGGAAAGTTAACTCCCCTGAAATCTGTGATGCATATACCCTCCAACCACATTCATACTTATAATGGACAGAAACTTTGGTCTATTCATTAAGCTTGAACTTAATGTCCACAGGCTTTTTCACTGCATATTCCCTCAAGGCAATCCTAAACACCTTCCTATTTGGGAACTTCATACCCTTGCATAACTGAGGGTCACTCATACTAGTCTTCTCATTAAACTCTGGACATCTCACCCTTTCATCCTCATTCTCAAAACTATTAATGCTCCTAGTGTCATCACCATCAAGAGTTTTTTCAGCCTAATCATTATCATCAGCAGCTTGATCATTGGTAGCAACTTCTGGTCTCTTCCCATTATCTGTAACTGGCTCCTTCAAATGCTCTCCCTCATTTACATTTTCAGCATCTCTTTGATGCTCTCTCATATTGGGCACCTCATTATTCTGAGCACCAAATATGTCATCAAGATAATCTAGTCCTTCATACCCTTCATCTAGCCAATCAAGTTCATCCACATGAACATCTTCATTACCAAAAGTTTGTCCACGGGTAGCATTATCATCCACATTCTGTCTATGGGTAGCATGGTCATTCACATGCACAACTCCACCAATACTACCATCCCTTAAACCCTCAATAGGTTCTTCACTAACATCATTTTGGTCAACCACAGATGATCTAACAGAGACAATATTGGTCACCTCCTCACAATCAGTATCATCATCTTCATCATTCATTTCCTATGGCTGGTCTACTGCAATTGGTTGATCTGGTTCAACTATAGGTTCTTCATTAGCAATTGGTTCAACTTCAGGTTCTACATAAAACATGATTTCATTTGTTGGCCATTCAACATGTAGTTCACACATGTAAATCACATCATCATCTGAAGTAATTAACCTTAACCATTACTCTAAGTCACCACTAGGTATTAAATAATAAATCCTACTGTTAATGGGTCCCCCAACCTCAGCATAAATGTCTTCTATCTCAAAATGATTTAGTACATTTGGATCAACATTACCCATTGTAAATACCTCACCACCTACATACTCTAAACCAGGGTTCCACTCAAAATTCCCACTATGATGAATAGTAAAATCAAAACGAATTTCGACAGTCATTTGCAGGAGTTAAAACACATGCACAAACAACAATAATCAAATACATAACCAACACATGCACAAAGAACACCAATGATTAACAAAAGCAAAATAATTTCAGTTGCACATAAAATAACATTTAACATGGGGTCAGAGACAAGAAACACAACCAACTAAACAATTTGTCTCTATGGGACCACAGACAACCTAAAGATGCATCTAAACAAAATATTCATAGGGACCACGATCATCATTGTTAACTATAAAAGAACAAACACACCAATGGTAAACACACCAATGGTAAACCCAACAATGGTAAACCATTAATTTTATGACAGAAAAACGTTAATCCAAATCACCTTCATCAATCATTACAGATTGAAAAAGAACAAAAACAACAATGGTAAACCCTAGAAAGTCATTTCATACCTAATATAGAGGAAAACCCAAGCTTCAGCACACCTCCTCCTTACTTGCAAGTGTTCGGGGATTTCACTTTGGCAATCAAAGTAAAGAGAGAAAGGGATTATGGGTTTGGGGATTTTTAGGGATTCTAAGGTAGAGAGAGGGAGAGAGTTCATTCTTTTTTTAGGGTTCTAATTTTGGCTTATATAGTAAATGAGATTTTCTAACGGAAAGGGCAAAGGTGGGTAACGGGGGTCTAACGAAGGCCACCATAGGTGGGTTAAGTGATAACTTTTAAACCACGGGTGGGCATTGTTAAAATGGGTCAAACCACAAGTGAGTAAAGTGCAATTTCCTTTTTTTTTGCATAAGTAGGATACCGTTTTTCCTTCACAGTTTGTGTAGTTATTATTATTATTATAACTATTAATTGTCCTTGTATTTCTAGTTTGCTAATACTTATATTTGATTTTTTTAGGTCATGGAAACCCTCACTGATGCACCCTCTGTTCAAAAAGTAGTCGCTATAGAAGCTGATGGTATTATTGCCACCCAAGCTAAGGTTGTTGTTGCAACTCAAGCTGAAGTTGCCCCCACTTTCACCTAGCAAAGTGAGTAAGAAAGTTTCTATTAGTGGTATAGGTAATGGTAGGAAAAAATCTGTTGTTTGGGGTCATTTTGAAAAAATAAAGGTAAAAGAGATTACTAAGGCTATTTGTAATTGTTGCCTAAAATCCTATCATGCTGATAATAAGAGTTGTGGTACTAGTAATTTGTTAGCTCATTTGCTAAATTGTCCCAAGAACCCTAATAGAGAAGATCTAGTTAAAGGGAAAAAGACCTTAGCTTTTGAACCCAAAAAGGATGGATAATAAGGGTTCCAACTTGTGTCAACAACCTTTACTGTTGAGGCTTCTAGAAAGGCTCTTGCCAAAATGATTTTAATTGATAAGTTGCCATTTAGGTGTGTTGAGGGGTATGGATTTAAGAAATATGTAACTACCTTATAACCTAAGCCCCATCTAAAGGATATCTCATCTTGTCAAACTGCAGCTAGAGATGTGATTGACATTTATAATAGTGTGGGAGAGAAGCTAAGGAAAAACTTGAAGGGTTGTAGGGTGTGTCTTACTATGGACACAAGGAATTCTATTCAAAATTTGAATTATATGTGTCTCACATGTCACTTTATTGATGATGCTTGGAAGTTGAATAAAAGAATTTTATACTTTTGTCAAGTTGAAGACCATAAGGGGGAGACTATAGATAGAAAGATTAAGATGTCTTTACGTGAGTGGGGTATTGATGGCATATTCAATTTGATAGTGGATAATGCTAGCTCAAATTTAACTACCATTAGATTTTTGCAAAGAGTAACTAAAGATTGGAATAGGATAGTTTTAGAACATGAGTTCAGACACATAAGGTGTTGTGCCTATATCCTAAATTTCATTGTGGGGAGGGTTTGAAAGAAAATGTTGGATTTGTTGCTTAGGTGTGTGAAGCTATGAGGTATGTAGAGTCCATACTGAATAGAAATCAAACTTTTAGGAGTTTTATGGAGAGATTAGGTATGAAGTCCAAGAGTCTTCTTTGTCTAGATGTATCTACTGGATGGAACTCAACCTACCTCATGTTAGAAACTGCTAAAAATTTTGAGAAAGTGTTCCTTAGAATGGACTTTGAAGTTGATGGTTATTCTTCATACTTTAGGACCAAGGAAGACAACGGTGGTTTGGGATCTCCATGTATGAGCGATTTCCAAAATTATAAGGCATTTGTGACTTTCTTGAGGCTTTTTTTACAATGCAACAAAGAAGTTCTCTGGTTCTTTATATGTTACTTCAAATGCCTTATTTGATGAGATCTTTGTTATTTAAGAGAGTATATTTAGACACCCTTTTGAAAAACACAGTCGCAAACATAAAAACTAAAATTGAGAAGTATTGCGGGGAAGGGGATAAAATTAATCCTCTTTTGTATGTGGTTGTAGTTCTTGATCAACAAAAGAAGTTGAGGTTTTTGAAGTTTTCTTTTTTTGAAATTTATGGCAATGAGGTGGGGAAAGTGATGGTTGATAAGATGAAAGATCTCTTCATTAATTTTTTTTAATTTTTATTCTTCTATTCATTCACCAAATGTGCAAGAATCAAGACATAAACTAAAGGTGATGCAAGTGATCCATATGTGATGGTTCACTCTTGATATGAACGTTTCTTGGAGGCTAAGCAATCTATAGGTTGTAGCAATGAGGTTGTTAAGTATTTGGATAAAAATTGTAATGCTAGGAAGGATGTAAACTTTGAGATATTGGGGTGATGGAAGAGCAATTCTAGTAGGTATCATGTGTTGTCTAAAGTGGCTAAGAGTGTATTGGTTGTACCTATTTCCATTGTTGCATCTGAGTCAGCATTTAGCACCAAAGGGCACATTGTTGATCCATTTCAAAGTTCACTCACTCCTTTCATGGTTCAAAACCTTATATGTCCACAAAATTGGCTTCAAGCCATGGTCCAGATTTCACATTGCCAATCAATGGATGTGGTAGAGGCATTAGAGGAGTTTCATGACCTAGGCAATATGTTTAAATTCTAAAACTTCTTGTCTATTAAGTTTTGTTAAATGTCTCATGTCTTCAAAAAAAAAAAAAAATCTATTAAGTTTTCTTATCACCAATCAATGGTTGAGGTAGAGGCATTAGAGGAGGAGTTTCATGACCTAGGTAATATGTTTAAATTCTAAAACTTCTTGTCTATTAAGTTTTATTAGATGTCTCATGTCTTCAAACAAAATTTAATCTATTGTCTTTATTTTCTTTTATTTTCTAGTTATAAATCAACAAGCAACAAGAAGTGCAACAACAAGTTCCAACCCAAGCAAGAGTTCTAGCTCGGGCAAACATCCCTTAATTTGTATTGATTGACTTGGTAAGTTACTGCCCTTAGCCCCTTACTATTATTAACTTACTGTCCTTACTAATTGGTATTGTACTTGGCACTAATATATTATTTGTTAAATATCTTTTTGTCTATTGTAGGAGGAAGGTCATTCATTTTGTAAAGGAGACCTTTTTGAAACATTTTGGAAGCTTTTTGGATATTTCTTTTCTAACTATACTCAACTCTTAATGCTTATAAAAAATAAATCTTAGTCCATAGGTTTTCTGTTCTATAAGCTATAGACTTATTAACTATAGAGTAGTTGTCAATTGATGATTTGGAAAAACTATTTTTTGAAAATACTCGTGGTATTTCATAATTTTAACTAATTATATTGCTAGGAACATTGTATAGCTAGCTTTATTGCCTTATGGTTTACTACCTTACAAACTTGCAATAACTACCTCTATGGTTACTAAGTATATATATCCATATATGGAAATATTGTAGTATACTATTTATCTTTTGCTTATGCTTGCTACTGTTGTGATTTATTTGCCGCTGGAAATTGTTAGGATCATTGGCTAAGTGAGTGAGTGCAGGAAATTGTATAGTGAGCTGTTGTACCATATAACTGCTAAACTATTAGTACTTAGTTGAGATTCCTATTCTGTTACTTAGTTACAATTAAGGGATAGACATGTAAAAGTATATAGAGAGTACTTGTATGAGGGAATTAAGCAATGAAATAATCTCGTGTCAATTACATTCTATTCCCATCTCTCTCTCTCTTTCTTTTCCCTAATTCTTGGAGGCTAGCTACCCTCGAACTCAGCTGCTCTATCATAGGTTCTAGTTTTGCAAAACCCTATCAAGTGGTATTAGAGCAATTCAATCCTACTATTTCCACCATGACTGAGGCTTGTTCTACTGCTGCAATGAATGAAGCAATGAGAACTACTTTAGATCATCATACCAAAGATATACAAGAAATTCATCAAACACTTATGTTAGGACATATGTGATTCACTTGTTAAGAACATATGTCACTATTTTATGTAATTTGCTAATCCTTTGACAAAACGCACTTTGTTTGTAATTGGGTAGAATTAGGATGTGTTAAATATTTCAAGAAACTTTGTTTCAAGATCAAGTGTTGAAGCCATGCAAATTTGTCTAAGATTTAAGTCTGAAAAGTGCCTGTCATTAAAGCTCGACAACTAGCCATCTATCGAGCTTGAAAAGCTGTTCCAACATCGTGGCTCAACAGCAGCTCGATAGATAGGGTATCTGTCGAGGTTTAAGAAAAACAGATTTTCAATTCTGTTTTGACTCTAATCCGTGATTATGTGTTTAGGCTTTCTTTTCTCACAACCCTAGACATATAAAAGGATTATTTTAAGGGCCGTCAAAGGAAACACAAGTTGCACAAATGTTGAGCAAAGTTTGTTCAAGCAAATTGTGACTAGAGACAGAGTTTGCCTTAGTTTATCGTTCTTGTGAAGAAGTTGCTGTGTTTGTGCACCATAGGGTTTTGTGACCAAGCATCTTCTTGATCTTCATCTTCTGGATGAACTGAAGAACTTTGCAGCCAACAACCTTCTCTAGTTGGTGATTGAAATCACGTATTGGGATCCACGCAATTAGTTAGTCACGTACTGGGAGCTGTGCATTACAAGGAGAGATTGTCACTACAAAACAAATCCAATTGGGTATTGGGATAAGAGTTCAACTATAAGTTGGTATAAGGTATTGAGATTCCTTTACTTGTAACTGCTTGTTTCGATAATAGTGGATTCTCAAGAGTGGTGACCTTAAAATCACCCGGCGGGGTTTTTGCCGTGTTGGTTTTCCCCATTCGTAAACAAATCACCGTTTTAATTTATTTTCCGCTACATACTTAGTTTATTGGTGATTTGTTTGTGCTACCACATGTTTGCTTGTTAATTTGATTAATTAATAAATTTGGCTAATTAATCAATTAATTCATCATAAGGGGTCAATTCGTTTTTGGCCTATCAACTTAATGTTCATACTCGTACCCTGAATGAGATGAATCAGCAATCAGGACTAGTATTCTAGAAGTTGAGTTCCAATGAAGATAATAGACCATGTAGTCCTTGAGCTCATGCTCCATGACCCAGTTCTACAATTGTTTGTGCATCTTGCCCTATGAAATTGAAATTTCCAAGGTTTTGGGGAGAGAATCCCACAGCTTGGATTTACAAGGCAAACCAATACTTCAAGTATTACAATGTTTCACCTAATGAACAATTGGTATTGGCTTCCTTCCATATGGATGGGGAGGCTCTAGTTTGGTATCAAGATTGTGAAGAATCTGGAATCTTTGATCGATGGGAAACAATGGTACAAGCTTTGCTACTCAAGTTTGGTACCACTTCCTATGATGATCTAATGGAAGTTTTAACAAGGTTTTGACAGACTTCAACTGTGGCGGTTTTCAAAGGTAAGTTCTAACCATGGGTTCGTAACATTTGGTATCAGAGCTAACCACCACCCGATTAATCGGGAGTAGCTAATTGAGTATAGTATCAAATGAGTTGCGGTTTTGTGGTCGGATCCTAGAAGGGGCGACCTAAAGGTTAGATTAAAACAATTGATAGGCAAGGGGAGCCACTAAAAGAGAAAGAGCTACAACCAAGTTAGTGTTGCTATAATGAGCCGTTGTGGACATCGTCTGCAGAGCGTGGTGATATGTTATAATCCTAGTGTCCCACATGGATTAAGTATAAGTTTAACCATTTATTTATAAGCTTTTGGACACCCTCCCATTGTAAGCCAGTTTTCAAGGGTGAGTTCTACCCATGGGTTCGTAACAAAATTACTATTTGTTGTGTGGTTGGCAAGTTTAATAGGTGTTAAAATTGGCTTTTATGCCTATAGGTTTTCTTGATGTGTTAAGTTATCTTATTAGAATATTTATGACTACTTGTGTTGAGATACTAGCTTACTGCCTAGGTTTTTATTGAGTTGTTTAACATATCATGGGTGGTAAAAATAGGTTTTTTTGTGTGTGTTGTGCTATTTTGTCCAAATTTTAGAGTCTATTTTGCTATGTTTGTTTTTTGTAGTTAATATGTGGGAAAGATTATATTTAGATTGATATGTCAGCCCGTAGGTTTCTTGAACTATCTTACTAGAATTAGTAAAATTTTTATGACTAGTGTTGAACCATTAGCATACTGCCCAAGTGCTTCTATTATGTTGTTTAACAGATCACAGGTGGTAAAAATAAACTTTTTATGTGTGTTTTGTTATGTTATTTTATCCAAGTTTTACAGTATTCTGTTGTGTTTATTTTTGTAGTTAATTTGTGAGAAACGGAAAGATTATATTTGGATTTATATGTCCTGGAGGCCCAAAAGATGTAGAAGTAGTGTAGTTCTTAATATAAGTTTAGCTTGAAGGCCCATTTTAAAATAAATTAAGTAAATAAGAGGCCTAATTTGATATGCATACGAGATTCAAAAAATCTGTAATCCAAGTAATTTATAAAACTGCCGAAACCCCTTAATTAATTTGGGCTAAGAAGACCAAAAACAATTTACGAAAATTTCAATGAAGTCCAAAAACGACCCAATTTGTTGCCTAGACCCGACTAACCAACAACTTCAACTCGCCCAACTGATGACCTGAAACATCAGGTCTGACCCAAATAGTTGGTTGAATATGGGTCCAAAACCCAATCACTCGACCCAATCAGGTCGAGTTCGGTTCAAGCCTAAACCTGATCCGACCCGACTTACGGATGTTCTTAGTGTGCAAAACAGGTCTCCTACTTGTACTAGAAGTCTCAAGTTTACTCTCCTATATATACCCATGTTTTATTTATTATAATATAAGATTTGTACTACAATCTCACATAATAAAAAGGTAGCCTTTAAGTTCTTCTGTGGATGTAGGTTGTTAGGCTAAATCATGTAACATTTGTGTTATTGTGTTTTTTACTTTATACTTCCACTTCCACATCTATTCTAACATATTCAACATAATATATCGAAGCTAATATTCAACACTATGAAAGAGTTGCAACCTTGAATAAAGAAGAAAATGTAAAGGAGAGAAAGAAAGAAAGAAATGATAGTCTAATTGGTGAGAGACGAATAGGGTATATATATAGGTGTGGTGTGTTTTTTCTATTGGAACTTAGAAATGAAAAATTGACAACGTACCACCCTAGCCAAGTTTCAGTTGTCTTCAAAAATGCTAATCGCCAATCCATGTACCATCGCCAACAACCAAAAGCAGTGTGGTTGTGGCTAAATTTCGTCAAATTCGCCAATTCTGATCAAAACTCAAACAGTTGTACTCTCGTATAACTTGACTAATCCATTTGGGATGCAAGGAAAAATCTTAAAATTCAGAAATTTGATTTTAGGATGCAACAAGCCTAGCCCTATTAAGTTTTGAATTGCAATTGTCCATTGTCATGCTCTGACATGGATTTCCAATTAGGGCTTAGATTGTTACTCTGTTTTGAGTATGTGACTATCAGGGACGGCCCCAAGTGGGGGCCCAAGGGGGCTTGGGGCCCCCCTAGGTTCAAAATTTTTTTTTTAGTCATTCTATATTTCATTTTGTTATTGGGCTCCTTCTCTCCACTCAGTCTAGCTAGCCTAACTCAAATAGCAACTATTCAACTCAAAAACTTAACAAAAACAATAAAAATATTCACAATGGTAATTGTATTTTAGAAAAGAAAAAAAAAAAAAAAAATATATATATATATATATATATATTTTACCACCAAAAAACAAAAAAATCATGTGTTCTTAGAGAAACTAAAGCTAAATTTTTTACAGTAAACTAGTATAAATACCAGTTGACTGTAGCAAGTTGTTAAAAGTAAAATATAATATTTTATTAAGATTATATCTCTTTTTTCAATTAAAAAACTCAAATTCTCTCTCTTTCTTATTATTTTAATGAGTTGTTTATATTATTTTAAATAAAGTCATAAAAAAATGGAACATTTGATATTGAGTGTATTGTAAAGTAAGGTGGTAAAATAGATAAAATAGTTTTTTGAGGTACTACAAACTGAAATTTCAGAACCACCACTGTGAATGTTCTAACTTCAAAAAACAAAATCCTAGCCAGGCCTAGTATTAAAAAAAAAACATTATTTTTTTTTTTTCTTTGTTGGTAGATGATTGTATCTTAATGTATTTAAAAACAATGATTTTATGTATTTATAATTTTTTAATACTATATGGATGTTTGTTTGGAGGGTTTTTTTTTTTTTTAATATTCTGGCTCTCACTAGCTTAAAATCCTGAGTCCGTTTTTGATGACATGTCATTAACAAATCCCGAGGTAAAGCCCCATTTGAGGTGGTTGATATAGCCAAATGTTGAAGTTCAAACTTATTGTGCATTTCGTTGTGGATTGTGAATTATAGGATATATGGTCCTTAGGCTGAAAGAGAATTGACTCAGAGTTGTTACATTAATGGACCACAAGACAGACAAAGAGAGACCATACCCAGCTTTGAAATTCAATTATTCTTAAACAGGACGGCTTTATTTATTATATATGGCTACTCAGCAAAAGCCAAACCACGCAAAACCTGTTTTTTTGTTATTTAGTTATCCTACTGCAGAAAATTAACATTTTATCTACTATAGTGCAGAGAGTGACTGGCAATCTGGCAGTGGCACAATTGGCACACAATGATAATGAGATACAACTATGTCACAGCTATTAAATTTTTTAAAAGTAAAGATGCGTGATAAAGTCCATAATTTAACATATCCAAAGATCCTTCTTTTCGTATGGTGCTATAATTACCAAGAATAAAATATGCTGTCATAGCATGCATTTTTTGTTAGTCTAACTACGAACATCAATTCATAAAGATGTAAGCAAAGTTGATATGATCAAAGTCATGTCAATTGGGCAGGTTACTCCTTACAGGAAATCTTTTAACTTCATGAACAGAACTGTGAAAATTAAAGATAACTATGGAAAATTGTAAAATATGCAGAAGCAAAAGTAAGAAGAAAAGAAAGAACAAACATACGTGGTTTGGCCTAACGGCCTACCACCACACTAACAAAGGTCAAAAGACTACTATATCTTAAATTACTTAACTTGATAACACAACATAGTAAAACTCATATTTATAGTGGGAGTTACGAAATTTGAAAATAATTCAACTATCAATTACTAATTAGATGGATAATTTGATTTTGAAATTCATATCAATCTAATTGATAGATCCAATCCTTTGATTTTCCCTAATCAATCAATCCCCTGATTTTAGTCTTCAATTGTGAAAAGCAAATCATGATTTCCAACAAGAACACTAATTACAAGATAAGATAGTTTATCTTACAGTAAACAAATTGAGAACAAATAATTAAAAGGACGAATACATTTTTTCTTGGTTGTTCAGAAAATATATAGTAAAAGGTGACAAAATCTATATTTCCAGATTTCGTTTTGCTTTTGTGTCTATTTTTCCTTGCAACAGAATTGAAATAAAAACGAAACAAATTAAGATGGAAGAAAAAGCATATAGATGAAAGCCAAGCACCAGACTTGCCGAGAGGTTTGCATTTCTTCAACTCAACCCCACCCCTTTATTTGTTTCTTCTGTGGTGGGTCGACTTTGAGATAAAGCCATGGCCAAATGATCAGTCTTGTATTGGATAGTGAACCCTTAATCATATATAGCCAAGGGCTGACCTCGTGTTCTTCCTCTAAACTTCTGAGCAACATGATGTCTTCCACACGGTCTTAAAACTAAAAGATTTTCTTAAAAGTTTCAAAAGAAGAAGAAGAAAAAGAAGAAGAAGAGGTGAGAACTGTGGAGGTTTTGATTGTACTTAATATAAGGGTGGATATTCTTAGTTATTGGTATGATATACCTAGGGAGCAAGGATTAGGACAATAATAATAATGATAACGACGCAGAACTGTAGAGTTGTGGATTTTAGTTCTTGGCACTAGAGATCAATGGGGTAAGGATCATACAGTAAAATAAATAATAATAATATTCAGCCAAAAAAAAAAAAAGTAATGATAATAATAACAACAATTTCAGTTCCTAAAATTAAAGTCAGCGATTTTTGTTTTTAAAATTTAAAGTGATCGCTTTTGGTCCCTAAGGATCACATGTCAGGTTTTAGTTTGGTCACGATCATTTTAAATTTCAAGGATTAAAATTTACTCGTGCGCTACACTTTAAAGATTAATAGTGTATTTAAGCCCTAAAAAAGTGATGTTATGGACAACATTTTTCATAATTATTAATATGATTTGTTTTTTATTTATTTTTTTGATGAAAATACTAAAACTTTATATGAGATTTGTTTTGATTGGAGTAGCATTATTTTCACTTACATTTACCTAATGACACTACTTTTATTATATACTATTGGGATCTTAGTGTGTTGATTAATTTCCTGTCAAATTTCCATGTAATGGAAACATTCAATTTTATTGTATCTTGTATTGTGTGTGTTTTTACAAGTGATGAATTTGGAGTTGCAAGCTACAGAAATGTTCTCCCCCGATATTGGGCCTGTCAGGCAAGTTGTGGTACAAAATCAAAATTTGAAATTCAGTTGCACAAAGACTTCACCTCTCTACTAGCTAGCACTAGAGAATTTGATGGAACCTAAAGAGAATTTGTTCCTTACCTCGCAGATACTGAAATATTATCCAATCAACGGATAACATTTTCTAGACTTTGAATGAGATTACAGATTAGATTCAACCCTAAAAACAAAACAAACAAAAAAGGAGGAGATTAGATTAACCAACCAAACGTGGGTCCAATTTTTTTGGTTTGCTGGGCGGGGTTGCTTTCTCTGTCATCTAATCTTGTCAGCGGAATAATAACCAATAGGACTGCTATTAATATTATGAATAATGACTTACATGTTATCTAATATTATACTCTCGTATCAAAAAAAATATATATTATACTCTATGCTATTGTTGTATATTGTTCGTGTATAAAACCCTTTCAAAAACAAATTCCAAGAATATATCCTAGTTATTATCAAAAATGTAAATTATTGAGATTAAATTAAAATGAGATACTATAATTTGGATAAGCGTTGTGGGATGCGTAACACATTTTTCAAGCATAACCGAGTTTCCAAGTTCAAGAGTTTTTGATTCGAGAATTCTCTTACCTTAATTAGCTTAGAAACCCTTAAGATGACTTTTAATTAATTAGGTAATTAAAATTAATTAGAAAATAAGTAACCAATCATACTTAGAAAAAGCCAATGGTTGCTAGCAAAAGTGATAATATGATGCATAAATAAAATAGTGTATAATAGATCTGATTTGGGTGTTTTGTGTTTTTTAAAAATGATTGTGCAAAATAGAAAAAAAGTAGGTTCTTATACTAAAATAGACAAAAAATTTGGAGAAACCAATACGAATGCTCTAAGTTGGTCTTGCATGTTGGCTTTTTTGATGTTGTCCTTGAAGGGGAAAGAAACACGGTCATAACTTAGGGCCTACAAAGTAAAGAACATGACAATGGTAGTTTCAATCATTTGCAACAAGAAACTAGGGGCTGTTTGGTAGGGTGTTTTAAGCAACAATTTTCAGTATTTAAACAATATTACACATATTTCCACACACTTTTTCACCCACATGTATTTTCAAAAAATATAAATAACGTTATTAGAACAACATTACCAAACGACCCCTAGATTTCTTATGGGTCATTTTTCTTTCAGTGAAGCAAACTATGTTGCTCATTAGTTAGCTCGATTTGCCAAGGATGTTAATAATGACGAAGTTTGGATAAAAAATGAGCTTGTTTATTTGGATAGCTTGAGCAAAAATCGCAAAAATATATATTTTTGTATTTGGGAGAATGATAAGTGTTATGTCCACAATATTTTTACAACATTTTTACAATTAATCATAACTTCTTCTTTTTTGAGATAGTTTCAATCCATGACGTCTACTCTTAATAATAGTTTTTTATTATCAGACTAAGATACCAATTAGTTTTTTGTGTAGGTTGGAATTGAACTTCAAATCTCTTATTCACCAATTTTTTGTTAGTTGTTATTGGTTGATTTTGGTTTTAAATCTCAATTTTCCATTAAAATTACTTTCGAGTTTCTCTGATCTAATGGTTTTCAGGTCTCCAAAACCTGTTAGCATTAGACTGTAGAATTTTCTTGTGAGTGCTTTTGTTTGAATCCTTGAAGTAACTAGTTTACTTCCAAGGTTTGTAGGGCTTTGTTTCTTGGGGTTCTGGGAAACAGTGAGTGCTTTGAGTGATTGCTCTAACAGTTTTTTCCTATGGAGGACATCACGAATGGGTGGAACAAACTATCCCTTTCCGACAGAGAAGGGGGTGAATTCAAATTTCAGGCACAGCATAAGTCTCAGGAGTTCTCGATTGTGGCGAAGTTCTTCACACCTAAAGCTCTAAATGTGGAAGCAATAGCACGCACTTTTAACCCTATCTGGCGATCAAAGAATGGTTTTCAGATCCAAAATCTTGGTGACCATCAGCTTTTGTTCATCTTTGAAAATAAATCAGATGTTGAAAGGGTTTTACACAATGAGCCTTGGAGCTTTGATAAGCATGTTATTGTACTACAGTATTTTAACAAAACCCTTCCTTTGCGTGATGTGGTGTTCAGGAAATGGTCTTTTGGGTTCAAGTGCATGACATATCGATTACATACATGAACCAAGCTACGGCAGAAGAATTGTGTGCTTCGATTGGAGAGGTAATACGCATGCCAGGGGGTTCCACCTTGGGCGGACAAGGTTTTATAAGGGGACGGGTACGAGTGGATGCTACTCAGCCCCTTTGTCGGGGAGGGTGGTGACTTTGGAAAATGGTGAGCAGTCGTGGGTGACTTTCAAATATGAGAGGTTGCCTATTCTATGTTATTGGTGTGGATGCCTAGACCATGCCGACAAGGACTGCGAAGCATGGATTCAAAGTAATGGCACCCTTAAGTTGAAGGACAAAAGGTACGATTCTAGCATTAGAGCCTTGCCTTTCTATCCCTCGAACAAAAATACTGTTTGTGTGCCTGGTTATTTTGAAACACAAAAACAAAAACTCAAAGAGAGGGCTACTTTCACGATGAAATCCAATCGGAGAGGAGAGCCGGATGTCCCGTGCCGACAGCAAGAAAAACCAGAAAAGGAAGGTGCATCTAGCCCGGTAGACATTAATGCTAATTTGAATTCAGACAAGCCAGTTTCAACGCTTAGTTTTCAGAGTCAAAATGATGCCATTAATGACGATACAATCAATCCCATTAATTTGGAGCGCACGTCCAGGGATTCTGATTTGCATAAGGATAGCCAACATGGAGATGCTATACTAGATGACACGGTGGATTCCACGGAGTGTAATAAAGTCCATGTTGGGCTAAGCCCAACCAGTCTAGATAACAAAGCCTCATTTGTGAGACCAAGCCTGGTAAGTGAAGCTACAGCTAAATGGGTTAGGATTACTCGACCCATTAGCTCATACGTAGAAGTTGCACCTAATGCACAACTGGGAAAGCGCCATGTTGAAGCTTATTCGACTGAGCATCCAGAAGCGAAGCGTCGATCACAGCAGAATGTGGTTTCTCAACCACTCTCTTTCTCAACGGTGGAGGCTGCCCAACAGCCCCGCCGAATACAATGAGTTGGTTATGTTGGAACGTGCGAGGGGTTGGGAACCAACACACCGTTCATGAGCTTGCATCGATAATGCGGGCACAAGATCCCACTGTCCTGTTTTTGGCCGAGACGTGGGCAGACAAAGATAGGCTAACGAAGATTTGTGATGACTTGCATTTTGATGAGAAATGGGTTGTTCCGAGAGTGACAAGGGCAGGCGGTTTGGCCCTACTATGGAAGAACACGATTCAGATTGATGTGGACTCCTTCTCCCTTAACCATATAGACGTTATAGTCAACAAAGGGAAGGAGAATTCATGGAGGCTCACGGGCATATATGGGCTACCGGAGGCTAGCCGAAAAAGCGAGACTTGGAATTTAATTCATAATCTTCATTGGAAATACACCCTTCTGTGGTTGTGCGCCGGTGATTTTAACGAAATCCTACTGTCACATGAAAAGCTTGGAGGGGGACTAAGAAGTGAATCAGCAATGAGGGAGTTTAGAGAGGTTATGGATGACTGTGGGTTTATGGACCTAGGCTATGTGGGAAAAAAATATACTTGGAGAGGCAAGAGAGGTGATACCATGGTGTTGGAGAGACTAGACCGTGCTCTTGCTACTCATTCATGGCTTGCTTTGAATCCAACAACAAGAGTTCAATGTATTTGGTCCAATGCATCAGACCATTACCCCATTATTATTAATCCTGAAGTGGTTGCAGATAGACCATGTAAACCCTTTAGGTTCAAGCACATGTGGTTAAAAGAAAATGGATGCGGTGACACCATGAAGGTAGCGTAGCTATCTCCTTTCCCTGTTTCAAGCTCTTCGTTGATGCATGAAAAGATAAAGCTTTGTGGTATTAAGCTTATGGAGTGGAGTAAGCAATCCTTTGGCAGTGTGAGGAAACAATTGGAGGAAAAATCAAAACTTTTGGAAAAGGTTGAATCTGCAGAGGCACGGGGGGCAAATTATAAGACAGTGAGATTACTAAAAATGGAGGTCAATGAACTGCTGGACAAAGAGAACTTAATGTGGCAGCAAAGGGCAAGAGCTTTGCACCTTAAATGTGGTGATCAAAACACACGGTTTTTCCATAACAAAGCCTCTCAGAGATTTCGACGCAATAGGATTGTGGGTTTATTTGATGATTCTAATTCATGGTGCACAGATACTACTCAGGTTGCTGACATTATAGTTGGGTTTTATACAAGGTTGTTCACATCTGAAAGACCATCCACTACCCAGGGTATTTTGGAACTGATACAACCAATAGTTACTGAAGAGATGAACTCCAACCTAACTAGAGATTTTACTAAACAAGAGGTTAATCTTGCCTTGAAGAAGATGGCCCCACTTAAGGCTCTGAGACCCGATGGTATGCCCCCTCTATTCTTTCAATCTTTTTGGTCTTTGATTGGTGATGAAGTCTCTAAAGCTGTCCCGGATTGTTTACATTCATGTCATATTCCTAAAGAGTTTAATTACACTTATGTGACTCTTATTCCTAAAGTGAAGAATCCTGGAAAAATTTCTGAGTTTAGATCAATAAGTTTGTGCAATGTAATTTATAAATTGATTTCAAAGGTTCTAGCTAACCGTTTGAAACCTCTGTTGCCTTCTATTGTATCTGAGAATCAAAGTGCTTTTCAAGTTGGGAGGGTGATCACAGACAATATCCTTATGGCATTTGAAACTTTACATTACATGAAAACTTAGCAAAATGGTTCTACAGGTTTTATGGCTCTCAAACTTGACATGAGCAAGGCTTATGATCGAGTTGAATGGTCTTTCTTGGATTGTTTGTTGAGAAAGTTGGGTTTTCACAACCGTTGGGTTGATCTTATGATGGAGTGTATTACTACTGTCTCTTACTCCATTCTAATTAATGGGGAGCCTTCTCAAACCATCTATCCTAGTAGAGGATTGCGGTAGGGGGATCCTATATCTCCTTACCTATTCCTCCTCGTTACAGAGGGTTTACATGGCCTAATTTCTAAAGCTGCCACTTCTGGTGATATTAGAGGTATATCTATTTGCAGGAATGGACCTCATTTAACCCATTTATTTTTTGCAAATGATAGCCTGCTTTTCTGTAAAGCATCAATCCAGGAATGCACTCACATACAAACCCTTCTTGCTACTTATGAACAAGCCTCTGGGCAACAGCTGAATAGAGAGAAAACAACACTGTTTTTCAGTAAGAATACGAACATTGATGTCCAAGATTCCATTAAAGATTTGCTAGGGGTACCTAAGATTAAGCAGTATGGAAAATACTTAGGCTTACCATCTTTTGTGGGTAAGCGTAAGAAAGCAAGCTTGGCCTACATTAAAGATCAGATTTGGTCTAAGCTCCAAGGGTGGAAAGAGAAGCTCCTCTCCCAAGCAGGTAGAGAAGTTCTTTTAAAGGCAGTGATACAAGCGATCCCAACTTACTCTATGAGCTATTTTAAACTTCCCATTTCACTTTGCCAAGAGATTGAGATTATGATTAGGAAGTTTTTGTGGGGCCAGCGTGGTACTAGAAGACGTATTCATTGGGTAAAATGGCGCACTTTGTGTAGGCCAAAAGTTACTGGAGGTATGGGGTTTAGGGAACTCAAAAATTTTAATGACGTCATGCTAGCCAAGCAAGTGTGGCGACTATTAAAAAATCAAGACTCCCTTTTTTCCAGGTTCTTTAAATCAAAATATTTCCCACATGGGTCTATTTTTTATGCTAAGGACAATAAAGGGTCTTTTGCTTGGAAGAGTATTTTGAATGGTAGAGAACTCATTAAGTGTGGATTGAAGTGGAGGATTGGGAATGGTTCTCAGGTGCGAATTTTCCATGATGCTTGGCTGCCTGGGTCTCAGCACGGCAAAGTCCTCTCCCCTGTCTCCGAGAGCCATGCAAATGCCTTGGTCTATAGCTTAATTAACCATGATGATAGGTGCTGGAATGTGGCAGAGATTGACAGATTGTTCTTACCTGATGAGGCAGCAACCATCAAGGCCATCCCACTCAGTTTATTTGATCAAACGAACCTTCCTTTTTGGCCGTATTCCCATGATGGAGTTTTCTCTGTTAAGTCCGGTTACCACCGTTTGATGGAGCTTAAGGATACAGAGCTAAATGGTGTAACTAACGATGGGATTACATCACCGGTTTGGAAGGCTATTTGGCGTATGAATGTCCCAAACTGTGTAAAATCTCTCGTGTGGCGAGCTGGGAGAAATGCTCTTCCTACACGGATGAATTTGGTCCGTAGACACATTCTAACTGATGCGATGTGCCCAGAATGCAAGGTACAGCCAGAGGACACGCTACATGCCCTTTGGTCCTGCCCGATCCTATAGGATGTGTGGAAAGTGAGCTTTAGAAAGCTAGTGACATAAACGGGCTTCAGTTCTAGTTTTCTTGAGGTACATGAACATGCGTCGGCAGATAAATCCTCGCTAGAGTTGTTTGCTATGACGATATCGGAAATCTGGCAGCGTCGAAACAAGGCCTGTGTGGGAGAGCCTATTGTACCGGTCTGTCAGGTTGCTCCAAAGGCACATGGTGCGCTTCAAGAATTCCAACAACTTCGCCCCACTCATACTGTGATCCCAAGGACAGCCCGTGCAGTAAAATGGAGGCCTCCTATTGCGCCATGTGTGAAGGCAAACTTTGACGGTGCAATCTTTTCACAGGATGGACTAGCGGGCATCGGTGTGATAATCCAGAATGAGCAAGGATTAGTCATGGCTGCTCTTTCACAACAAATTCCATCACCTGCTTCGGTGGAGATGGTGGCAAGTGTTAACGGCTCGTCAGGCTTTGATGTTTGCGAAAGAACTTGGGTTTGACAGGATGGTTATGGAGGGTGACTCTGAAACGGTTATTAAGGCTATTCTTGGTGACTATATGGATTGTTCTTATATGGGTCATGTATTGCAAGATATTAAGTTTTTGTTTTCTAGCTTTTCCTTTATTTCAGTTAAGCATATTCATAGGGAAGGGAACTGTGTTGCCCACAAACTTGCTAGACGGGCTATTAGAAATCCTTTTCTTGTCTGGATGGAGTCTGTTCCTCCAGATATTCTTGATGTTTATCAACTTGATCTTTTAAGGATGCATTAATAAAATCATTACCCCGAGGGGGTTGTTTCTCAAAAAAAAAAAAAAAAAAAAAACTTTCTTACCCACTACTAACAGCAAGTAATAACCTATCATTTAGAATTTATTGTAAACATATTGTAAGAGTGTTGTAGACCTATATTTTTCATTATTTTCAGTAATTAGAATTCCATTTTTTTTTCAAAAACTAAAAATAAAAGAGAGAAGTTCTTTGCCTACAGACTTTACACTATTTTCATAACAAATTATAAGTGATAAGTTATTATTAAATCTAATTTGATTCACAACTTAAATTATTTTTTTATCCCACCCAAAACAACCACAAATAACAACCACACACATCTAGAATTTGAAATCCCCATCCCATTTCCAACTTTTGAATTAAAAAGAACACGTGTTCACTTGAATTGTCCCCAAAAAAAAGAAAAATCTCTAGAAGACTTTTTATTTTTTGAGATAATTCTCTAGAAGACTTGTACGATAGGATGCGAGCATGTGCACTTCCAAAGAAAAAAAAAATGCGAGCATGTGTCGTCTGTATGACACGGGAGACACAACCCGTTTCCTAAAATCACAAACTCAAACAAAATAAAAATATTTTACAACAAGACAACTAACTATTTGTCGAGGAGAAATGATATATTTATAATATTTTTACAACAAATTTTAAGTGGCAGATTATTATTGTTAGACAAAAAAATAATTTTAGTATTAGTTTCAAATTTGAACCAATAACAACTAATCACTTATAATTTAATGTAAAAATATTGTAAAAATATTATAAACTTAATCTATCCCATTACCGTGAGATGGTCAGAGACGTCAAAGACCAAAAGCACAAAAGCAATTAAGAAAATTCAAAGCTTTCACCCAAAAAATAAAAAATGAAAATTCAACCTCGAAGCGCTTTCAAACTTTTCCAACTATGATAAAGTTCAAACTCTGAAAAGCCTCTACCATTACTTTCTCGAGAAAATCCCCTCCACTTTCTCGAGAACTATATCTGATCCTCCGTCCTCCTCAAAATCGAATTTTATAATGAAAAGATTACCAAATCTTTTGGCTGTGGTATTCTTCGTGCTAGTTCTGATTTCGATTCAATCGAAGCCGTCGTTAGGATCATCCGACGAAGCCTACGTGACGCTGTTGTACGGAGATGAGTTCCTGTTGGGGGTTAGGGTTCTCGGCAAGTCGATTAGGGACACTGGATCAAGGAAGGACATGGTGGCTCTCATCTCCGATGGTGTTTCTGAATTCGCTCAGAAGCTTCTCGAGGTAACCTCCTCTGTTTGTCTGCCGAGAAATTCCAGCTCTCAATGCTTAATTTAGTAAATTACATCTCTGTATGTGTGTTTTATTTGTTAACTTTGTTTTTTTTTTTTCTAAGGTTCTGTTTGGTTAGTGAGAAATATGAGGAAGGAAATGGATATTTAGGCAATCTTACGTTTTATGATGTGTAGATTTTTGCTAAAGAGGGAAAGTTTACTAATTATGGTTATTAATTATGTTTAGTTGACTCTATTTTTGGTTTATTTTATGTTGAATAATTGTCATGCTACGCATGGTTGCTATGGAAGTTTAGCTAGATGAAACTGAAATAAAATAATAATAAAAAAATTAATTTTTTTGGGCGGGTTTTGTGCTAAAAAAAAAAAAAAAATCTTTATTTTATAATTTGATAGTTAAAACAATGTAGGAAGTGGGATTCGAACACTGTTCTTATAAAGGACAGCTACTGAGCTACAAGGCTCTTTGCATTTCAATATGATTTATTATCTAGGAAGCACGGACACAGGTATGACACAGCGACACAAGCAATTTCTGCAAAATTATAACAAGACTCGGTGGGTACGACACTAGTATGATACGGGTACAGCACCCCAAATGAAGTGTTTGTGTTTCCTAGTTTATTATACAATTGGTTATTTTAATTGTTGGCAATAAAAATGAAACTAACTTTATATGCTTTTGCACATCTTGGTTAGTTAAGACTAAGATATTGGTTACTTTCTTACTTCTGCTTTTTTGGTTGTGGTGGTTTTGGTGAATAATTGTGCAGGCTGATGGGTGGTTAGTGGAGAAGATTAGTTTATTGGCGAATCCTAATCAAGTGCGTCCAAAGAGGTTTTGGGGTGTCTACACAAAGCTTAAAGTTTTTAACTTGACTAAGTACAAGAAAGGTAAAAGTTTAATGATGGCAAGTGGTTTTTGTATATTATCTATGGGAAAAGAAGATGTTTGTAATAGGTGGAAATTGTTGCCAGCAAGTATTATGTCACTTTGGTTATTTTAATCTGTGAATATTTGTATTTTGAAATCGAACTTTTCTTCTTACTTATAATACATATTTGTAATTTGAAGGATTAGGTTTGATATTTTTAGTTTCTGTATTGGCATGATTGAAAAGCTCAACTTAGCTAATTTGTTTTTCATCAGAATTGTGGGGAAACCTCTGTACACAGGATTTATACACAAATCTTTGAAAAAGCTCAAATTAGCACTGTAATCTTTCAGTCTTGATTGAGTGGGTTTTTTTAACTAATGTCCTATTTGGTGATTAATCTAAGATGTAGATCTGTTCTTTGTTTCTTCACTCTTTCTCAGCCATGAAACTGAGCTTATTGAGTTCCATCAGTATAAGATATCAGTTTATTTCTCCTTTTCTCTCATGATTCATCTGTTATGTTTTTCTGTAGTTGTTTTATTCCTAGTACAGACATTATTGTGGTCAAAAGTATTTAGGATCTTTACAAATATTATGCAGTTGTATACTTGGATGCGGACACCATTGTGGTAAAAAATATTGAGGATCTTTTCAAATGTGGAAAATTTTGTGCTAATTTGAAGCATTCTGAGAGGCTGAATTCTGGAGTCATGGTAGTGGAACCATCTGAAACTTTATTCAGTGACATGATGAGCAAAGTGAAAACTACTTTTTCTTATACTGGAGGTAAAATTTCTTTGTTAACTGTCTATATTTTCTTTATCAATTGTGTATTTTTGCTTTACATCGTTTTGTTTACTTCATTGAGAAAGTCATTCTCTCGTCTCATTTATTGATAAAACAATTGCTGTAGATAACCTTATATTGCTTTAGATCTCTATGTTTTCTTAATCTAGAGAATCACTTTATCTTGTCTCATTTATTGATAAACCAATTGCTGTAGATAACCTTCTATTGCTTTAGATCTCTATGTTTACTTAATCCAGAAAATCATTTTAAATTGTTGTCTCGTTTATTAATAAACCAAATTGCAGCATTAAATCTTATATGTGATTTCTTTGAAATTTATGGCAAACACATTTGAGCTTCCAGGTCTAATTCATTACTTGGCCTAATAAATGTAGTTCAACTTCATTATCAACACAAAATAGCCATATATGAACTAGGTAGTCTCTTTGATATATGAGTTCCATTACATATGAATTCAACTATAGTATTGGGCTCCAATTAAAATACTCAAATATCCCCCGAAGCTTTTAAATTCTTATTTAACATGACTTTAGGTGGTTCTTGCTTGTAAAAATTGGAATTATGTTACCTTTTTTTGTGTTTGCATAAATTTTATAAAAAGTTTTACTGGCTTATCAATCATATCTTCTACTCTCTCTCTCTATCTTGTTCTTTCATTTTAACAGGAGACCAGGGTTTTCTGAACTCATATTACACTGGATTTCCCAATGCACATGTTTTTGAGCCAAATTTACCGATAGATTCTAGATCAGTTCCTGAAATGCAGCGGCTATCTACTCTATATAATGCAGATGTTGGTCTTTACATGCTCGCTAACAAGGTACTGACTATGATGTATGGGTATCTAAGGAATTTCCATATTGCACACTAGTGGGCTAGTGTTGAATGTAATCGGCATACATCGAAGTATATGTTTATTTTCAGTTTGGTGTTTGATATGTATTACTAGTAAAGCATAATAATAATCTTTGAAAAATCACTTAAGATTATAAGATATATCATAAGATCCTTTTGTTCTAACACAAGGCTTTTTTTTTTTTTTTTTGATTAGTAAAGTTAAATGATAATAGTCAACAAGGCGATTTTACTCTTGTTATACTTAAGTCTATTTAGTTAACCACTAATTTAGTAATTGTAGGGGGCCCTGTGTTGTTGAAAATTATGAATTTCCAAAAGAAACAAAAAAAGTAAATCAGTCTTTTTTTGGTCATTATCCAATATTTTATGTTGAAGAGAGGAAGAGACAATTGAAGATAATTGCATCATCTGAATGATAATTTATTACTTAGTCAAGCACCTCTGTCAAGCAAAAATGTATTTTTCTGGTTGTAGGTTTTGAGTGTTTACAGTATCTTAACCACCTTTCAATAAACTTGCCCAAGCATGAACCTTTCTAATTCACATTAAAATTTTGCTTTTTATGATCTTAATTAGATTGGATCAGTCTATTTTTTACAGTCTATCGTTATTTTACTGTTTATTTGTTTAGATATTGCAAGTCCCAGACAGCCGAAGATTAGTGGAATGAATGTTCAATTTAAAGGGTCTCATAAGTAACGTATCCCCAAGCACAGACGAATCCTATTTAACCACTCCACAGCCATCAGTCCAACTGAGTTATAAACAGAAGCTTAGTAAAAATTTAAACATGACAACTTATGCTGTGTGGTCACTTGTCAAAAGGAGGGAAGAAAAGAAAAGAAGAATAACTTCATTTTTGTTGGGAGTGGCATTCTAGGTTATTAATGTTCCATTTTCATAGATAAATTACAAAGTATCCTCTTTCTGTTTTCTGATAATTGTCTCCGATGCTTATGCCTTATCGAATGATGATGGTTTTTATACAGAAAAGGCTTTTCAATTGTTGCAATTGTATTTGAAGAATTAGATGGTAGAGATTATTACTAGCATTGCAATTTGTAAGAGAGTTATGTCTTAAATGGAAGGATTTTTTTTTTTGGGAATATGTTATTTAACTGTTTAAAATGGAAGGCAATCTTTTTGTTGGGAACGTATGGGGTGTGTGTGTGTGTCTGAGAGAGAGAAAGAGAGGTGTTGGTGTTGGGGGATCAAGGTGATTACTTGTTCTTGCTTTTTTTTTTTTTTTGGTAAATGCATTATCACTGAATTCTCCTCCTCTTCTTCCTTTCTTTTGAGGATGGTGTTGGTGGATCAAGGTGATGACCTGTTCTTACCTTCTTTTTTTTTTTTTTTGATAAGTACATTATTACTGAATTCTCTCCTCTTCCTTTCTTTTGTTCCTTGAGCTTTCTCCACCTTCTGCAAGTTAGGGTTACAGTGACACAAATGATCCCTTTAAACTCAGAGTTATATGCATTACAATTTCAAGTGTTCTTGCTTATTCCTTTATATGTGTAAAGCAATTTCATGGATTAGATCGGTTGTAATAATGTCTGGGAACCATTTTTGTCCTAGCTCCATTTATGAAAAGAATGTAGTCATACTTAAACACTGAAAGTGCAAAATTCAATTTGCATGCTTGTGACTAACTAATGACCTCTGTTTATATTGGAGATGGAACTTTCAATACTCAGATTATAGTTGAAAAAGGTTTTCCATATAAGTTTGTGGACTGTTGGAATGATGACTCATGTAAAATGACTGCTTTTTAAATATACTTTTGATGTGCGTTTAGCTACCCAATCAAGTTGTCAAATATTTTTTTGAATGTTATATGCAGTGGATGGTGGATGAGAGTGAGCTCCGTGTTATTCACTATACACTTGGCCCCCTTAAACCTTGGGATTGGTGGACATCTTGGCTTCTGAAACCTGTTGATGTCTGGCAGGTGCATTCAAATTCTTTTACCCAATTATCTTTGTGGGAATTTTCTGATATTATTTATTCATTTCCTCGCGTGACACTTCTTTTTCCTTTTACTTTTATAAGAGGATTAGAAAAGAGAGAGAAGGGGGTGAGAGAGAGAGCAAGAAGGGGGGTTTATGGGGTGGAAAAGAGATAGCATTGCTTATGCACTGTTCAAGATGGCTTGATATTATGGTTTAGTTTGTTGTTTTATGTAGTGGAAGAGGATTAAGCCAATGAATTTATGCCTTTTTATATTCTATATTTGGTTTTCTTATGCTGCAGAATGTTAGGGAACAGCTTGCAGAATCCCTCCCTGGAACTGGTGGGGGCAGAAATCCTAATGATGATCTTCTTGTCAAATTTCTTTTTCTACTTCCATTTTGTGCTTTAGTCTTTTGTTACTATCGGTCTTTTCTTCAGGTCAGCAGTTAACAGTGTTTTTTTAACCCCCCTACTTTTTCCCCTCCCCGAGCATTAAGCTTGTTTTTGTTTGGATGTGAACACGTATTTAATTTTTGCAGACACGGGAGCACTTTGGATCATTTTGTAGAAGTTCATTATGTGATCATATCAGACACCTGTACTACAAAATTAGATCGAGTGGATCACTGACTTATAGTGGTGTTTCTACTTCAGCTACCATTAATTCCAACCATCAGGTTAGTTCTCTTTTCCCATTCTTTTAAGTTGGTTTTACAGGATCACTTATATTTTATAAGCTTTTATTCTTATATGGTATGCTGTTGTTGTACTATTGACCTATCAAATTCTGTGGCAGTGTGTGGTCATACACTGGCATTTGACAAATAATTGTCCCATAATTTTGTGTTAAAACAATTTGTTGTGATCTTAAACAGTTATCTAATGGCGCACAGTCCAAGGTGCCTATTTATTTGGGTGGAATATCTGTCGTCATCTGTTTTATGGCTGTTGCGGTGTCCCTTGTACTCGCTCTAGTAATTGTGCCTCGGCAAGTGAAGCCATGGACTGGCTTGCTCTTGATGTATGAGTGGACATTCACATTGTTCATTCTCTTTTTTGGAGGTTATCTGTATCTGGTTTATTTATGGGGAAAGACAACGGCTTTGCAAGCAGGATCTTTTTCCTCTAATCCTGAATCTTATGATGATGATTCTGGAAAAGGTTTGTTGCATCTGAGTACTTGTATTTTTAAGATGCATTGTTTTATGTGACTTCTGCCAATTAGTTACTGTTGTTCTTTAAATTGGTTGATACTTGTATGTATTTCAGGTCATCAGCGGCAAGGATTGTCTTGCGATGTTGTGACATGTTGTTATGGGTTAGGGATGGCATTTTTGGCTGTTGCAGCCCCATCTTTGCCATGCGTTTTAGGGATCACTGCTCTATTTGCAAGGTAATTTGCATGAGCATAGTGCTATATATTGACATCTTTACTTGCTTTATTTTTTTTTACGTTTTATTTTTTATTTATTTTTATTTTATTTTGTTGAAAACATTGGAAATTGGGAAAAAATCATTTAAATATAACTTTGATGGGGGTTAAACGTAAGTAAAAAGAAATAGAAAAATATTGAATTTACTCAATGGTTGTATTATGCTTCTATCCATAAAATGATTGTAGTAGAGATGATGACGTTAAAATGGATATGCGGTAACATTTTGGTAGAAGGGTGGCCAAAATAATTAAGCCTAAGGGCTCAAACAATTTCACAACTGCTGAGGTAGTAATTTGTGATTGGTGTGCCATAAAAGTGATGTTAGTGGTGGTCTATGTGAAAGTGACATGTCTGTATTATTCACAATCTATCAACTCAATAAATTGTGAAAAAAAGTTGTCTGTAGCATTGTTGGTGGTCAAAAATGATGTGGGTAATACTCACAAGGAAAAGCATGGATATTAGAGAGGTAAATTAGGACATGCCCTTAGATAGTCAAGTGGCATAGAATAATCCAAAGAGATGACTCCAATTGTTTGAGTTAAGGTTATACTATGTTTATATGTCAGACACTATTGGCCCTCTATGACTTCCAATTTTTATCATATAATTCTGTTCTCTTGCTTGATGCAGACATGTAATCGGTTACCTTCTGCACATCATTGTTTTCCCCTATAATAGTCATGCATAATTCGTTTATCAATAATTACTTTTGACTCTAGGATACTTCCACAATCATTGGGCACTCGGTCCTTTCTTCTAATTATATGTAGTATTTATTGTATTATCCAAATTTCTTCCCCCACGGCCCCCCCAACCCCCCCCCCCCCCCCCCCCCCCGGTCTTTTTTTTTCTTGAGAAATAGAGGGTCAGTTAGGTTATCTCAGTTACATTCTCTCTATTCATCCTGGAGGACTTATACATGATTACTGCCAATGAATTATAATCCCTAGGAAACACAAAAGAAAAACAAAAATTGTGTACAGATATGATTGTTGTAAGTTTTGCCTTGAAATTGTTGTGGTATGTTCAATTTGTTCTTGTTCGACATGCCAATAAGCCAACTCCCACTGAAAACCCAGGAAAAAAAAGAATGAAAGCAGAGTAATTAAAAAAGACTTTTGTGATCTTTTTAACAGGTTAGGTTTGATGTTTGTGGGAGGACTTGTTTTGGCTTCTTTCATGACTTATGCTTCAGAGCACCTTGCAATTAGATCATTTTTGAAAGGCCGCGAAGATCGTGACACTACACGAAGTAGGAGCTTATGTTTCTTTAGTTGATTATTGACTATAAAAGATGTAAACAATTAGCAGTGTCTCCTAATTGTAATTTATTTTACATGTATTGCCCATCGCATGATTTGTAAAATTCTGCTGAAAGTTTTGTCAATTTAGAATGCCTTTTTGTCCTAGAGTTTTGTTGTAATATTCTTTCATAAACTAGTCAGCTACAGAGTTCTCACTTTTTAATCAATGAGAAAAAAAAAATGGTGTATCTTGTTTTACAATATTATATTTTCTAGAAATACATTTACGTTGTAAGCCCCGGTTCCATTGCTGCTAAATGAATGATGATTAGTTGTTTGCAACCCTATGATCTTAGATAATCATTCATGCAGTTAAAAACCTTTTAAAACTGACGAGTTCTAAATAATTTCTTTACAAAATTACCTTTAGCACATTAAAGATGCTTGATATATCAAATTCTAATTGTCAAAATTTATATATTTTTTAAGTGGTTACTAATAAGAATATATTCATTTATATGTTAGATCTGATTGAGGAGAGGGTATCTCATTGGATCATATTCTTACAACACGTGGGATCCAAACACATAGGTCTACGTATACTGTAAGAGAGAGAGATTATGAGTGTTTCATAATATATATGTATATAACTCAATTCTGATTTTGTCCATTTGTTATATATAACAAGTTATTGTGTAACACTGCTTAAAATTACACTAGGTGGTATCATTCCATTATGATTTTGTCCATTTGTTAAATATACAGGTAAATTATCAATTTAACTCAGTTAAGTTATCCATAATATAAAATTATTAACCACAACCAGCAAAACACAAAATCATAAGCAATAAACACTGAATTTGATGAATTGATAGAGAAGTCTCCAAAGGAAAAATCACTACGAGAATAACTTATCCCAACTAAAACAATCCACTATAAAAAGAGTTTTATAATTTAGAACAAAACATTGTATCTAAGCACCATAATAGTATAATCCCAATGAATTAACTCCTTTATGCAACCCATAGAAACTTCAGGATCTTAACTTTCTTATGGATCCCTTCATGAATGATGCATTCGTTTCAATAAAGTCGAACATTTGATATATCTTATGTATCTCATTGAAGATTTGATCCATAGTGAACTCATTGCAATAAAGGTATGCAGTTTCAAACTTTCAATTACCATCTTTCGGATCACAAGATGATTAGTGGACAAAGGACATGAATGTTTTTATAAGGCACAAAAAAAAAAAAGGCACAAGGTTTTCTCTTTGTATATATTTTAGTTATTGATCCGTGCTCCACACAGTTTTTTGTTTAATTTATAATGTGTACTTATATAGAAAAGTTTTTATTTTTTATTTATTTTTTGTGTTGGCCTCTTTCTAATTCGTGGCTAAATTTGATTAGAGATTTTTTTTTTCCAATAAAAAAAGATAAGTTGCAAATATCACAAGTGAGAAATTATTGAGTGCACCAGAAGGCCATGTTAGTAGTTTTCCTCCTTTTGTGTAAATTAATTGGATAAAATTTTAGTCACAAATTTACCATTTACTCGTACCTTCTAAAATATAAAAATAAAAATTTCAAGTATATGCTCTTCAACCATCAAATACATTTAGTGGCACAATGGTTTGGATTTGATTTATGTGTTTTCAAGCCATCAGGTACCGCCTACCATAGGTACAATAAACTCATTAGTTAACACACTAAAATATACCCACCCCCACCCCCCCCCCCCCCCCCCCCAAAAAAAAAAAAAAAAAAAACCTGATTAGTAATGCATTTAATTGAAAAACTAAAGTCCTGAAAAAAATATAAATTTTATAAACATAATTTCTTGATATTTATTTTTCAACAATTTTTACACATAGATCAATGAGGCAAAATTGACACTGAATTAATTGTTCAAGTGTCGTCTATTGGGGTTTTTTTTTTTTTTTTTTTTTGGTGTGTCCTTTAAGTCCGGTTGATTCTATGCATAAAAGGAATGGATGTTGGTTCACGTGGAGGAATATAAAACCATTTAAAATTTGTCAAAAACATCTTATATACATTTAGATTGTTGTGTAATAATTTCTCAAGGTTGCTATTTGAAGCATGTTATTCATTCATTCTTCAATGTTTTTGACAAAACAAAGACTCCAAGTACCGCATATTTTGCAAATTTGTTGCTTTCCGAAGCAACTCCTTTCCGTTTTCCCTCCATAGTATTAACAGATGTCAAATCCAACTAATCCAAAAATATTTTTTAGGAAGATCATTTAAATTTTTGTTGAAGAGATTGACAATGACCTCTTTATAAATATTTTCTTATTTCATTTTGGTCATTAAAATTTTCTTTTTTCATCTTGATCATTAAAATAATAAGATTAGATCTTTTGCAACCTATGATTTGAAGGAAGAGTTTTCAAGTCAACACAAGTTTTTTTTTAGATAATAAATCTTAGATAGAATATGAATCTTGTAGTATATGTGATTTCCTTATTAGAAATTTATTCATTGTACAACAAGAGAATAAAATGATAAACTATAATTTCATTGAGCATATTGTTTTTTATCATATTGAAGGTTAGTGTTGCTAAAATTAAATCTTAGAAATCATCTATTGTCTCTTATTATAATAAAATTATTAATTATTATTGTTAAGTGAACTATAATTATTATTGCTTTTGAATATTTTAATTTATTATTTATTAGTTTTTGTCTTTATTCTTTTCAATTATTTTATTTAACAATTCAACTCAACTTTTACAACTTATTAGTCTTTCTAACCCTTTTGTGTGTGTGTGTGTCTATTGCATTACTCTATTAAGAATTCAACACAATAATACAATTATTAAAAAAAAAAAAATGTCCTCACTTCCCAATTCCTACTTTCACTACCTTACACTTAATTGTCTTTTAGTGTTAGTTGTTTACACTTTAATGCTCACCTAATTTTTTTATCTTGAGATTTAGGATCAACAAATTACTAATTTTTGTTGTTGGGCTTGCTATGTTTTTTTATCAGATTTTAGATAAAATTGGTCTGTTATTAGCTTTTTCTTTTTGTTTAAAAAAGCCAAGATAAAATTTGGTGTTGAATTGATTTGTTATTAGGTTTCTTTCAGGAGGTTCAAAATTGCAATTTAGGGTGGTCAAAACAAAAAACCTTAAAAATATTATATGTAAAAAAAATATTAAAAAAATTCCCCCTTCAATCTATGTGGCGCGCCACTGACTTATGGTCAAATCATGGTGACTGTTGTTTTCCAAGCAATTTCATAGGCAGCATTTTTTGACGTATATGTTTTCTCCTCCTTGAGTTATCTCATTTTTCTTGCAATATGAAGATGAGAGATCTAATACCTGTTCTGCAATCAAAAGTGGAAAGGGATTGAATTTTGTAAATAAAAAGCTATAACATAGAATTATAATGAAAAATTTTAAGATTTTACCTTGCTTTCAAGCTATTTTAATATTCACTATGTTAGAAATACAGAATAATTGTATTGTATTTCATGAATAAAAGAATATACATCACTGCCTTTATATAGGAGGCATATGTGTGCAGTACAAGTAGAGTGTAGTACAAGTACAAGTGTGCTATACAAGTAACCTAATTGGGCCTAAAGCCCATAACACAATACACGTTAACAGCCCCCCTCAAACTCAAGGTGGATGTGAGACCAACTTGAGGTTGTCAACCAAATCACGAGTGCGTCCCTTAGGAAGTGACTTGGTGAAGATATCTGCAAGTTGATCTTTGGAGGAAACGGAGAAAAGCTTAAGAGCACCATGGACAAGATGATAACGGATAAAATGACAATCAATCTCGATGTGTTTAGTCCGTTCATGAAAGACATCATTATGAGCAATATGAATGGCACTCTGGTTGTCACAATAAAGGGGAGTAGCAGAGGAGGTAGACACACCCAAATCCTTAAGGAGCCATCGTAGCCAAAGGAGCTCAGATGTGGTATCAGCAAGAGCACGATATTCTGCTTCAGTACTGGAGCGGGCCACAAAAGTTTGTTTCTTGCTTCGCCAAGAAATCAAAGAAGAACCAAGGAGAAAACAGTAACCTGTAGTAGACCTGCGATCAGTAGGATCTCCTGCCCAATCAGCATCAGAGAATGCACGGAGTACAAGAGGAGACTGAGCTGAGTAGAAAAGGCCATGAAAGAGGGTGCCCTTCAAGTATCGAAGAATGCGCAGAACAGCAGCATAGTGAGTTGATCGTGGAGCAGACAGATACTGGCTCACCTGATGAACAGCATAGGAGATGTCTGGACGAGTAACTGTGAGATAAACTAGGCTGCCAACCAATCGTCTGTAAAGAGAGGGATTAGACAATGGTTTCCCCCCTGAGGGAGTCAGATGCGCATTAAGCTCAACTGGAGTGTCAACAGTCTTGCTATCAGTGAGTCCAGCTCGAGACAAGAGTTCAGAAGCATACTTAGCTTGAGTAAGATAAAGTCCATCAGTAGAATGAGTGATTTCAAGACCCAAGAAGTAGCTGAGATGTCCAAGATCTTTCATCTCAAATTGCTGACTGAGAAAATCCTTGAGTTCTTGAATGCCAATGAGGTCATCACCAGTTATGATCATATCATCCACATACAGGAGAAGCAAAATAGTGCCTTTGTCAGTGCGACGAAGAAATAAGGCAGAATCATAATGACTGGCCATGTAACCCAAATGAGAGATGGTAGAGCTGAATTTGGCAAACCAAGCTCGGGGAGCTTGTTTAAGGCCATAAAGTGCACGTCGAAGGTAACAAACCTTGTTTGAGTCAATAGAGAGACCAGGAGGAGGTTGCATATAAACTTCTTCATGTAAATCCCCATTAAGGAATGCATTTTTGACATCCATCTGAAAAAGATCCCATTTACGGGCAGCAGCAACAGCTAAGAGGGCACGGACAGATGAGATACGAGCAACCGGAGCAAAGGTCTCTTCATAATCAATCCCATACTCCTGTGTAAAGCCTTTTGCAACAAGACGAGCTTTGTAGCGCTCAATGGACCCATCAGAGCGAGTCTTAATCTTGTAGATCCACTTACAACCAACCACAGATTTCCCGGGAGGGAGTGTCACCAAATCCCAAGTACGGTTTTTAGATAATGCATCAAGTTCCTCTTTCATTGCAATCTGCCATAAAGGGTCAGTGGAAGCCTCACGATAGGTGTGAGGCTCATGTAATGTAGCAAGAGCAGTGTAACAATGATAGTCAAGTAAATGTGTAGGAATAGATCTTACTCGAGTTGAGTGACGAGGTGGAATGTCTTGTGCAAGATCTTCAGGCGGAGCAGGAGCAGGGGACCCAAGCTCAGGGTTGGGGTTGGGTAGCTCGTCTTCAACCTGTTCATCTTCCACCTGTTCATTAAAGGGTGAACTAGGAAAGGGATCAGTGATATCTGGTGGTTGGACAGAGAAGTCTACAAGAGAATCAGGAGCAACTACAGGAGGATCAGGAGCATCTACAGAAGGAATATGTGCCTCATCTGGAAAAAGATCTAAAACAGAGGAGGAAGATAGGGAGGCACGAAAGTGAGAGAGCTCGACAAAGAGGCGATGTTCCCAAAAGACAACATTGCGAGAAATACGAAGACGATGAGAGACAGGGTCATAACACCGATACCCCTTTTGAGTTTCGCCATAGCCAAGAAAACAACAAAGCCTTGACCGAGGCTCAAGTTTGTTATGCTCATGTGGCTGAAGAAGAACGAAACAAGCAGAACCAAAAGAGCGAAGGTGGTGATAGTCTGGACATGACCCAAAAAGGCGCTCATATGGAGTTTGATTTTGGATAACCGGACTCGGAATGCGATTAATAGTATGAACAGCATGAAGAGCAGCTTCGCCCCAAAAAGGAGCAGGAACTTTGGCAGAGAGAAGAAGAGCACGAACAGTGTCAAGAATATGACGAAGTTTCCGTTCGGCTCGACCATTTTGCTGAGAGGTACCTGGACAAGTTAGTTGATGAACAGTGCCATAGGAATGCAAAACAGCTTGGAAAGCATATTGAGTATATTCAAGAGCATTATCAGATCGAAAAATTTTGATGCGTTTGGAAAACTGAGTTTCAACCATTTTTGCAAAATTAGAATATACTTGCAATAATTCAGAACGATGTTTCATATTAAAAATCCAGCTATAGCGAGAGTAATCATCAACAAAGACAACAAAATATCGAGACCCACCAATACTAGAGACAGAAGAAGGGCCCCAAACATCAGAATGAATAAGGTCAAAGATATCAGTGGATATTGATTCACTAGTATTGAAAGGCAAAGCTGGTTGTTTTCCTAGTTGGCACGAAACACAATCAAAATTTTTCGTAGACACTGAACCTAACAAACCTCTAGAAGCTAATTGTTGTACCCGAGAGGAAGATGCATGACCAAGTCGAGCATGCCAAAGTGCAAGGGAAGGAATTGAAGAAGCAGTAGCAGCTGCAGCAACAGAAACTGGAGCAACAAGTGGAAGACGAAGGTTGTCCACGGGAAACATACGCCCAACTCTGGGACCAGTCCCAAGCTCCTGTCCCGTCCTCGGATCCTGCACAATACACCCAGAATAATCAAAGATAATGCGATAACCCAACTCAGCTAATTGTCCAACAGAAAATAAATTATAAGAAAGGTCAGGAACATTAAAGACTCCAGGAACCGAGAGATTGGAGGTCGCAATGGAACCTATATTATGACCAGACATTGTGGAACCATTTGCTGTGCGAATATTAAGAGGGTGCGGTGCAGGTTTAAGGTCAGAAAATAAGGACGAGTGAGGTGTCATGTGATTGCAACAAGCAGAATCCATAAGCCAAGAGGTAGGAGACATACCAGATAAAGCTGAGAGAGAAGAGGAATAAGATGCATTACCAACCGTACGAATGACATTGGCGATGATATTTGTAAGGTCATCTCTGGAAATGGTGAAAGTGGATCCAGAAGACTGAGACTTTGCAGAGACGGGAGCCATAGGTTGGACACTCTCAGTGTTTGCAACAGTAGCAGCAGAGATGGAAACAGCTGATTTGTTGCGTTGATAGCAAGTCTCAATATTATGGCCAAATCGTTTGCAAAAGTTGCAAAAACGTTTGTTGGATTGTCGGCGACGATTGTTGCAAGAGGAAGAAGACTTGTCCTTATTCTTCATTTTGAAGCAAAATATGCAAAAATAGACTGCAAAAATGAAATCTACGCGAAAAACTGGGTAAGGAGAACCTGGACAGAAAAAGTCAACTCTGGAAAAGTCAACGGTCAAAGTCAACGGTCAACAGCTGGTCAACGGTAGGTCAACGGTCAACGGCCAGCAGATGACGTCACAGGATGACGTGGCGATGACGTCAGCAGAATAGTGGATGCTGACGCAGTTAGGGCTGACGTGGCAGAGGGGATGACGTCAGCAGACCAGTTCCGGCGCGTGAGAGCGCGTGGCAGAGCGTGATGGCGCGTGGCAGATCGTGGCCGGCGCGTGAGAGAGCGTGGCAGCGCGTGGAGGCGCGTGGCAGGCGCGTTTAGCGCGTGATCAGCGTCGCAGCAGATTTGAGCGGCGCGTGGGGGCGCGTGCGGTCTCCGATGGAGGCGAGGCTTCCACGATTGTGTAGATCGGCGCAGGACGATCTCAGTGGTACCTTCAAAAATGAAATCGGAGCAATATTCGTGGCAGGGATGACACGTGCAGTGTTCTGTGCGGTGTTGGACTCCTCAACGACAGCGGCTGCAGGTCCGGAAACCAAGGACGACGGCTGGAAGACGTCGGAGTTTCAACGGCGAGAGGCTGCGGCGATTGCTGTGATAGCGGAAGCGATGTTGAGAGTGAAGTGACACCAATACAGACAAGACTGCTAAGAAAAGGTCAGAGCAGTGGCTCTGATACCATGTTAGAAATACAGAATAATTGTATTGTATTTCATGAATAAAAGAATATACATCACTGCCTTTATATAGGAGGCATATGTGTGCAGTACAAGTAGAGTGTAGTACAAGTACAAGTGTGCTATACAAGTAACCTAATTGGGCCTAAAGCCCATAACACAATACACGTTAACACACTAGAATCTTCCACTACCTTTTTTGCAATGAGTGCTAGCATCAGGAAGCAAAACTATAGTGTCCTACACTTAAAAAAGTGGAAAGGATTTGAAATGAAATGCTATAATATAGAATTATAATGAAAAATTTTGAGGTTTTACAATGCTTTCATTCTGTTGTAATTTTTAATGGAATCTTTTGCTACCTTTTTGGCATTGAGTAATAACATTGGAAAAGGGATTTTGGTAATTGTAGGTTTCTTTTTTTAATATATAAATAAATAAATAAATATATATATATATATATATATTTAATGTAATGCATTCTTATATATAGAAATAACTATAAGTAATGTCCCATAAAGGATAAATTATTAGGTCTATCAGGAGAATTGCCGAAATAGTAGTACTCTTGATTTTTCTAATCAATAAAACGCTGCCACTTATGCAAATGTGGCACTATCTAATGGTTTTTTTTTTTTTTTTTTTTATGCTAATTAGAAATCTGATTCACACATTTACATAAATGACATTATTTTATTGGTTGGGAAGACCACTTAAGCAATCTTCCTGTTACATAATATTATGGGGTTTTTTCTTTTCATAAGAGAATGTCAATGGTTTAAAATTAGTATTTATTCCATTATAGATTTACTACTACTAAAATCAATTAGTAATAATGACTATTTATTTTCTAATAAATTAATGATTATTATTTCATTAAAAACTGTACATGCATTGATTTGGTTGTTGGTTTGGAATGGAAAAATAGTAAGAGAATGTAATTGGTTTAAAATTAGTATTTATTTCATTATAGATTTACTACTATTAAAATCAATCAGTAATAATGACTATTGATTTTCTAATAAATTAATGATTATTATTTCATTAAAAACCGTACATGCATTGATTTGGTTGTTTGTTTGAAATGGAAAAATAATGAATAATTGGTTGGACAAAGTTTAGTCAACCTTACTCAATAAAATAAAAATTACTATATATTTTGAAAATCTAACCGTTGAATTGCATGTTCTTTACTCTCTTAATATACATGTCAAAATTTGTGTCATACGGAAAGTTGGAAAGCGAAATTCTCGGCAAGTGTCGTTACCCATCTTTTTTTGCAAGCTTCAGATCATGCACCATTACTTTTGCAGATCAAGAATCATAGGAGTGGTCATGCAAGGGAACCAAGAAGTTTCAAGTTTGAAGAATCGTGGCTGCTGTGGGAGGAATGTGAAGCTATGGTTCATGAGGCATGGACGAAACCGGCGGAAATGGGCTCAGGTTTGAACAGAATTAAGGAGAGAATTGCTTTATGTGGTACGGACTTGCATGTGTGGGGTTCTTCTAGGACCCATCCTGATACAGAGAGAATTAAAGCACTCCAAAAGCGGGTTGAAGACCTCAATAAGGGAGAGACAACAGATGACAGTAAGGCTGAATTTTTAGATACCAGTAAGGAGTTGGATGATTTGTTAATGAAGCAAGAGATATACTGGGCGCAATGTTCAAGGATTTCATGGTTGAAGCATGGGGATAAGAACACGAAATTTTTTCACTCTAAGGCTTCAAACAGAAGAAGGAGAAATATGATTCAAGGAATAAGGACTCAAAACAGTAGATGGGTGGAGGACATATCAGATATCGCTCAGGTAGCTACCAGCTACTTTGAGGGTATGTTTACAGCAGGTACATATAACCAGTTGGAGGATTGTTTGAATGCCGTTCATCACAAAATTACTGATGATATGAAGGATATCCTAACCAGTGAATATAGTGCGGATGAGATCAAAGCTGCGTTGTTCCAAATGGGACCAACAAAGGCTCCTAGACCTGATGATATGAATGCTCTTTTTTACCAAAAATTTTGGCATATTGTTGGTGATGATGTTGTTGCAACGGTGTTAGACTTTTTGAATTCTGGAAATATGGATCCTAGTGTTAATTATACCCATATTGTTCTTATTCCTAAAATTAAATCCCCAGAGAAAATGTCCGATTATAGACCTATCAGCCTATGTAATGTCATCTATAAAATAATTTCCAAAGTCTTAGCTAATAAACTGAAGCAAATACTCCCTTAGATTATTTTGCCTACCCAAAGTGCTTTTGTTCCTGGTCGCCTCATTACTGATAATATCATGGTAGCTTATGAATGTTTACATGCTATGCATTGTCTTAAAAAAGGAAAAAAAGGCTCTCTTGCTATGAAATTGGACATCAGCAAAGCTTATGATCGGGTTGAATGGGCTTTCCTTAAAGGCATTATGGAAAAGATGGGATTTCCTAAGATCTGGATTGACCGGGTCATGTCTTCTGTCTCTACTCCCTCTTTTTCTGTTTGTATTAATGGTAAACCTTTTGGTAATATTTCACTATCAAGGGGAATCCGACAGGGAGACCCTTTATCTCCTTATTTGTTTCTCTTATGTGCAGAGGGTTTTACTTCACTTCTAGCCAAAGTGGAGATGGAGGGGCAGATCCATGGGATGTCCATTTGTAGAAGAGCTCCCTACATTTCTAATCTTTTGTTTGCAGATGACTCTCTACTATTCTGTAAGGTAACCCAAGGAGAGGTGCAGGTGCTTATGGATATTTTGGACTTGTATGCTTCGGCTTCCGAGCAATGCATAAACTTTGAGAAGTCTTCGATTTATTTCAGCAGCAATACTGAGGCAAGACACAAGGAAAGGATTATAAATTTATTGGGGGTAAAGGAGGTAGCAAGGTTTGAGTCGTACTTGGGATTACCGACTTTGATTGGTCGATCCAAATATCAAACTTTCTCCTTTCTCAAGGATAGAGTTTGGAAGAAGCTATAGGGATGGAAGGGCAAAATATTGTCAAGGGCGGGGAAGGAAGTTTTGATCAAAGCTGTAGCTCAATATATTCCCACATACACTATGGGAGTTTTCCAATTGCCTGTGAAGCTGTGTAATGAACTTAACACCATGTGTGCTAGATTTTGGTGGGGTCAGGTGGGTGATGAAAGGAAGATCCATTCGAAGAGTTGGGAGTCAATGGCTAAACCTAAGAAGGATGGAGGCATGGGGTTTAGGGACATTCGGTGTTTCAACTTGGCAATGCTTGCCAAACAAGGCTGGAGGCTAATACAGGACACAGGTTCACTGGTACATGCGTGCTTCAAGGCTAAGTATTTCCCAAGGAGTAGATTCTTGGAGGCAAAGGATGTCCCAAACAATTCGTATGTTTGGAAAAGCATTCTAGCCGCCCAAGAACTCCTGAAACGTGGTTGTTGTTGGAGGGTGGGAATTGGTTCTGATATTAGGGTCTTGACTAATAAGTGGATACCGAGTACCCTAGTAACATGGTGATTTATCAACCACAAGAGGTAGAATGGGAATGGAGGGTGGTGGAACTTATTGACTGGAATGTTGGAGTATGGGATAGACACTTGATAGAAACGAAATTCCAGACGGAAGATGCCGAGGCCATTCTCAGAATTCCACTCAGTAGAAGAATGGTGGCTGACTCTCTTTTTTGGCTTCTAAATAGAGATGGGGTCTATTTTGTTAAATCAGGGTATAGGGTGGCTTGTAAAATCATAAAGGAAGCTAGCATGCAAGGGGAAAGCTCAATGGCAATGGCTGGTTAGTTGGTATGGGGTAAGCTATGGCAGATGCACATTCCCAATAAAATAAAAGTGTTTGCGTGGCGGGCTTGTCATGGGATTTTGCCAACCCATGACAACTTGCTCCGAAAACATGTGGTGGAAGACAGTGTTTGTGAACTCTGTAAAAGAACAAGTGAAACAGAGTTGCACGCGTTGTGGGATTGTAGCGTGGCCCAAGACGTATGGGCTGGGAGCATGAGGAAGTTGCAGAAAAGTAAGGGCGACCAACTTGATTTTCTGCACTTGGTGGAGGAGTTAACGTTGAAGCTATCTCGAGAGGAATTGGAGTTTTTTTTTTCGTGCAAGCTTGGCTCATATGGACACAGCGCAATGCAGTTATCTTTGGTGGAGTGATACAGGACCCGTCTCGGCTAGTAAAGAGAGCTGGTGAATTTTTGGATGAGTTCAAATAGTCCCAAGCTCAATTGGTTGTTTCGACGGTCAATGTGAGAAGTTCAAATTGGTCTCCTCCATCGAGATCGAACTTCAAACTTAATTTCGATGCGGCAATCTTTTAGGACTATAAGGCAACAGGGTTTGGGGCGGTGATCCGGAACAATGAGAGGGAGGTTATGGCAACTCTATCAGCAAGAGGACCACCGGTTCAAGATAGCGAGGAAGCAGAAGTGCTGGCTTGCAAGAAAGCACTGGAATTTTCAGTTGATGTAGGCTTCACTGATATTGTGCTTGAAGGGGACAACTTAGTTGTTATGGTGGCCATCTCAAGTTCGCGCCTGATTCACTCTCGGCTGGGTCATTTGTATGTAGATATTCACTGCCTGGCTACAGGTCTACAAGTTCAGTCAGTGTCGTGTGTTGCTCGGACAGCCAACTCCGTTGCCCATTCTCTAGCCTGTTTTGCTAATTGTATTAATGATGAGATTATTTGGTTAGAGGAATCCCCTCAACCGGCCTTAGAAGCTTTGTATTTTGATGCTCGTTAATTTTTAATACAAAGTGGCGTTTTCAAAAAAACTACAAAAACTTGCAATTTAAACAATTTATTGATGATATAACTATTGATCTTTAATTTTTTAGAAATTTTACACGCATGGAGGTTATAAGAAAAAGATGTAATCCAATGGTGGATTTGTTAAAATTCACTTCCAATAAAAAAAAAAATATTGAGTAAGGTTGTAGCCTTAAATTACAACCAATTTTATAGCTAAACTTTGTCTTTAATGGTTTATAAGAACTTTTTTTTTTTTTTTTTTTTTGAGAAAATGGTTTATAGGAACATGGATGTGAATTTTTTTTTTTTTTTTTGATAAAAACAAATAATAACACAAAAATAAAGAGCTAATTAAATCTCTTTTTTTTTTTGGCCATAAACAATTGCAAATTAAACAGATAAAATAATCAAAGATCATATTATATAAACTGAAGCAAAAACTCTATCCATTAAAATTATTTTGTTTAAAATTAATAAGCTTACCTTATCCCCATCTTCTCAAAGAATTTAATCATTAAAAACTCAACTAAAAATTAAGCAGCCTAATGGAAAAAGTTAAATAAATTCAAATTATGACTGAAAATCCTAATAATATCAGCACCATCCATGCCTTGATACCTTTCTGGGTAGGAGCTCTTTGCTCTTCTTCATTGCCTTCTCTTTGCAAGGTACAATTTTCTAATGCAATCGAATTAGTGGGTAACAAAAATAAGCATATCCTTCAACTATAGCCATTTGTGTGGGCTAAGGTGAGCTAAAGGATATTGGGCCTAGACAGAAGTCTGAGAAGGCCCAGCTGAACATTCATATGGAGTACCTAGGTTTAAATAGTCTGGGGAAGGGGGTAGTCCAAAGAAGAAATTAGTCTAAGGAAAGATTGAATCAAGGAGGACAGAGAAATGATAAGCCATACCAAGGGTGTAAGCCATACCAAGGGTGTTAGCCGAAGAAAGTAGCAATGGCCCATCTGAACAAAAGTTAAGGGAAGCTTCCTAACGAAGCCATCGTCCCCTCCACATTAAATGTTTTGCAGTAAACAAACATGCTATATTAATGGCTGAATGACACCTGAATAGTTTCTAAACAATCTATTACCTACTCAACACAACCTCAAAGGAAGGGAGAAGAGAGATGAGACAAGTATCTTGCTTGAAGGATCATATCCACCCTATAGGTTGTAATGCTCTCACCCCAACTATGAAGATATTGTCCGTTTTGGAGCCCATATACCTCACGGTTTTGTTCTCTCCAAAGCACACAGCAGTGGGGAAAAAGGCCTCTACAGTGAGATTTCATGGATTACAAGACCCCCCCTTTTGGGTCTCTACAATCCACCCTCCTAATGGACACACGAGCTATGTAGATATTGTTTGCTTTGGAGCCCATACCCCTCACAATTTTGTTCTCTCCCAAAACACACAGCAATGGGGGAAAATGTATTTACACATTAAAGGGAGGTCATTCCTTATAAACACATTCTCATGTGCTTCCCTAGGCGATGTGGGATTCCATGGAATGCAAGACCCCCCTTTTGGGTCACTACAATCCACCCTCCTTACGGGCACACATGTTCCCACGTGTGGGGCCCACCGTGTGTGGGGCCCACACTTCCGGCTAAGGCATAGCTTTGATACCATTTGTAATGACCCCGCCCTAGTTATGTAGATATTGTCTACTTTGGAGCCCATACCCCCTCACGGTTTTGTTCTCACTCAAAGCACACAACAGTGAGGGAAAAAGACCTCTATACATTAAAAGGAGGTCATTCCTTATAAGTGATTTGGGATTCCATGGATTGCAAGACCTCCCTTTTGGGTTGCTACAACAAGTGGATGGCAAGGATTGGAGCAATAGAGCTATAAATAGGGAAAGATCCCCCATGTACAAAGATCTGATGCAGAAACAGAGAGAAAGAGAGAGAGACAAACTCTGTAATATTGAATATAGTTGAACCTTGTATCCCTGTCCTGGAAAAAATACTCCTCGGACTTTCCGAGGAAGGTAAAACAATCAAGAATCGATCCCATCTTTTATAAAGTTTGACTTGTGTTATATTGTCTTTTCCTTTCTCCACGTTGAATTATTGTTTCAACTCAACTGTTAGTCCAAACACCTATCTCTTATAAACAAATTACTAATTGTTTTGAACAAAGGCCCAACCAATCAACCAGGGTCTTTGGTTTTTGACCCATACACCATTTATTCATTTTAATTTAAGTTTATAATCCTAAATACAACATCAAACCTACTACTTCCTTAAAAATCTACTAACTACAAGAAAGTTCAACATACCATGGACAACATTAAGTCTTCAAGAGCTTGGTTTTGAAGAAATATCACGAAAGTTCCTTGATTCACCAACCATGTTAGATTCCACATAATGGGTCCGTCTGGATTGAACTTATTGTTGTTGAAACTAAAAACTGAAAACACTGTAGCAAAATAATTTTTAAATGTGTGAATAGTGTCGTGGGACCCATTTTTAATATTTTTTAATGTATGAACAGTGTTGCTACAGTGATGAACAGTACGTGAACAATGACAGAACAGTGCGTGAACAGTAAAATTTGTCTCATGAACAGTAAATTTTGCTCCCTTAAACGCGTGAAAGCAAAAAAAAAGGAAAAAAAAAAAAAAGGAAAACGTGAGACACGGGATTCAGCGGAAACGCTGAATCCAAACGCTCACAATAAATCTGCCCACCATCATATACAAATTATTAATAACAATTAACACAAAAAAGAATGCAAAAGGTGCTTTGAAAATAAAGCATCTACTCTACCAAGAAAAAATCCTATTGACATATGAAGCACATATATCTTATTTAACCAAAAAAAAAAAAATAAAGCAAATATCTTTATACTAATAACCACAAAAAAGTGGGTTTCAATTAGTTCAACTGGTAAAATCTCTGATAATTAAATAAGAGATTTGAGGTTCAATCTCCGCCTACACAAAAAACCGATTGATATTTTGGTCTGATAACAAATAAATATTATCAAAAACAGATACTTTAAGTTGAAAGTTGAAATTCTCTTAATAACCAAAAAAAAAAAAAAAAAAATCATAATAGTCAATTCACCAATTAATATATATATATATATATATATAGAGAGAGAGAGAGAGAGAGAGAGAGAGAGAGAAGGTTTGAAGCATCGTGCAGCTTATTAATTCACTGCTACCTTATGCATAACTCCTTAAGTTCATGAGTTACATATATACTTCGCCTCTTCATTGCATGGGAGGCGTTAGCATGTTTAGGGATGTTAAAAGACATGTCATTTATTTTTTTATACTTAGTGTATCTTTGGATAGTGCTGAAAAGCACTTGCGTCTGCGTTTCACGTTTTTTTTTTTTTTTTTTTTTTTTTTTTGAGAAGAGCATTTCACGTTTTCAGATGTGGGACCCATGGCTACAGTGCAGGAAGAGAAAGCAAAATTATGCTTTTCCAATGGGTCTCGTGCACTGATCACGGAACCTGCAAGTACTTTATTCAGGAAAAAAAATAACTTTAAAACTGGGTCCCACAGTACTATTCTTACATTTAAAAATTATTTTACGTGTTTTCAATTTTCAGCAAAATAAGCGGTATCCAAATAGACATTTATTATACTTAAAAATAGGTAGTAATACCTTTTAGAGTTGTAGTCATCCTTCTTCCGAAAATAAAAAATAGAAAATTATAACATACATTAACTAAATTGAAAGATGCGGCTTTAAGTTTAAAATCCAAAGGTCTACTATCATGTATATGGACAACAATTTCCCTTCGATGTAACTAAATATTTATAATAATGGTTAGTAAATGTTTATCATTACGAGATCTAAGTGGGAGATAGAAAAAAAAATTTTGATGAAGAATTTAAAGGGGCTTATAGTGGTTTTTTATTAAAATAGTAGAATGATCATTAAGATTTATTTATTGGTAACATATATTGCAAAAAGATTGACATGTATCTGCAGTTGTCTGCCATCTAGTGTTATTTTTCCATATCATACCTAATAGATAGAAGAAGTTACAAAAGATGATATGTGTCATTATTTTATACATTACCAAAGAGACACGTGTCACTATTTTGTGTATCCACTAGTTGTAAGGATTCAACTTTTATAACATAGATAGATAGTTTATATATTGCCAAAGAGACACGTGTGACCATTTTGTGTATTCACCAGATGTAAGAATTCAACTTTTATAATATAGATAGATTGATTGATTGATTGTTTGCCATGTGATGTTATTTTTCCATATCATACCTAATAAATAGAGGAAGTTATAAAAAAAGATATGTGTCATTGTTTTATACATTGCCAAAGAGACGTATGCCACCATTTTATGTATCCACCAAACTGATTCAATTTTATAATATAGATAGATATTGTGGTTTCTTTTTTCTCCCGAAAAATCGTGCAAAGTGGAGTTTATATATAGGTGCACTATAGAGTTTAAATGATGGTCTAAACCTAATACAAGAAGGATTTGGAAACAGAGTTGAAAAACAATATTCTACAATTTCACTCAAGCAAATGTCGTGTAAGGGTCAAGTGAGATTAATGACTTCCTCGAGTAGGGTCACTCTAATTATAATAGTCTTGGACTTTATTCTCGTTGGTTATGTGAAACTTTCTTGCCCTATGGTAGCATAGTTAAATCCTTATGTCTGATTTGACTTAAAGTCATTTTATTCTTCATAGCAAACTTCCACTTTGGAGTTTGGACTAACTTTCATCTTCCAATGCTTAATCATAACACTTTAGTTCACCATAGTCGGATTTCAACTAGCAGAGCAAGAAGGAGAATACTACCGTGTAGTGCTAGCTAGAGACTCTAGAGGATTGTCTCAGTGTAGACTTGTCCTGTTCATTGAGCTACAATCTATGGAATGTCCGACTTAGCCTAAACTTTATTCTACATATCACTCTTAAAGTTCCCTTCTGACTCAATATATTTATGTTTTCAGTATTAGTATCTACATTCTTAACTGTGAAATTGATATTTTTTATCAACATTTTTGTTGAATATAACGTTAATTACTTTTAATATTGTTTCGCTTTTGATCATCCTAAAATCGATAACCAAACTTATCAATGTTATAATCAATAAAAATGAATTTAGTAGACTCTAAATCTAATCTATATTTATACATCACCTTTTCATTGAAATGAAAAGAAAAAAGAATTAAAATCTATATGCACGTACAAAACACATCCAATCATTTTCACATCTGAAAGATTTACCTCTTTTCCACTCCAAGCCTACTCTAGTAATTAAGTTCCCATCCAAGGAACAGATAGGTAGTAATGTTGATTGCATCAACCCAGGAGATCTGGGGTGAATTGAAACGGATTTTCATGCTTATAGCTGTTCATTGAAGCGGATTTTGCATGCGTTTTGTGATGCTATTCTGTCGAAGTGTATTCTAAACTTTTTTCATCTATTCTGATTCCATTAACAGCATAGGATTTTTTGAATCTCTGATTGTCAAACACTTTATTTTCAAACATGTAATTTCTCGTTCACCATCATGGACCCATGGTTTTGTTCGTCTTTCTTACTTATCTTGTTGCTTTTATCAATTCTAGTAAGCACTCACTCATTTGTATGAACCAACTCTACTGCTTCAATTCCCAAAAGCTCCCTTACAGAAACTAAAGTCTATAAATTTTATATCTGAAAGTTGTCCCCTTGACAAGACTATCTTCATCCTTTTCTCACTCGTGACTCGTGAGTTGTGACCACACGGACGTACTAGACTCTCCACTCACTTATATCAACAAATGCAATAGTATTTTTACTATTTTGCTGTCATATAGTGTAACACCTTGTACCCATTACGACATAAATCCTTGGTCAAGAAAATATAATATAGAACTCAAAATATTTTCAAAAATATGAAAAACCCTTTGGAACCCTAGTTTTGCGTACACAGACTAGTAAGCTTTACTTACGCTAGCAAGGTTCGGTAAGCGACATATGGAAATTTTCTCTTGAAAATTTGAGGCAAGGCCACATTGTTGGTAGTAGGCCTTGCATTAAAAAATTCTCCTATAAAAAGGCCCTATAGGCATACATTGTAAAATACAAGAATATATTCCGAGAAATACATGCTCATCAAATCACTAGAAAAGTGATTCAAGAGGGAGTTTTTATGAAATTCCTTGAGTTTAATATTTATTACTTGATCAAGACCTGTATTGTCCTAGGGTCCCTCTAGTTAAAGGTTTACTAATTCCTTTTAGTTTGTATGATAGATTGACTAATTAAGGAGAATAGTCAAAATCAAGTTTTGGCTTCTCTCATTTGAGGTAGGCTTTCTTTTATTTCTTTGAGGTCTTGTTTTAATTCTCCTTTTACTTTAGTTTTTATTGCTTTAGTAGTTTGTAGTTTTAATTTATAAGTTTAGGATAAATTTAGTTGCCTTTCAGATAGGTTAGAATATACTCATGAGTGCGTAGACTCAACCCTACGTGCACAACTTAAGGAGCCTAGCTACGTATGTAGCCTTAGTCGTGCATACGTATGCTCACTCAAAAACATGAATTTTCATTTTTGTTCGATGTGCGGTTGATTTTTAGCTTTCAATTCCAAAGTAAAATGCTTGGGACTCTTCTAACATCCAAGAAACATGATTGAGGTATTTCAATTGATTAGAAATTAATCTGATTAGGTTTTTTTAATTAAAATCATTAGTAGGGTTTTGAATGATGAACCTGATTACTTTGATAGATGTAATCATGAATATGATTCTATTTGGTTGTGTTTGAATGTTGTAATTTTAATTTACATGCATGATTAGGATAGCCTATTAAGTGGTCCTTATTAGAACTAGGCTATGGAATATGTGAGTGGAGGTTGTCCCATTTAGTTAGGCGGAATTGAATGTCTAACACATTTTCAATCATGTATCCTAACTCCAACTCAATGATTGGTTCGTAGACCTTTGCATAAAGGTTAATTTGTTTCTTGGACCTAAATTAGGTGGCGACTCCCAATATTTCTCCATTCAATCCCCTTAGTGACATCATGCTCACACTATGGCGGTCAAAATTAATTTTTAATTTAATATAGTTTAATTTTTAGAATTTTATGTAGTCATTTTAATGCATTTAATGCAACATTAAACATTTACATCTATATTCTATATTATGTTAGTTACATAAATGGATTGATAAAAATTAAAACTTTACACAATTATTTAAATAAATTAAATCGACTTGGCTAACATTCAATTTGAAACTTAACATATGCTTGCTCAACATATTCACAACTCAAATCCTAACAATCCAACATGGTTAAGACTTACTAGTATTACTTTTACTTTTTCATGTAGAGTAGACTAAACTTTAATAATAATAATAATAAATGTTTTATCACAAAGACAAAGAAGACCAACTTATTTTTGCATGAGAAAGTGCGCTTTCTGTTATGGCCACCAACAATGCCATATCAAAAGTGGAGCTTCTAGGGCCTGCCAAATGGTTCAATAGAAAAAAAAAAAAAAAAAAAAAAAAAAAAAAAAAAAAAAAAAAAAAAAAAAAAAAAAAAAACCATCCTCCATTAAAAGCACTTTTGAGGAAAACCATAGATTAGGATTCCAATGTCTCTAAAATTCTAAAAACCCCACCTCAACTCAACTGCTTAAATAACTAACATATTTTTTAGCCGTACAAGGATGACCACAAAGGATCCAACAAAGAGAGAAAATAAAATCCAAATCATAGATGTCAATCTTGCCACTTAAAACTAAGATTCCAAGTCAAAACCATAAGCAAAATATTAATGAAATGGAAGCAACATAATTTTATTAGATAAGTGGATGAGTATCTCAATTCGTATATATTTGCTTCTATGATTCTGAATCTTTTTTCCACTTTTGGTAACTGTCATTAATCTTATCAACCATTTTTTCCTCTTAGTTTATATTTAGCTTTTGTCAATTAGTCCTAGATGAGTCATTAGGGAATAAAAAAAGGTTACTTGATCGATTAGTTGTGTGTCATTTTCACTAAAGCAATACACATGAAAACTAGCTAATTCAGATTAATCGAAAAGGCAAATTGACATGATGAAAGTTGAGACTTTAGTGGTTCATCATCCTTATCCTAAAGTATGGTCGATTACAGCTATTATTTTTTACTTGTCGTACATATAGAAAGTTAAAAATCTTATAGTAGAGAAAAGTTGGACAAAAGATTCCATTGTCCCACTGAACTTCCATGGATATATATCTCCTATTTCAAGTTATTTTAAATTACTCATGCATTTTTGCATATATGTGTGGTGTATAATTGATTAGAGATGCTTAAAATATAGTAAATTCTACAACACTAGAGTGGGGTAATAATTAGAGAGAGCGCGGTATCAAAAAAGAGAAACCATGTTGATCATAAAAAAAATTGGGGCTGCTACCTTGGTGAAACTGGAACTAAGAAAGTGACAAATAAAAATGTTATTTTAGGCCACTACAAACTCAGGACTAGGGACTAGGGTCTAGGGTCTAGGGTCTAGGGGCGTGATTCTTACTGGACCTTGCAATCACGGCATTAATTTGTGGGATTCAATCTTTTGTTGAGAGAGAAATTGAAAACTGTAATTTGAAAGATCAAAGTATTGTTGCCACCATTTTCTACTGAACAATACACCAAATCACCAACGCTCACTAAAGTTTATCTAGAAATAACGTGTGTTTGGTTTGATGAAAAATTTCAGAAAAGAAAATACTTTTTTTAAGAATTTGGTTGTATTCTTAAAAATGTTCAAAAATATGTTTTCCAAGTGTTTGGTTGTGTTTCTCTTAAATGCAATGAAAAACATAGTTTATACTATTTTTCCACATTTTCTCATATTCTAAGCTCATATATAATTTTTTTTTAAAAAAATGAGAATTTTAGATTAAAAAAAATCATGATTGGTGACCGCTGATGGTAGAGATTGGTGACTAGGGACTAGGGATGTTAGTGGGGGGTAGTGATTGGGTGGTTGACAGTCGGGGGTGGTAGGTGGAGGTTCGGTTGGGTGAGACATAAAATGAAAGGACCACAAATGAAAGTGCAAAACATTTTCAATAAGAAGTGCATTTATCTTACAGTTAACCAGAAGATAATTTCATATTGACAAACAATTTCAGTTGCTCCAAAAACCCCAAAATGCAAAAAATATTTTTTGAAAATGAATTTTTGTTGAAAACAAACACAACCTAAGTTATATTATGAATAGTGTGATACTTCAAATTGGGTGAATTTGATTGGATTGGATTGTTTGGAGTGTGTGTTGTGTTGGCGTGTACTAAGTCCCATTCTGAGTACTCACCTAGTGAATCTTGGGTTTATAAGTGATTGGGAGAAGCTCTAATTGGGATTTGTTGGACCATAAGTTGTGTCATTTCACCTCAAAACTAATTGGTAATGAGGGAGAACACTCAAGTCTTTTATGACATTTGACATAGTATCCCGCAGGCTTGTTTTTAGAGAGGTTGTGACGAGTCTAATTGTGGTCCCTCCAAACAATCCCCCTCACAATGATGCTCCCGCGACTCAAACCCATAACATTGGCTTTGATACCACTTATTGGATTGTGAGTTTTGTCACTCTACCTTAAAACCAATTAGTGATGAAGGAGACACACTCAAATCTTTTATGACATTTGACATCATTCCTTATAGGTCTGTTTTTAGAGTTGTTGTAGGGAGTCAAATTGTGCCACCCCCCCCCCCCCCAACACCCACCCACCCACACACACACACACATAGAGTCAAATCTTTTATTTACTAGTTCTTTTCCTTGGGTTGTTAAAAATGGTATCAAATCAAAGCTGGTAACACCGTGTGACTTGAGGGAACTACAGTACAACGTGATTGCAAGAAGCCCTAATTGATACTCGACTAGTTCTTTTCAGGTGTTAGTGTATATGTGGTTAGTGCTTTCCTTAGATCATTACAAATAGTATTAGAGCCATCCTAGTAACCTTGTGTGAGCTTAAATTACCCTGCAAATTTGACCCTTACAAGGACATCAAGAATTTAAGTGGGGAAGATTGTGATATACCTCATATTGTGTGGATTTAATTGGATTAGATTGTTTGAGTATGTGTTATGTGGATGTATGTTAAGTCCCACATTTGGTGTTTACTAGGTAGATGTTGAATTTATAAGTGATTACAAAGAGTTTCAATTGTAACTTAACTAATTATTTTGAGATATAAGTGTAGATGTGACTAATGTTATTCTCAAGTTGTTATGAATGGAGCCCCAATCCCAATAGGTCTAAGATATAAAAAATCCCAAGTATATATATCCCTTCCATCTAATAATAGGTAACCCACTACTATAGCTTTTATTTATTTTTGAGGAAAACCCCACTACTAGCTACAATTAAACTAAGATAAGATGATAGTGAATTGGTAGGGAGGGGAATGAGAAATCCTATTCCACTTGAATTTAACTCATTAGCTTTGCCGGGTTATTGTTTATGTTTAGATAAATTTATTGTAAATATTAATGTTACTTTGCTAATCTCTTTTACTTAATCTTTTTTACTGAATCAAGCTTTTCATAAACAACTTGGACTTGGCTTGAAAAAAAGCTCGTTTATATCTATTTTGCTAGGTTCTAAAAGTTTAGAACAATAGGCAAACCGTGAATACAAACTTATCTAGATATAACTTGTCTAGATATAGATCTTAGAATTTATAGGGTTTATTAGACAATGATCAATGTGCTACAAGTCAGAATACAAGAAAAATTTAAGAAAGCTGTAGGTTCAGGAATTCGAAACGTGTTAGGTTCGACCAATCGAGATGCATTTCTATAGAATTTAATTGAAGCCCAATAGCTCATTAAACCTATTAGGTGATTAGAGTTTCAGATCTAATTCTCATAGTATTTAAAGCAAACCCTAAGGCACATTTTAAAGGGGTTTTTAGAGAAAGAATAGTGCTTCTTGTGCCTCCTATTGTAGATCTAGGGTTTTTGAACCCAAAGCTTTGTAAAATCTTCTACCGGCAATATTCTTTGAAGAAACTCAAGATCCAGTGTTGTAGAAGTTGCTGCATACAAGATCAGCTACTGCTAATGATCTAAAGTTTTGAGTGGGATCTCAAAGTCACAGACGTGGGTGTTTGTGTTCAACAGATTCAGATAGAAAAGTCTGTGGATTCGGAGTCGCATGTGGTCATGTGAGTAAGTACTACAGAGGTAGCTTTAGATTTAGGAAAAAATCTATTGTAAAACTTTCATTCTATCATAGTGAATTTGTTGCCTTGAGGATAGTTTAGGTTGAGTCCTCCTTAGGTTTTTTACCTTGAAACTAGACGATTTCATTGGTTTTCCTAGGTTATCATATCGCTTGTCTTCTTTACTTTTCCTCACTTTGTGATATGATTGTTTGTATTTAACCTAGATCTGAATAATAAACCTAAGTATCAACTTGGTTAATTAAAAACAATCTGAGTGAACTAGGGTCTAAATAATCTAACATGTTTATTTAAAAATAAGCCAATCTTGAGTCTTAGTTTTAGGCTTGTTCAATAAACAAGCTGAGCCCAAGCAAAAACATTTGTTCATGAAACAAGCTCGTGAGCTATATGGCTTAATGTATAACAAGTCGAGCATAGACTCATTTATAGTCTTAGTATGTGTTTGCTAAATAAATTCATTACACATATTTTAATAATGACATGACTCATATGGGACCACTACCCATTATCTTAATCTGTCTATTTCCTCTAAACTAACCAAGCATCACTTTAGACTTTAGTTACATTTATATATATAGTGGGCCACCTATGGACCTTCCCCATCCACCATTTAAAGTAAAGTTATGAAACATGTTAGTTATGTCCCATTCACAATTGTATTTTGAACAAATGTTGAAGCTATAGACAAGGAATGATGAAGAGATGGATTTAATTATGTAAAGTTGTAATTTGAACAATGGCTAATCATAGGTGGGACTAGAAGTATGATAAATGAGTATGTTATTTTCTCATTTTTGGAGATTTAAGCATTTGATAATGTAATTTTGTTAAATCTCAAGCTCAAAAGCTTGGCTTGAGCTCGAGTCTAAGCTTGATATTAAGCTTGCACTTGGCATGACTAATTAATCAAACCAAGCCAAGCCAAACTCAAGTATTTTGGCTTTCTCATGAACTCAAGCTCAAACATAATTTTAGGCTTGTCTCGAGCTCAAGCCAAGCTTGAGCTTTTAACTTTTATTGATGAACCAAACTTAAACATGCACAACTCAGCAAAAACCAGCTCATTTACAGCCATATTTTTGTGATACTCTTATTTGACTAGGAGACATACTTTTTTTTTTTTGTCTCCATTGTATACTTAGGTTTCCTAAACTTCTTTTTAGAATTTTTTTTTTATTTTTTATTTATCTTAATTTACTTTGTAAATACGTCTAGACCATTTATTATTTTGTAGGATATATTCATTTAAGCATGTTGCACTCTTTGAATCTCTTAGGGGTTGTTTCAATTTGTTATTTTCCATCACCTATCACTCTGTTTTTATCACCCATAATAACTCAAAACTGGTGGGTCCCACGACAGAAGAGTTTGTTTGGATTTGTTTTTAGTTTTTGTTTCCATCACTCAATTTTTTTATTTTTGAGTGATGAGTTATGGAAACTGAAAACATATTTTAGGTGTTTTTAAGTTATGAAAACAAAGTTATAATGGCAATATGGTAATTTCATTCCACTTATGGGACCCACAGATTTGTCTTGTTATGTCATGCCAACTTGCACCGAACGACTCTCTCTTTCTCAGACTCTCTTTTCTCTCTTTTTAGTTTTCTTTCTTTCTATTCTCCTCATCTCTTCATTCCAAATTTTTTCTTCAACATAGAGCCTTCATTTCTTCATTCTTTCTTTCATTTTTTCTGACTCGAGCGAAACAAACTTTTCGATTCAAACAATACCCACAAACTTTTCAATTCAAACAATCTCCAAAATCTCTGACCCACCACTGTGTTTTTCTCTCTCTTTCAGTTTCAGATTTTTCATCAATGGCATCTGTAGATGTCAAATTCCAATGCTTCATTGGAGGACTCGCCTGGGCCACCGATGACCAAGCCTTGGAGTGTGCTTTCTCATTGTATGGCGATATCCTTGAATCGAAGGTCCGTTGATGAGAATACTATAGTTTAGTGGTTGATGATCCATAATTAAAATTCCCATAAACAATCCTCAACCCAAAACAAACACAACCCTAACTGCACAAAAATCAATCCGAATGAAACAAATCAACCCAGAATTAACCCATAAATTCTGATCTACGAGCACATCGAACTTGTCAATCCACCGTCACCACCACCAACATCAGAAGCACAAAAGAGAAGAAAGAGAGATACAATCAAACAGGGCAAGAAGCTACACCACCAGACCACTAGCACCCCCAAACCCACGACCAAACAATCATACCCAAATGACCTTTCATTTTACGAACCCCAAACCCAAAATCGACAAACTTCGGAACCCAAATTGGGGTTACCCAATCACAAAATCAGTCCAAAGAGCAGAGATGAAAACAAGAACAACGAGTTGCAGAGATGTAGAGAGAGAGAGGTCCTTGGAGAAGGAAACTAGGAAAGTGATAAGCTTTTTTTTATTAATAACATGAACATTGGGAAATATTTGACCAAGTGCTCGGGTATGGGTCCCACAAACAGTAAAAATATTTGAGTGATGAGAAACTGAAAACAGTATGCCAAATGTGCCGGATTTAGGAAATTAGGGTATTTTAAGTGATGAGTGATGAATGATGAGTGACGAAAATTGAGTGAAAAGTGATGAGTGATGGTTTTTTAAAAACCAAACAGCCCCTTATTATTGCTTCTGAGTGCTCTATGATCTAACTGCCTCCATTAAGGAAAAGTTATTTCTTTCCCTTTATTTCCAAATTCTTTTTTTACATCATTTTTCATCTTATTTTACTTAATGAATATTTTATTTTATTATTAAATGAGAAGCACAATGGTAATGACCAATAGGTGATTATTAGCAAGAGTTTTGGGCTCAACTATCTCTCCGATTCTCACTAATGTGACTTCTATATCACAATCTATATATATATATATATATATATATATATTAACAATTATAATATTAACTACTAGTAATTGGTCTAGGCATTAGACCTAGCTAGTTTGCAATTCATTTTTCATTTTTTTAGTAGGCTGTTAATGTTTTAATTTCCAAGTTCAATATTGGTTCTTGGACACTTACAATATAACCTTGCACCATTTGAGCCCCGAATGAGTTTTATTGGTTCATTGGCTGTCTCCAGCCACTTGATCCTTTTTTTTTTTCTTTTTCTTTTTAAATAAAAAAAAACCATTAAATATAGCAAATTACGAAGATAATTCTAAGACATTACAAATTGTGGTGATTTGTAATCCAAAAAACAAATAGATCAGTATAAATTAATCTCGGTCGTCGGTAACTTGCACAATTAGTCAGAGGCCGAGACACAAAATCTCCCTTGGGATATTGGAGTATAGATCAAGGTGAAAATTCCAATTCATAAATTTAAAGAGAGTCAGTACATCATTGCCAACTTATTTGAAGGTTTTCAAACACTTTAGAAGAAGTTGTCATGTCATGTCCCTCATGTGTTTATTTTTATTAATAAAAAAGTAACAAATCCAAATTAAGCTTAAAAAAAAAAAAAAAATTATTAATGTGTGTCCTAAGGGCACACAGTAGTAAACCAATTTTGGAAAAAGTTTATCGGAAATTGAAAAAATCCCAATAAAACTTTTCCAAAAATAAATTTGTTAATGTTTAGGGCACATATTAACTAGATCCCAAAAAAATTAAAAGCCCGTTTGGTAAGTGTGTTTAAATAACAGTTTTTAATTTTTTTAGAAATACATGTGGGTGAAAAAGTATGTGGAAATACGTGTAATGTTATTTAAAAACTGAAAATATATGTTTAAACACATATACCAAACGAGCACTAAAGCTCAACCTTTTTTACAAATATAGTTTCAAACACATCAAATCTTGATATTCTATACTACGAAGAAGTCAGATTATTCAAGGTGGGGAAAAAAACAATTTCTTCAAATTGTATGTGAATCATGAGAATAGTCTAACTTTCTAACTTTGTATTTAAGCAAGATATAGAACTTAACAATAATATATAAAAAAGAGAGAGAGAGAACATGGGAAAAAAAGATAAAGAAAATAAGTGTTTGATGATAGGTGTGACTTTGTGAGGGGGACCAGTAGTGTTTTACGTTGGAGGGGCCAATTCATATGGAATCAAAGCCAATCTGTATTTTCGTTGTAAGAAAATTGTGCCTTCAACACACCCACCCATATATTTGACCCCTCAACCTCAATTCTACAATGGGGGTTTTTCTTTCTTTTTCTTTTTCCTGGTGGGGGCAGTGTGTCTAGCAATATCACATTTGACACACTTGTAGCTAAGGGGTCTTACTCTTGCAACAATTTCACTAACAATGATTTCATTTGGTACAATTTTTTCCCTTTTTTTTTTCTAAGGCATGGGTACAATATATCAATATGTAGATTGCTTTATCCTAACTTCTAGGAGTCGCATTACACAACTCCTGATTGGCTTTTCTCCATTCTGGCAACTTCCAATTAAATAGGAAGGCATTGAATCTCTTTTGGTTGTAAATAAAGATGTATGTTGGTATTGGAAATCACATGGTCTAGCCTAGTCTATTCTTTAATTGGAGCATGAGATTTGATTTGCCCAAGTCACAATCACTAATTAAAGGTGTCAATACCGCAAATAGAGAAAACTTACATAATTGGTTCACAGAACTAGCTAGCTCTCACACTGCCTTATTCTTTTTGCTCAGAATGATAGAATTGCATTGAAAATACAAAGGGAAAAAAAGTGATAGTACTAACGAATAGAGATATCTTGAGATTTGATTCTATCCAATAGGCATAATCACCAAAACAAATTAGTTACAAAATCATATTAAGAGCCTCCACTCATGTCCTAGCTCGTTTGAAAGTTAGATTTGTCTCAACTGTTTGTCTCTTGCCTTCAGCTTTTCACAATGACATTCACTTATACAATAACGGTATTTAATTATAAAGATGTTTTCAATAGAGTATCCAGAATTCAAATCCTCATTTTCTTGTTGTAATTATCAAATTTTGTAAACCAATTATATACAAATTGCTCAAACTGCCTTCTTGTACTAAATGATATAGGGATTACTAATAGTATAAAAGAAAGAAAACAAATTACAAATTATTCACACTATCTTGTTGTACTAAATGAAATAGGGATGACTAAAATTGCTTCATTGTACTAAAGAAAGAAATTAAATTATATTAGTTTGTAATTTGGTATTTGTAGGTCCTATTGCTTGATAGAGGTTTGAACCTTAATGTCATTATGATTTTTATGCAGTTTCACAAAGCTTTTGATATTATTCAAACAACAAATGAGTTTCCATTCCATTTTCCATTCAACCTAGAGTACCTGCGATTGGCATGACCAACATGAACGACATCTAATTAATCTACAATAATATAAATTATGGAAAAACATGCATATACACTCAAGGAAAAATTGTTAAGATAGTAAATCAATTGATTTCAATCCCTTAAAATGGACCCAACATGCGAGCTAGAAATTTCACCTTCCAACCAAACAACTACGAGAGTTATTTTTGTACATACAAGAAAATGATTCATTTATTCATCCAAAAGAATAAATTAGAAGTAATTTAATGAACAAATCTAAGTTGAAAGACTAAGAATACCATTGATATTATAAAGTTACAACAAGAAACAAAAAAGACTACTATCAAGAGCCTTGTAGCTCAGTGACACTACCCAGTCTCCTCTATGAGAGAACTAGATTGTGAATCCCCCTCCCCTAGTGAGAAAAAGAAAGCAAAACAAAACACTAGCTGTGTTTTACATGGATGTTTTTGTTATAGTGTTGAAAAACACAGAGGACGCAAGAAGAAAAAGATTTAACTTTGTCTGGTTGCACACCAAGAAATAGCAAAAGTAGAGAAATTCTGGACTCTAACATGGAATTAAAGATTCCGAATTTCTAGTTCCTTCGATTTTCTTGGCAAGCAGCAAACATTAAAAAGAAGAAGAAAAAAAAAGAAAAAGAAAAAAGAGGAATGAAAGAGTAGGAGTTCTTAAGCCAAGCATTAGACTTGCCTAGAGGTTACATTTCCTCAAGTTCAGCTTCTTTGTAGTGATAAATTAGGCCATGGCTGAAAAGCAAATCCATATCCACCAAAGGAACCTTGAAACATGGCAGCAAGAAGATCTTGAAATCTTGTTCTTAACTTTGAGCTGGTCATATTGATCTCCTTTCAAACACCAAAGATGGTTTCAATAGAATCAATACCCAAAAGCTAAATTCTTCATAAGAAGAAGAAGCAACAGCTAGCTGGAGAAGAAAATAGAGAGAGAGAGAGAGAGAGAGAGAGATGCAAAATAGTTTGGAGTTGTTGGTTATATTTATAATAAAATAGGGGGGGTATGTCCATATTTCTGATTAAGTCTTGGTTGGGGAGACGGATAAAACAAAGAGCAAAGATAAAAATACTGAAGCCACGTACATGTGGAGGCCTACTTCACATGTTTGTATATGTTAAGTTAGTAGTAAAGGGAATATGCAAATAAAATAAAGTGGCTCTTATATGTTTTAGAGTGGGAATCTGAGGTGAACCATTAATTTGGGTCCATTTAGAATAATACAACAAAGTTAATATATATAAATAATAAAGTGATCATGGGTCCATTAGGGCTTAATAATTGTAAGCGTGGCCAGAAATCACCACTATCGACTTCATTGCCTTCATTGGCTACAAACTCCGTAACTCAGCTGAATTGACCATCGATACGTGGTCAGCTTGCTACTGTTCTGCAAGTGCATGTGCACAAACCTAATTATATATATATATATATATATATATATATTCAAAGTACATTTTGTATTAACTTGAGATTAATTCATTCAGTGCACCGAAAATTTTACAATCGAAATTTTTTCCAAAACAACGATAACAACAACAAAGTTCTAGTTTCAAATTTTATGATATAGGTTATGAATTTTCAATAAATTAGTTAGGGTCAACATATATTCTTTTCTTGCATTATATATATATATATATATATATATGTATGTATGTATATTCCAAGGTAGATTTTGTATTAGCTAGCTTGAAATTAATTCTAATTCATGACGTGTACCGAAACTTTTTTATCAAAACAACGACGACAACAACAAAATTCTAATTCCAAATTTTTTAGGGTTGGCATATATTTTTTTCTCCATTTTATTTTATCTAAAGTTATACTATGTCACTTCATTAATCAATATATAATTTTTTTTACTACTTTTATTATTATTATATTTTTGTCTTTCTCTAGTATTTTTGTTCGCTCAACTCGAATGAACCTATTCTTTCTTGTTGGCACATTATTCGCTCTTCTCTAAACATGGATGAACCATCTCAAATGACTCTCGCTTATCTTTTCATCAATATGGGTCACTCATATTTTTATGTTGATTTCCACATTCTGAATCTCATATTCTCATGTACTTTTACTTGTCCATCTTAATATTCTTATTTTAAGAAAGAATATTAAGATAAGAATTGATATTTAAAGATATCATTGGTCTTACAGTACGTAGTCTAACAAATTTTTATTTTAATTTAATAGGTATTCTATGATCACACTACTTTTAATGCACTTCTCCACTTCATCCATTATGTTCTTATCTTATGATTCACTGCCTTTTCAATTTATTAAAAAATATTTATACATGATACATATATAAATATATATATATATATATATATGAATAAATCCAAATCCAAATCCAAATCAAAGAATTTATTATAATTTGTCTAAAAGTTACCAAACCTAATTTAATAAGTTGTTTTCTATCTTCAAATAAAATAATGAGTACTCTTTATTACTTTTCACAAAAATGAAAATTAGTATATATATTCAATTAAACAGATTGCTCTAATTGATCTTAAAATTTATGAGTTTTCAAAATTTTATGTAACAATAAAAGGAAGAAAAATTGATAAATCAAAAGGTTCCATTATATATATATATATATATATATATATATATATGATGTTTAATAACGAAATGACAGGGAAAAAGGAAAATTAAAGCAGCTCTCAGAACTTTAGTTGAATATGAACATGCTCATCAAACAGGAAACAAATAAAAGCACTTAGACGTATTTAAGTAATAAGTCGGAATCAGAAATCAGAGATAATGAAAGATTCTACCACCAGAAAAGAAAGAAAAAAGAATCTACACATCATCATCGATCATAAGAATGATGATTATAATGATATATTGGTCAAACTCCAACACGCATTCTTTTGCTCCACTTTGGTTACTAGATCTCAATAGTTTATACGTACGGCAATGACTAGCTGACAAACTATATCAGGGCTGAAAGTGAAAACAAATCTGTTAGTGCCATAGGCAGCGCTACTTAATTATATACATTTTTTTATATCTCAATATAAGTCATAACATGTGTCACTACTTGAACTATCTTTTTCTTCTTTATAAATATTGGGAAAAGAATTGACATTTAACTTTTAATTTTGATAATTTTTTTCTCCCAATTCATGCCATTCATATACATATTCATTAAGCTCTCTCTCTCTATATATATATATAATGAATATATATATATATATATATAGAGAGAGAGAGAGAGAGAGAGAGAGATAGAAACAAAAACAAAAAGATTAAGCAGTCCTACTTTTTGTGAATTAGAGAAAAATTATAATAATTAGGACGGAAAAAGAAGACAACATAATAGGGGAGAAAAAGGTTTTATTCAAATGTTGATCATATTTTTGGTATTGGAGGAGAGAAATGTTTAAAAATAAAGAGTAGGAAAAAAAAGGGAATTGAAAAAGGAATTATGTATAAGAGTAGGAAGTCAATTAATTATCTTTTTAAAACAGGAATTATAACAAAAGAATACAAAATAAAATAAAAATTTTCAGGGTAAATAAACAGCCTCAAACCGTCATCAGTTCCTTCTTACCTATCAAGTCCTAAAATAAAAAAGAAGTTTATCTTAGAAAAATAAAAATAAAAACTTATGAAAACAAATGAATTCTGGTTGGCAACAGAGGAAATCCATACAGTCCAAACTCACCGAGGACGAAGTTCTAACTGGGTGGTAGTGGTGGGTTTCCAGAAGAATTTCTATTCCATGTTGTTTAACACAATCAAAAATATAGGCGACAAAGGTATGAAAGTGAATATGCTAATAAGGGTGAGTTCAATGATCTCATACTACCCCAAAGAATATATTTATAGACTGAAACCTGAAGTACATAGTACATGTTAATAAGGGGGAGTTCAATGATTTCATTCTATAAACCCCATAGAATATATTTATAGGATGAAGTACAAAGTACATATGATCCCGACTAATGATGGTTGTAACTAAATTGTTACTGACACAAGCATATGTATCCTTTATCTTCAGGTTCATCAACATGTAAATGTTTTCTTTTTCATTGTTAGATTGTAAAGAACCATATATAAATTCTAGAATCTTGAATTATCAAGATACCACAACTATACAAATTAATTATAAAGCTTACCTTGATCCATTGCTAAAAGTTTCTTTAGATCAAATCTTAGTATAAAAGACACTTAATTATTATAGATTGGTTTCTCTCTCTTGACCCTCTTTTCTCTTTAATTATTCAATGTATGTGATAGGATAGCTGAATGTCTCTTTTATAGGTAGAAAGATAACCAAATTCCTTGTACGTATAACCTCCACTTGCCCATCAAAGTTTGAGTTACTTAGGAAACTTATTTCTCCATTAACCAATAGTTTAAGGACATGTAACTCTTATTAAACTATATAACATATATGAAGTTATCAAATGGGACAATTTATTCTTACATTCTCCCACTTGGCCCATATGATAACTTACGTCAAGGCTTAATAAGAATAACTATTAGGTGCACAATGGAACATATCCTTTTACTTTAAATTGGTCATCATAATACTATAATTAAACAACCCACTAATGCGAGTCATGGTAGTTCCATATCAATTATACAGCATAATTCCTTCCATGTACCACAACACTAGCTTAATATAGCCAATCAATGAGAAGTGACTTAAAAGGTCCAACAATAATGTTTCTTTTGTTAGAGACTATTCTTGTTATTATTCATTTATCATCATATATGTATGTACATAAAATAAAACATGAATAATCATAAACACATTTAATGAGATCTCTAAGTGTCAAAAGCATAAAGTAACATTAAAATAACAACCATCATGTTTTACGTCTAAGACCCATTCGATCAACATGTTCCTTAAATTTCTTAGGAGGTAACCGTTTTGTCAGTGGATCTGCAATCATAACCTGTGTGCTTATGTGTTCTATTAACACTCATTGTTTCTGAACTTCTTCCTTAACAGCAAGGTATTTCTATTCCATGTGTTTCGCACCATTAGAATACTTATCTTTTTTAGAGAAAAACACAGTTGCAGAATTATCACAATAAATTCTCAGTTGCTTGAAAATAGAGTTAACAATTCCAAGTCCTGAGATAAAATTCCGCAACCACAATCCATGAATTGTGGCCTCAAAGCATGCCACAAATTCAGCTTCCATAGTGGATGTAGTAGTGATAGTTTGCATTAAACTTTTCCATGATATTGCTCCTCCAACTAACATGAACAAATAACCAAAAGTGGACTTTCTACCATCAACACATCCAGTAAAATCTGAATCTGAGTAACCAATGATCTCAAGATTATCATATTTCTTAAATGTGAGCATGTAATCCTTTGTGCCTTGCAAGTACCTTATCCCTTTCTTTCCAACTTTCCTATGATCCAACCTTGGATTGCTTTGGTCTGCAAAGCTAATGTCGAGCCTTGTGCATGTTTGGGCATACATTAAAATTTCTACTATAGAAGCATGAGGAATTCCTTCCATTTGTTTCCATTCCCATTCATTTTGTGGGCATTGCATAAGGCTGAATTTGTTCCCCTTTTGAATTGGGGCTCGAGCAGAACATTTCTCCATATTGAATCTCTCTAGAACTCTTTCAATATATGCTTTTTAAGACAACCCTAATAGTCCACGTGATCTATCTCGGAATATTTCAATTCCTATCACATAAGTTGCATCACCCATATCTTTCATTTCGAAGTTCTTGGAGAGAAACTTATTGGTTTCATGTAATAAGCCAAGATCACTACTAGCAAGCAAAATATCGTCAACATACAAAATTAAAAATATAAACTTACTCCGACTAACCTTCAGATAAATACACCGATCAACAATGTTTTCCTTAAATCCAAAAAATGTAATGGTATCATTAAACTTAAGATACCATTGTCGGGAAGCTTGTTTAAGTCCGTATATTGACTTCTTAAGTTTGCAAGCTAAGTATTCCTTACCTTTAATGGAGAAACCTTCAGGTTGATCCATATAGAAATTATCTTCTAGAGTCCCATTCAAGAAAGCAGTTTTCACATCCATTTGGTGCAACTCCAAATCATAATGAGCTACTAATGCAATGCCAAAATGATTCTAAGTGGGTCCTTCTTGGATACAGGGGAGAAAATCTCTTGGTAATCAATGCCTTTTTTCTGAGTGAAACCTTTGGCTACAAGTCTAGCTTTAAATCGTTCGATATTGCCCTTAGTGTCACGCTTGGTCTTAAAAACCCACTTACTACCAACTTTCTTGTATCCTTTAGGCAATTTTACAAGATCTCATATTTTATTTTGGTCCATTGATTTGATTTCATCTTTCATGGCATCCATCCATTTAATAGAATCAACAATTTTTAGGACTTGTGAAAACGAAATCGGATCCTTAATTGTTCCTATATCAAAATCAGATTCATGTAGATAAACCATATAATCATCAGAAATAGAAAACTTTCGTTCTCTTTGAGATCTTCTTAATGCTACTTCCTGTGGTTCTTCTACCACCTATTCATTAGTGAGCATCTCATTATGGAGTAGTGGTTCATTAATTTTTTGTTCAACATTGTTTGGTTGTTCAACATTGTTTGGTTGTTCAACAATTGTTGGAACAACAATTTCATTTGAAGTTATAGGTAGTGGAACTTGTACCCTAACTTCTTGAACATCCACATTTCATAGATTATCACTCCCACTAATTTCACAATTTTCAATGAATCTGGCATTACCGGTTTCCACAAAGGTATGAAAGTAAATATGCTAATAAGGGTGAGTTCAATGATCTCATACTACCCCCAAAGAATATATTTATAGACTGAAACCTAAAGTAAATAGTACATGTTAATAAGGGGGAGTTCAATGATTTCATACTATAAACCCCAAAGAACATGTTTATAGGATGAAGTACATAGTACAAAGTACATGTGATCCCCACTAATGATGGTTGTAACTAAATTGTTACTAACACAAGCATATGTATCCTTTATCTTCAGGTTCATCAACATGTAAATGTTTTCTTTTTCGTTGTTAGATTATAAACAACCATATATAAATTCTAGGATCTTGAATTATCATTATATCACAACTACACAAATTAATTATAAAGCTTACCTTGATCCATTGCTAATATTTTCGTAAGATCAATTCTTAGTATAAAAGACACTTAATTCTTATAGAATTGGTTTCTCTCTCTTGACCCTCTTTTCTCTTTAACTATTAAGTGTATGTGATGGAGTAGCTAAATGTCTCTTTTATAGGTGGAAAGAGGACCAAATTTCTTGTGCCTATAACCTCCACTTGCCCATCAAAGTTTGAGTTACTTAGGAAACTTACTTCTCCATTAACCAATGTTTTAAGGACTTGTAATTTCTTATTAAACCATAACATATATGAAGTTATCAAATGGATACGTTATCAAATAAGGGAATTTATTCTTACACAACATGTCAAGACTGTGTATGTATTGTTATATAATTTATGTTAGAATTATGGTTAAGTGATTAAACTCACCATTTCCTAATAGTTTAAACTTTTGGGACAATTGGTAGTTTAACATGATATCAGAGCAGGAGATCTTAAGTTCGATCCCTGTCTTCACTCTACCTCCCATTTAAAATGTTAAATTCCCACTTGTTGGGCCCTCACTTATTAAGGGGAGGTTTAGGCCCAGAAGTGAGGGAGAGTGTTAGAATTATGGTTAAATGATTAAACTCACCATTTTCTATTAGTTTAAACTTTTAAAACAATCGGTAGTTTAACAATTTCTATGCAAAAAAATTGATTGAATGTCACCTTCTATTTGTTTGCTGGTGGAAATCTGATAGAGTTCCGATGTTTGGTGTGCTATGGTCTCATGCCAGTGTGGGCAACATACACCGACAATGTTCGGTGTTTAGAACCCTATAGTACCGTATTGGTAATACAGTTTTGGGACCAAAAACGTATTTTTTTTTTATACCCTAGTCAAGTTGCAATTAGTGCTTCTCATAATCCTTTATGAACCCAAAATTCATATGGTAAACACCTGATGTGGGATTTAAATGTGTAACTTGGTACAAAACCCTTAGTCTTGACCATAAGAACAACTTGGATCTTCAAAGGACACCAAATGTGTAACTTGATACAAAACCCTTCATGCATAAACGTCGCAGTAGCTTCTCCAACTTTCACAATATTCTCTCTTTTGTTATGATGACAAAAGAAGGGCTTTAAATGTCTTGGAACCCTAGTGCACGGATTCCAAGATCATTTAGTCCTCATGGATTGCAGACTAAAAAAACTATAAAATCAAAGCTCGACTGATCGACTAGAGTTGAGGTTTAATGAACCTCGATCGGTCAACCTACAGTCGAGGCAACAAAACCTCTTCTTATTGAGTAATTTCTTGAGTTATTTTTTTGTGCCTTCAATGTAGAACTTCAACCGCTATTTAGGCACTAAAATATTACAATTCAATCACATTGAAAAAGAGTTTAGAATACGTATTTGCTAACACTTAACACAATTGACCAATAAAAAATAAAAATAAATGTGCAGCGTTCTCGAGTTAAATTAAAATATTTTTTTTATATCAAATTGTGTTAACCATCATAAGACGAATATTGTGTGATAGCTAACACAGTTTCCTCATATAACCCAACCCTCAAATCTATAATTTTAGTTCAATACATTTACCGCCACCAAGCTCATGACCTCACCTAAGTAGGATGATCATATTTTAAAATTCCGATAAGTGGTGATAATTTACCGAAGGATCGATTCTAAATAAGTATAGACAATATAAACCATTTTTTTTACTTTAAAATAAATAAATCTAAATGTCACTTTTTAACAAGAAAAGGAAACACTTCGGGAAGTAAGGTTTCAGTGTAAGGGAAAATTTAAAAAATAAAATGAAGCAAAATCAACTGAAGTCCTATAGGTAAACCATCACTTGAGATGTGAACCGCACTTCATTGTAGCCCTAGCTAGCTCACATGAAATGTGTTTCATAAAAAAATAAATAAATAAGTAAAGAAAACCCTGTTACTCTGTCTTTTCCCCTTGATTCCCAACGTCCTTTATCCTAACATGATATTTCAGGTCAATGCATGTTTCCTTGGTGCTTTGAGTGGTTAACAGACTGTCTTTACTCCAAAATAGAAAAGACTATATCAGATGACTTTGTACCCTTTTTCTTTTAGATATACATACATGCATCTCATGATATTTGAATCTATTATCGCACCCTTCATCTTACTTTTTTACAAGTTCGAATTTTTCATCTCACCCTTCATCTTTTGTTTATATATATATATATATATATATATATATACTTACTTTTTTACAAGTTCGAATTTTTCATCTCACCCTTCATCTTTTGTTTATATATAAATATATATATATATATATATATATGTGTGTGTCATTTTTATATATATAAAAGGTTAACTTTTTCCATATATGAATTAGAGTTTATTGACATTGGGCAACCTTTATAAATAATTCAAGGCATATTTATGTCTATGAAATAGCATTATGACTAAACATTCTAAAATCTGCTTCTGCCGTGTGGGTATTTTTTTTTTTTTCTTTTTTTTGGTAAAGTTAAAGGTGGACAAAATTCTTGATGATAAGATGTAAATACGTGACAAATGTTTAGTATATGTTCACATCTTAACAGATCCAGTATATAGAAATATTAGACTTTCTATTAAAGACCAAACCTTCATTCAAATTATGGAGTATTTGTTTTGATTATGTATTAATTGTAATATAAATTCTTTAAATTTGTGGAGATCAACAAGTTAAATTTTTTTTTTCTTGATATATAGCAGAGACTGAGAATGAATTTACATTCAAATAAGTGATGAAAAGGTTTAAGAAAAAAGGAAAGCTATACAGGTCGAGGACCGAAAGTACTAATTTGTACAACTTTTAAAATATCGAAAGTTAAGCAGTAGTGGCACTTAGGAAACACCGATTCTTTTTCCCCTGAAAATTTATGTAAGCACAGAAAAATAAAAAGAGAGAGAGAGAGAGAGAGTGATTTGACAGCCAGAGTCGGCAAGCCCTAAAGTCCGAAATGTGCAAATACTAAAGGTAGACTGTATAATTTCATGGACCACTTCTTTTGCATAGTTAATATGGAAAATTAAAGAATATTAATTAAAGACCACGGAAAGTCTTTGCTTTCTTCAAAAAAAAAAAAAAAATGAAGCAATTATTAAAGATGCAATTTAGAAGTTATTAATAAAATCTCTGCATCAATTGTATAAAATTTTACATAAAAAATATGGTGAATCTCTTGTAAACCACTCTTTATAAAATTGTATTCCGGTATCCCTATACCGACACATTTTTTTAATAATATGTGATTTAATTTAAGGATTTTATATTTAAAATATTTTTTTTAGATATTATTGAGGTAATGTTGTTTTTATAATAGTGACTTCATGGATATAATAAATTTTATTATATAAACCTTATAAGTTGGTGAGCTAATTTTTTAAAATATATATATATATATATATTTATTTATTTATTATATTGGTGATTTGATATCAACTAAAAAAAATCTACCAATATTTATGTTGTATCACATATTTTATTCATATTTGGCATTAAGCCTAAAATAGAGAGGAGGCTTATAGTAGGTAGCATTCATTATTAATGGGAAGAGGACACCTAAAGGAGACTCTAATGTAGGATTTCATTACTCAACTAACCACAATACTTAGTATTTGTAAGGGGGTGGGCTATGCTAGTGGTGTTGGGCTGCCTCCTGCTGCACTAAACCCAAGTTTTCTGGATAAGAGAGTCGGGACCGGCCCAGCTTCAACTTAAGTTGGTCCAGCTTGTGCGCAAACTAGGCCAAATCTGCCAGGGACATGCTCACGGCAGGCGAAACTGTTTCAGACAAATTGTGGCAGGCAGACATAATAATAAAAAAACAAACAGAAAATATCTAGCCACTTTAATGGGGAATTGACCAAATAGCCCTTAACATCAATTACAATAACAATACTATTTGTTTTCTTTTTACGGAAGAGAAAGAAAAAGAATAACAGAGAACGTCAAATGTTTATAATCATGAGTTAATCGGAATACTAGAGGAATTCGACCGGAAATTCAATTCGCGGGAGCAGAACCACAAAGGGGAGAACGTCTCTCCTCAAAGCAGTCAATCTCTCAGGAAAGAGTCCTGCCATAGAGGTTAACAGCTCTGAGGGAAACGGGCCTGAGTAGTTTTCTGCGTAGGTGTTTTCGAGTTTTTTCTTACAGAGGGCCGGATTTCATGAGGGAGAGAAAGGATTAATCTACCGGTGCATGCCCATCTTTCTAATTCTCACTATTTCTTTCTTTCTTCTCACTTTGTTTTCTTTGCTATTTCTTTTAAGTTTTCTATTTCCTTCTCCGAGTTCCGTTCCCCCCCCTTCTGTTCACGGCAAGACCCTCCTTTTATAGTGCCTGCCGTGACCCAATTTTACTGTTTTGACCCTTAACTTCCTTTGTCTAGTCTGGGTGTACTAGCCGACCACCAAACCATGTCCTCTGATCCTCTGACCCCCCGACCTCACCATGCTCTGTATTGGCTGGGTACAGGCTGGTGGTGCCTAGGTCTTGCGCGTGCCTTCATTCCATATGTGTCCAAAACTTGTCTGCTGCCCATCCGTCTATCGTGGTCTGGAGGCTCGCCGTCCGTGTTTTTTGACCTCTTATGTGGGCTGTTCTTTATTTTTCCCACTCCATTCAAGAGCTGGGTTTTGTTTGATGATGGGTCTTACATTTCTTTGGTCCATTCCTTAGTTTCCTTTATTTCTTATAATGTCATATTGTTATTCCTACTGTAATAACTTAATCCTGCTGAGCCTCTTTTAGGCCAGCCGTTTATTCCTTCTCTCAGTGGCTTGGCATGGCCACTGGTTTGCTTTTATTTATGGGCTCCTATGTCCCTTTTGACTTTCCTTTGGGCATCCTTGGCCGGTTTGCTTTCTTTGGGCTTCCTTGGTCTTTTTGCTAATTCCATACTCCCATGGACTTTTTACTAACTTCATTGAGCTTCCCTGGCCCAATAACCTTATTCTCATCCTTGGGATTTATGGGGGTTTATGGGCCTGCCATAAACCCCTTACTTTCTTAGTTTGCATTACCTTGGGCCTGCGGCGGCCCTTTCTCACTTTTCTACCTCATACACTGCCCATGGGATACTATTTCTCTCTTTCAGGGCTTCTTTGAGCCCACTTGCCTCTTCAAGACCCATTTGTTTATTTCTTGGGCCTGTAATTCATTATTCCTGCCGCTTGGGTCCAATGGTTTTGCTGTCTGTTTTGTCAATTCTTTATTGCCCTTGTTATTGGGCTTTCTTTCTTTCTACCTAGATTCTTACAAATGGCCCTCAACAGTATTTACACATGAATATTCCAACAAATCCCCCCCTTTACATAGGTGATCAATAAGTTCCCCTTTCAAATGGAAGCTTTTTCTTAACATGTGGTAAGTGTTAGCGAATGCAGTAAGAAACTATAAGGGACTTAGAGCCCAATATTCGAGTGACATATGGAAAAGGGTGGGCACCCAGTGTCTTAGTCTCAAACGAGGAGGTGAGGGACCTAATTGTAGGCAAAATGGAAGAGATCCAATGGTTGGTCAATGTGACATTTGCCACAAGATGCATTGCATCACCACATGTAAAGTCACAATTAGAGTGCGGTTTAAGGCACTAAGCCTTAAGGAGTCAACTCTGCGATGAAGCCTTTGCTTCAATCCCTCCAAACCACCATTCTCATGATGTTCCCTGTGAAAGCAGTGCCAAAACCACCTTGATTTTGCCTAAGGTTAGGCAAGCACAATTATTTATCCTGTGATGTGAAATGTACAGCGCTAACATCTTTGTAGGTGACTCTAGAGTTAGGTGACATCCAGGGTTAAGTGACACCTTAAATTCGGTGATGTGCTAAGTTCGATGACATTCGGGTTAAATGATCATAGGTTACGTATGTTTTATACATAAACAACTGAGTTTATAAATTTTGTTATAGTAAATACTGTACTAGCTAGTTCTAACATTTTTCATTTTATAAACTCTCCATCTTATATATGATTTTATTTATTCTTTTCTTCTTCTTTTCCTTAGAATCTTGCCAAGTAGACGGTCAACACTTTTAACCAGATCCATCCAATGAAAGCTTTTGAAAGGCAGTGAATCCCAATTGACAAAAGATGACACGTGAATTCCCTGTTATTTTAAGCCATTGAAACATTGGTAAATGCATAACCCCAAAAGTTTATCAATCACTTCTATAAGTCTTGACTCATGAGAGGACATTCAGCGGTTACGGGGAAAAAAAAAACAGTTGTGGGATGATATTAGAGATAATAGTTTTATAGATCGTGGAACCTAATTGGTTTCTTCAGAAACAGAAAAATACTTTTTAGAAAAATAGTTTATAATTACTAATAATAAGAATCTACATTGTAATAAAATTTGCATTAGTAATAGGGTCATTCTCAAGTCAACAATTCTTTACTAATCGCATCCCTCCACTTACACCTCTTTACAATAAATACTATTTGAATGTCTTATGATACATTATAATTTATAAATTGTTAATGGTCAACACTTTTAACCAGATCCACGCAGTGAGGCATTTGAAAGATGTGAATCTCAGAATCTTATTCGAAAAAAATAATTTTTCAAAACATTTTTCACAACGTACGTTATTGTGATTGTTATATAATAAAAGTGATATCAACTATAGTGCCTGTTAGGACATATACGGAACTTGTTAGAACATTTGTCATGTAGAATTGGCTAATCTTTTGACAAAACACATTTTACTTATAATTGGGTAAATTTAGGATGTGTTTAATACTTCAAGGAACAAGAGTTATAGTCTAGTATTAAAACCATGCAAGTCTGTCCAAAAAATAAGTAAAGAAGTACTGTTCATCGAAACTCGACAGATTATCTATCAAGATTTAATGTTCAATTCTCGACAATTCTCGACAGAAGCCATATCTATCGAAAATTACGAAATTCAGATTTCCAAATCTGTTTTTCACGCATATCCAAGTTATTTGTATAGGGTTTCTTTTCTTACAACCCTAAACATATATAAAGATTATTTTAAGGGCCGTCAAATATGATGCAACTTGATGCAAAGTGATTATTCACTCAAATTGTGACCGGAGACAATTTGCCCTAGTTCATCTTTCTCTTGAAGAAACTGATGCATTTGTGCGCCAAGGGCTTTGTAATCAAGGAGTTTCTTGATCTTCATCGTCTAAATGAACTGAAGAACTTTACAACCAACATCTTTCTCAAGTTGGTGTGTTAGTCACGTACTACGATTCATGCATCGATTGGTTAGTCACGTATTGAGAGCCGTGCATTGAAATGAGAGATTGGCACTACATCACAAGTCCAATTGGGTTCAATTGGGTATTGGGGTAAGGGTTCAACTGTAGGTTGGTATTAGGTACTGGAATTCTTTTTACTTGTAACCGCTTGTTTTGATAATAGTGGATTTCCGGGAATAGTGACATTAAATTCACCCTGTGAGATTTTGCCTCAGTGATTTTCTTCATTCATAAACAAATCACCTGTGTCAAATTTATTTTCTGTTGCATTTAACTCAGTTGGTGATTTATTTGTACTACCACGCTTATTGCATGAAATTGAATCTAATTAATTTCACTTGGCTAATTAATTGACTAATTTACCAAAGGGGTCAATACATTCTTGGCCAATCAGTGCTGTATAAAAGTTATGCTACTCCACAGAGGTGGCTCTAAAAACTATTGTAAGCTCACTAGCGGCTCCAAGTTAGAGTCAGGGTGGTCACAGGACCACCCTAGCTTGGAAAAAGAGTCATTATTATATATAAAATTTAAAAAATTTATGATTTTTTTACCCTAAAAAAAATGTGTGACCACCCTAAATTTTTTTAGGTCCAATATAATTAAACTTTGGACAAAATTTAGCAACAAACTTGGTTGTAGATTAAGGCTACAACTCCACTCAAAAAAAAAAAAAATTATTAGATATGAATTTTAACAATTCCACAATTAGATTACATTTTTTTTCTTATATCCTTTACGCTTACAAAACTTCAAGAAGATTAAAGATAAATAGCTTATGTCATCAATCAAATGTTTAATTTTTGAGTTTTTGTAGTCTAAAATTATACATAAAAAATAAGTTAATGGATCAAATAGTAAATAACATCCAATTGATATGAAACTTGAAATGTGTTTTAAAAACATAAAAAATATACAATTCAACGGTTAGATTTTTAAAATATGTAGTCATGTTAATTTGTTTAGTGAAAGTTGTAGTTTTAGGCTATAACTAAGTTTGTAGTCAAACTTTATTCCTTTTAACAATATATTGGGCCTTTACAACCAAAAAAAAAAATCCAAGAAAAAATTTATTTAACTAAAATTTTGAAAGAGATATAGCCTACAGTATTAATAATGAAATATAACTATCTTTTTTATTAAATATTGTACAATTTAAGTTTCTTAATGACCACCCTGGAAAAAATTCCTAGAACCGCCACTGTGTAAGGTAGTTATTAAAAAACTTAAATTGCACAAAATTTAATTAAAAAAATTTAAATATATCAAAATCACACAAAAATATATATTAAGCAAATATATGAAATTTTACAAGTTTTGTCTACTAACAAAATGAAAAGGCAAAAAGAGACTAGTGGGAGATAAAGTAATAAATAAGAATATGCTAAGATGCTAAGTTGCATGGATACCAACACGAGTACTAGTAAAATACGAGTACGGGTATGAGAATACAACATTTATTAATAAACTAGGGTACAACATGTCTGAGGTACTGGAATTAATTAATTCATAAATATATATATTTTTAGGTATATTTTAAATATCTTTGGAAATAATTTATATTTATTTAGGTTTTAAAATTAGGAAAAGTTTTTTCTCCAAACTAGAGTTTGGAGAAAAACCCTTCAAACTCCTCTTATATCTTTTTATTGGATGTGAATTTTGAAAATTTAATCATTGGGTTGTATGTTCTTATTATATTCTCCATTCTTGTAAAATTTCATCAAGAAGACCAAATATCAATAGCTATGCTATCAATCAAATATTTAAATTTCAAGTTTTTGTAGTCTTATTAGGCATAACAAATAATTTTATCGATTGAATAGTAAATAACATCCGATTTAAATGAAATTTGACATGTATGTTAAGAACAAAAAAAAAATGCAATTCAACGGTTAGATTTTAAAAATTCACATCAAACAAGAAAATATATGAGGAATTTGAAGGATTTCTCTCTAAACTAGTCTAGAGAGAAAAATTGTTATTAAAATTAGGTAACAACAACAAAATGCTTGAAAACATATATGAAAGTATAATTTATTTTTATTTCAATTTGATAAATAAAAGATTACCATATAATAATATCATTCATCAAAAACAAAAGCATTGAGGAGTATAAGGCTAACCAAATAAATTACCAAATACTATAGAAGAAAATAAATAAATAAATAAATGCTCTCTCTCTCTATATATATAGATTAAATGCATTTTTTCTACTTTAATATAAAAATTTTGCATTGTTAAGTTTTTTTTTTTTTAAAGGATAATGAATGCTTTCTTTAAAGATAAATAAATAAAAACAGAGGGATGGTTAAGACTTCGGTGACGCGGCGTGTTGGATAGGTGGGAGGTTTGAAAAGCTATTTTCAAACTTATAAAACTTATCAAAAACTCGTGGTGGAGGCTGACAAAATGTAAAGGTGAATCCAACTCAGGGTTTTACTGGATACTTGTGTAAACTTAAACTTAAAACTTGTTGCTATGAACTTAACATTACTTTATTTTTGTTGAATCCAACGTCGTGATATTCTTAAGTTAGGGTATTTAATAACTTTTTGTTGGGCATGCAAAACAAGTTAGTTTAAAATTAATTATATATTTGCAAGTATATTTCTTTTTGTAAGTCAGGTTGTTGAATACCCAGAGTTGCATGTGGCACAGCCATTGTTGCTCCAATTACAATTTACAGTGAATTCTCTATTCTTTTGAATCCTTTAAACATTGGTGATATCATCATTACCCAAAAATTGATCCATCGCTTCTAGAACACTTAATATAATCCTGTTTTAAGTTATGGACAAACAAATTGGTAAACAGACAGTGGCAATGGTTGAATGTATCCTATAGTTTAAATAATAGATCAAGCATGCAAATTAAGGTTACTTTTATTAACTGGTGCAAAGTGATTGGATTTGATTTACAAAGTAGGGGATTCTCAGAAATATATATATTTACAAAGTAGGGGTGGTCCCTAACAAAATTTAGGTCACATCCATTAATATTCCAAGTGCTGATCCAACTAAGTTTTGATTCACGTCCGTTTCTTTAATCTTTAAATTTAGACTATAAACGATATTCCGCATCTCAACTCTCAACCATAGCAGAATGACAAACGATATTCCGCATCTCAACTCTCAACCATAGCAGAATGACATTCTCTCTCTCTCTCTCTCTCTCTCTCTCTCTCTCTCTCTCTCTCTCTCTCTCTCTCTCTCTAAATATATATGTGTGTGTGGGTGTGCGCGCATACGCACGCGCTTATTGCCATCTTGAATTGTGTGGTTAACGATTCTGTTTGACGTTATAAGGGCATGTATCATGCTTAAGTCTCATGTGGTGTTACACACACACGTGAAATAGTTTATTGTAGAGACAGGTTAAACGAAGCACGCCTTTGATAAATGATGTGATTGAAGTGACATTGGTGTGGTGTTGACTAAAACCTCTCTAATGTTAAAGTTAAAAAAAAGCTTTTATTTTAAGATAAACTCACATATTTTGAAAGAATTCACTTCCATACGTCAATGTATGCATGTGATCCAATTTATATTAGGCTTTGGTGGCATTATGATGCCCCAAATCGATTGGATATTGAATTGAATTAATTGAGTGTGTGTCATGTGGGTGTGTGTTAAATCCCATGTCGAACGAATACTGAGTTGATCTAGGATTTATAAACAACTATAACAAGCTTAGATTGTTTCTAAATTAGTCATTTTGGAGTACTATAGTGTAGATGTGACTAATGTTTTTCCTTCAATCATTACAAATGGAATCAAAGCCATCTTGGTGACCCTGTGTCATCTCGGAAACATTACCCCACATCATGAGCCCTAAAAAAGGTGTTAGAGATTTAAGTAGGAGAAATCATGATGCCTTGGATTGTTTGGATATTGAATTGAATTAATTAGTTGAGTATGTGTTCTATGAGCGTGTGCTAAGTCTTCCATCGGGCATGTACTAGTTCAATCTGGAAGTTATAAGCAGCTATAAGGAGCCTCAATTATGACTCAATTAGTCCTTTTAGGGTATAGTATAGATGTAACCAGTGTTTTTTCTTGAGTCATTACAAGCATGATTTTTTAAGTCAACATTTTGAAATTATGTAAAATTAAAGGAAAAATAGAAATGAGTGACCATAATATATGCCACAAATTTTTTAATTATAACGGCTAGAATTTTCTATAATGCCAATATTTACAAAACTCATACTGTGAGTTTGAGTTCGTATCAGAGACATACTTTGTGGCAAAAATAAAGAACTTTGTTATAATAGTTTGAAGACTTACAAGAGTATGAAAACATTAACTTTTATGATGTTTTACTATTCAATTAGATTTGGAAACATGTACGAGCTCATTGAGGATGAACAAATGGGAACCAAAATCTAAACCCCATCAAAAAAATGTTTAGTGCTTATAACAATGATTTAAAAAACCTTTAAAGATCATAATGGTAACACCGTGCTCCTAAAGCTATAGAAATATAATGGATCTTGTACAAACACACAAAAGTCCCCACATATCATGGTTTCCACCAAACAAGATTTTCTTTTACACCTAACACTAACAATTTTTCAAGAAATTTGTTTCAAGACAAAGAACTTTAATTTACCACAAAGCACTATAAAGTTTGAAAGTAGGAATGGTTGTTATAAAAAAATTTAAAAAATAAATAAAAAATAAATCTTCCAAAAAAAGCTTTACTTTTGCTCATTTTTGTCCATGTTTACTTTGGCTTTTAGCGGGCACTAAAGACATAATGCGGGACACAACTCAGAAGTAAAAAATCCATGTCTGAATGAACGCACAAATTGGTAGTCAACATGGCATGCCTTCTGGTTTATCCATTAATTAAATTACTGCTTTATATTCTAGTTTTAGTGCATGTAATCTGTAAGCTAAATTTTCTTGAAGACAAACTTATGATGGCTTAAGAAAGTGATTCTTATTCTAATGACTTGACAATGATGTTGCACTAAGACTGGCTGCTCGATAACATTGATCTGGGACACACTATATGTCAAGCCACCTCTGGGATTAGATAAAAGTCTTTGCTCTTTTTTGGGGTAAGCGAATGAATTTTACGCAAGAACCGGAACAATTAATCACATCAAGAAGACAAAACACCTGAAGCAACTTTATGTCTCTAATGGGTAGTTTTTAGAGGGATTATTATTTATTATTAGAATCCTTAGTATAAAATTTCTAAAATCTTATCAATCTATTTTAAAATTAATAAGTAGATTAGATTTTATCATATCTTCAATAATTTATATAAATGGTGATAATAAATGTTTTTTTTTTTAAATGTTGATGACAAGTAAAATCTCTAGTCATTTCAAAATAAATGAATAAGATTTAAGAATTTTACCATTGGAGTTACCTAAGAACTCTAGAGGCTTAATCCTTTTTTAAGTGATTTTAGCTAATGAGTAGTTTTTACTTTAGGTACGAGTTTCTAAAATTTTATCCATCCAATTTGAAATGAGTGGATTATAATTTTTTTTACATCATCAGTAATTTATAGATACCAAAATGAGGATGTTTAGCATTTAAATTAAATGTAAATGATGTGGCAAAATCCACTCTACTTATTTTAAATTGGATGGATAGAATTTTAGAAACTTTATAATAGAAAAAACCCTAATAACTATAGAGGATCATAGTTTAATAGGTAATGAGGAAAAACATTAATCCCACTTGTAATAATTTTTTATTACTTATGAAATATTGGTTGTGCTTTTCTCAGTGCTGTTTATCTGCTCCCCTTTGAGCTCTCATGTGATACTATGGCATTTGAAGACATCATTTATAGTAAGTTAAAACCTACCCCAGCTCTATACTTCTAGCTATCCCACTTCTTTACTGCGTCGGCTTGGCACAATTACATATGATTTTACATATCCAATAATGAAAACTAGACTAAAAAAATTTCATCGTGATGTATGTAAAAAGGCATGTAAAACTATTGAATATTTGGGGAGCAACAGGCGTGCACGGCTCACTGATGTGGACTTTAGAAACGTAATCAAACTCAGTAGCTCATCAGCATCATCATTGGAAGAATTTGGCAGTGGCGTCTATAACATCAAACATGTTCAACTTTAGGAGTTCAAAAAAAGAGGATTTGTAGTTTTGGTTTTCCTTTTGTATCGGATAATTCTACATGTACTACACCAGACAAAGCTTATCCCACTATTAATAAACTTTATATGAACCAAGCTTATGCTTGATATTTTAAACCCATGATGAATATATGTATCAAGCTGGACCTTTAAGTTTTTAGTTTTAACCCCAAAAATCTAGAAAAACTAATGGTCTAAGGAAAGAATAACTTGCCCTGGAACCTGTTCTATTATTCCTGGAAGAAGATGAATTAAAGCTTTCGACCTATACTAGAGGGCTTACTTCTGAATATTTTGGTCTGAGAGAAAGGTACTGTAACTCCAATTGGGTCATGGAGCCAATGCATAATTTAAAAGCGGAAGTGCAATGCTTTCACAAGCAGTTAGGTTTAAGGTTTACTTCAACTAAAACCACATTGTTTATGTCTCTGCTTGCCGAAGTATACTCGTTAGAATCATTGATAAGAAAAGTAGTCCAAAAGAAAACTGCAATAAATCAAAATAATATCTTTTTTCTTTTTTTTTTTCCTTTTTTGTTGAGGAAGATCAATATAATATCTAAAAACTATAACTTAGTATTTATTGCTGATATGTTCATGTTAAGTCACAATATTAGCATAGCATTTCAGTCAATTTGGTTCATTTTCAGTCTAATTTGGTCCATTTCAATCCAATTCGGTCCATTTTGGACTAATTTGGCCATAAATTAATTCTTTTTATAGGTTGTCTTTTCAATTTAGAACTAAAAAAAAAAAAAATTCTCTTAATTTTTGGGGTTGAAAAGTATGAAATTTTATTTTATTTGGGCGAAACCTTTTAGTTTTGGGCTCAAAAAATACAAACAAAATAGATATTAGAAATTAGAGATATGGTATCTCAAAAAAAGAAAATTAAAGATATGGTATCTCAAAAAAAAAATAGAGATATGGGTCTAAAAAAGCACTAAAAATAATAAATATTCACAATTACCTTAAAATTCAAGTTTTGATAATATATACATTATACTTATATTTGGAAATTAAAAAAAAAAAAAAAAACTACAAGTCTAAACTTATTTAATAATTTAAATTTAATGTAACATGTTACATGTGTTCCATGGGATAGGGATATACATTTTTTTTAATATTCTTTTATATGTTCAAACTAATCAATTGATTATGGTATAGTTAAAAAAAAATTGTCCTTTTAATAACATCTTCATTTATAATTTTATATAAAACAATATTATAATTTTGTAATTTAAATTTTTTTTTATTAAATTACGTTTTTCATGTATATATTACTACGTATTGTTGTTGAATGCAATATATTATATGTTCCAATACATAAAACTTATAAAAATAGAAAATGATTTTAAATAGTATATGTTGTGAAGGACCAAAGGGAAAAGCAATTCTGGAGTCTCACATCACTTGGGAAAGCACATAGAGATGTGCTTATAAGGAACGTCTCCCTTTAATGTATAGCAACCTTAGGAGGAGAATAAAACTGTGAGGGTCTAGGACCCAGACTTGATAATATCTATTGTTACACATGTACTATTTAGGCAACAATTTTAATGAAAATACATATTTTCTTTTAATGTTTATGTGGACAAATGTACAACGAATTAGTCAAATTATGTAAGGTTGAATTTAGTTTGTCATCTCCAATCCGTCTCTAATTTCACTCAATCAATTTTTCTAATTGTTGAAAGTGTTGGTGCAGATGTCTTCACGTGAACACTTGACCTTCAGTGAACCGAAAGCAGCCCATTACAAAACTTTAAGGGGCACAAGGTCACAATAGCTTCACGAAATGTACAATGTTCTTCCATTTTGATGAAGGCAATAAAATAAGGTTTTTATACCTTTTAGGAACCTTAGTGCACAAATTCCAATTTCCAAGTCAGCCAATTATTCGTGGACTACAGTCAAATATTCAAAAAACTTCTCTCTTAATCAACTGAGCGGTGAGATTCATTGGAATAAGTGTTAAGTTTGACAAAATTTAGCATTGAAGGACCAATTTAGTATTTTACCGCTATTGTTTGTTTTAAAAGGCAAGTAAATTGGTCATTCAATGCTAAATTTCATCATACTTAGAGTATCCGCAACCGGAAATCCCATCATATCCTATTTTACCATCTCAAAAAGTAATTTTATCAATTATACCATACAATTTTACAACATATCCAACATCTCAACTTTTATTTTCCTATTCTACTCTTTAAAATAATATATCTACCCAATAAAATAATATATCCCAAATCCATATCTATTCTCTCCCATCTCTCTCCTCTCTCTGATTTTTAACTCTCTTCCTCTGTCTCTCTTCCACTGAAACCACCACCACTAACTTTTATTTTCCTATTTTACCATAATATTTCTCTTTTTCTCTTCCTTTTCCTCTCAACTTCTAGCACCGGCCTCAACCTCTAGCAAACCCATACCCAGCAAAATCACAACAAAAAATCACCCAAATCAAACAAGCACCAGAAATCCACCTGCCACCCCAACAAAATCACAACAAATCTAAACATGTCGCAACCCAGAAGAACAAATCTAAAAATCACAACAAATCACAGCAAAATCCACCTCTTCCTTAAGCTGTCGGTCACAAAAAAAAAAAAAAAAAAAAAAAACACACACACACACACAGAACCCAGATCGCAACCCAGAAGAACCGGATCGCAACCCACTTCGGCGGCGCTTTTTGACACCAGACTCTACTTCGGCGGCGCAACCCACTCTTAACCCGGATCACAACCCACTTCAGCGGCGCTTTTTACCCGGATCGAGTCGGAGCTCTCCAACATCTGCGACGAAATCCTCAAGCTCCTTGACACCAGACTCATCCCTTCTACCGCCACCGGTGACTCCAAGGAGACGAAATATCAGCAAGAATTTCACCATGAAAACCATTAAAGGGCAGTGACAAAATTCTAAGCTCAGTAAGCTGAGCAATCACAAGCAACAGCTTCCCAACCAATTTTCCACTACTAGTCCAACAGTCCCTCCTAGTCCCAAACCCATAAAGCGGAAATTGAGCAAAGTTGGAACAAGAATTACCTTTGTGCTCATTCCCAGTAATGTTCAGTGAAACTACAGGGGAATTATAGTCACAGGAGAGACCAAACCACGAGCAGTAATCATCAAAGTCCTAAGTAGAGAGCAAAGCTGATGGGTCAAAGACCGAGTTCTTCAACTGGAGGAGCACAAAGAGAGAGAGATGAGAGAAGTCAGAGAGAGAGAGGGAGACGAAATACTCGAAGATGCTACAGTGACACAGAGGAGAGAGAAAATAAAAGGATTAAAATATATTATTTTGGTTTGGCATAGCGCTACAGTGCCATCTTACATGTAAGATGGCACTGTAGCGCTATGCCAAAAAAATTTGGCATTTCTCAGTTTTAACCTTTCAGTTGCTAGCATGTTTTTGGGCCTAAATGCTAAATGTACCTTACATTTGACATTTAGAAGGCCCACTGCTGATGCTCTTAAAACCAAAACAAACAGTTAGGAAGACATTGAAACAAAGTAATAACTTTGGAGGGTCAATTGTGCATTTGACTAGTACAAGGGATTAAACGTTGTCGGGGTGAAATATTACAGTGAAAAAGTATATTTTCCCATTAATTCCTTTTCAAACTTAAGGTTTAATTGATTACACACCTAAATTATAGAGTTTAAATTTAATTTTCCCCTTATTATTTTAAAATATATCATCATTTTGACGTGACTTAAGCCGACCACATAGTTAACAATCTGCATACATATTCACATCAAGCTGAGACGAATGATAACAAACAATTATCTTTATCATAGGGTCGAAGTTACATAAACAGAAAAGTAATTGCTTATTTTTGGAAGCCTCTCTTTGTTTGCCAGACCCTCTCTCTCCAGTAGCCACCGTTCTTTAGACCAAAAAGGGAACTGTATATTTTTAGTTACACCTCAAGAATAACCCTAATTAAACGTTATAATGTAAACAGCTCTACAAAATTCAGTACCCAGTCCTGTTTCCATCAATTTGGCATGGGCACAACCTATATTTAATGGGGGTCTCAGGCCAGCCACAAGTAACCCCTGAAATCTTTTCCACAAGCAGAGTCCAATGGTAAATCTTTATATAGATGTTCTAATTGGGATCAACACAATAGATCCTCATTATTGTTGACTACTTGAACGTGTTTGTTGTAACATTGCATTTGTCGCACTACGCGTTCTTGATAGAAATGAAGTACTAATGCTAGGAAACCTCAGCCCGAACCGACCATAACTTGAAGCCCCACCATTGGTGTCTTCTAAAGCTTGATTCCCATTAGAAACCTCATGATTTCTTGAGCCCTCTACCACTTCTGAAATTCCACTAATGTCCTGAAAACAGATTGAAAACATTCAAGATAGTGGATGCACAAGAAAAAAGAATGCAAATCCAGAAGTAGAAGTGCAGGTTAACCTGGAGACCGGAGACAGCATTCTGCAGTGGCCGTTTAACCTGAAAAGGAACACATCAGGAAAGAGGAACAGAAACTAAAAGTCATGAAAAAGGAATAATTCTCTTTATGATGTTCAAGTTGCTCTAAAGGAGGGGCACAAGTTCCAAAGTCATTCTTTGAGGAACACTTGGGAATTTCACATCAATGATAGGAAACAAGAGCCATAAGGGGAAGGAAAAACTATAAATGGGTTCGAAAATTATATACATGTATACATCTTCAACATATTAAAAAAATCCACCTTGCTAATGATCAAATCTAGACCTTTTTCGAAGTACATTTTTAAGCTTTCAAAACCAAATATACATATTCGTCTTGGCAAATTTACTCACACACTTAAGGGACATGAACCCCCAAATCTTAGCCACCACCACAGACTTATGGGGGTGAAGGTGTCCTATGGACAAAAGAAACTTAACAATGATGGCCAAAATTCTAATTTGATAAGAATTTTCGCCATCATTGCCCATAAGAATGGAGATATGCGGTGTAACCCAGAAACTGAAAGGCCGCTCTTTCAGCCTTTACTCAACCCAAAGGAGTAGAAAAGTTTTGGAACCTGGTGAGATCCATTGGAACCTGAGGAAGGCAGAGGTTCAGCAGATAAAACAGGGGGCAAAGATGCACTCTGCTCAAGCACAAGAAGTAGAATAAGGTTAGGACATCATTTCAAGAACATAACAAGCACATTAAGGGTGGAACAGAATCAAAGGCAAGACAAGTGAACAATGTATTTGACATCATTTTAATACTTTTCTATCTGTTGAGATGATTTTCTTCATCATTACTGTTATGTCCAGAACAGAGGAAAAGATTAAAAGGTCATCAATCAACCTTTTTCATTTCCAAATTCAAGCAAAGGCAGATTATAAAACAGCTAAATCAAAATGAAAAACCAAAAAGGAGACCTTCCCAGATGTGCCCAAGAAAGTTGGGGTTTCTTATATCCAGAAACGCTAGAGGTTAACACTCCCATATACATATACAAGTGGTTGTGGATGTGTGTCAGAGATAAGTATTAAACAATAAGCTCTGATGACTTAATTTTAAATGTTATCTAACAGAGTGAGTGGACAAATTTTTACCCTTGATGAGGGCGAAATCGGTGGTAGTTCAAGAGCTGGCCTGTAGGAACTGGATGGCGCCACCTACATAATTTAAAAATAAGTAGTTCATATGGGAGAGAAGAACTATACAATCTATAAGAAATTAACGAAATAAATACCCAAGCTTTATGCGTTCGTGTGTGTATAATATACAGATGAATATACTTACAGTGAATGCATAATCAAACCAATGTATATATCATACCTTTGAAGAGGGAGTAGTAGGCGACTGTTCAAGAGCTAGCTTGGAGGAACTGGAAGGCAATGCCTACAGATTTTAGAGATCACAATTAATATGAGGCAGAAACACAAACTGAAAAGAAAATCTGATATTAAGATGTGCCAAAACCAGAAGAGTAAAGATATTTTGGTTAGCAATAATAAAATTCAGATACTGACTATTAAGTGAAGGACATAGTTTTTTTTTTATAAGTGAAGGACATAGTTGACTTAGTGTAATATGAGATAGTACAAAAAAGCAACAGAAGTCTTGACATATAATCATTGAAGCAACAGACATGTGAAAACAGATCTGTAAATATCATATGGTAGGGGTTCAGTTCATGCCTGAGCACTTTCTGGGGTTCTGCTATTTTCCAGGTTCCGGGCGTAATGACACAACCTCCTTACTCCTTCATTTGTAAGATCCTAAGCAGATAATCAGAAGCAATGACCATCAGTACAAAACATATTCGTGGGCAGAATATAACACCATATTGAAAAGTTAACATATTATTTTTAAAGGGAATCTAAATAATGTTGGCCGCATAATAGCTACCTGTTTCCCTTCTATTCTACTAATCTTCGTTTCCTGAGGCACCAAAAAAAAAATATTAGACTTAAATATCACATCCAGGAGAACACTTACAAACATGATTGAGCTACAAAAACAAAACCTGAAAAAATAAAATAAAATCTTGAAGAGGACTCACCAGAGTCTGTACTGCATCATGGATATTTATAACATCCACACCGACAAAATCCGTTCTTTTTCGTAGTTCAGAAACCTAAACAGCTTAATAAATGCTGTGTAAATAAAGTTGAAACAGAAAACATAGGACTACCTAAACTACTAGCTAATGTCTGTCTTGGACCCACCTCTTGTTGTGTTTCAGAAGTAATTTCTGCACACTCATCCAAGGTTGAATCCATGACGTCCATTCTTGAAGATAGTCCCCTCTTGGTGGCCTAGGAAAAATAAAATCACCACTATGTAAGAAAGCAGACATGTCTCTATTTCTCAGATAAAATAAAAAAGATATTCCAAATACAAGACAAGAAAATCAGTTTTGGGGAATTTGTTCAAGTAAATTGCAAAGTATAGAATAGCAATTATTAGAATGTTTAAGAAAGTTATGCGCTACTTAGATGACAATGATAAGTATCTCCACCAGCATATCAAGTTCACCATTAATACACTTAATCCTTTTGACAGGTTACACTTGGTTTTGCAATATAGTTTAGCTTAAGTATCATTTTAAGATGTGTTTGAACCAAGTGCACAAACAATTCCAAGCCCCCAAAAACAAAATAAATTTTCTTGCAGAGAAACTTATAAAATAAAAATATCCATTTGATAATCATTTGGCAGAGGTCAGGCATTGGTATAATGACAAGTGTCTTCCACCAAAAGCAACAACTCATAGGTTTGAGCCAGGGAATCAACTTCTCCAAAACAAATTGAGGGTAAAGCTGCCTACCATGACCTCTCCCAAACCCTGCAAAAAGCGGGAACTTTGTGCACTTGGTATGACCATTTTTTTTTATTTGATAGTCTTCTGCAACAAGTATCATCAAAGGAGGAAAAGGTGGATGACACGTGTTTGTTACCATGTGACATTATCCAAATTCAAACACCAAATTGTAAAAAATCCAGGTGCTTGTTATCCCCTACAATTTTTGTTCTTCATCACCATAATAATGTTTTCCCAATTTTACCCTTTCTATCTCACTTTGAATATTGACACATACCTTTCAAATTTTACCCTCTTTATCTCACAAATATATTCTATCTAACCCATTTAACATATATATTTAACTATTTAAAAGCAATCACTTGCATCTTTTCCAATCTCTCATTACAGTTTCATGTTTTGAATCTATCCTGACATATCCTTTTCTTTTAGATAAATACATCTATCATTGTACATCCTTTTAGATTTATCCTTTTCAATTGACTTTCCTCAAAATGATACCTTATATTTTTAAAGGAAATTTATTGACATGATAAAAATAGTAGCATAAGATTTTGGCATGATTGTTAGAATGGAAACCTTCCTCCAAAGAATGCATACCCTGATTTGTTTGAATGGAAGCTTTAGTTTCTAATGTGTTGGACTCTCAATTGGATGGGGCAGTTAGGAGTTGGAATTTGAAGTTTCACAGAGATTTTCATTATTGGGAGATGGAGGGTGTATTTTCTTTCCTTGATCATATCTATTCTCATGTGCCCCGGGGGGGGGGGGGGGGGGGGGGGGGGGTGTGGGGGTGGGGGGTGACGGGTAATTGAATGGGAGTCACAATTTTGATGTATGGTCTTACTATAAGGCTATTTGTGGAATCATTGCCCATTCTTTCCCATGGAAGGGTATTTGGTGTGTTAAAGTGCCAAAGTTGGGTAAGATTCTTACCATTGACAACCACATCAAGAGGGGTGTCACTAGTAAGTTGTTGTATGTGTCATCATAGTGGGAAATGGTGAACCGTCTTTTACTTCATTGTAATATTGCTTGTGCTTTGTGGAGCAAAGTGTTTACAGGATGTTTGGGATTCATTAGGTGATGCTGGGGACCATTGCAACTCTATTATTTGGTTGGCGAAAATGGTTTTGGAGGCATTCCTCGAATGTATGGAACCGCGAGCTCGCATGCTTGACGTGGATTGTGTGAAAGGAACGGAATACTTGTACATTTGAGGATGTTCACGGACCTTTGGATCAATTGAAATCCTGGCTAATTATACTCTTTTTGATTGGTTTCAAGAATGGGGTTTTACTCATTGCTCTTTCTTTTTAAGGTTCCAAAATTCTTTTAGATCTTCCATTTGATCTTCTTGTAATTTTAAGATAGTATTTTTCATTTTCAATAAAATTTTCATTACTTATCAAAAAAAGAAAATAAGTGGTCTGAACAGCAAAATGCAAATTTTTTAAAATATAATTTACAGAAATTGAATCACTAACAACCTGGTGAAGAATTTAGGATACCGTGCCATAGCAAATTCACTCCCCATAATTATTGTGAGACCCTAATCCCAAGCGTAGCACAATCAACTAAAACCATGCTTATTGAAGCAAAGGTCACAAGTTTGAATCTCCCCTTCCCCCTCCCATTGGGGCAAACTTAGTTATCAAAAAATATATATTATTTTGAGACCCTGTATAATAAGTTAGAATTACAATGACAAGACTATAGTACAATCTGCTAAATCACATACTATACAATAAAAGTTGTGACCTACACTTGGTAGTTGCAACAAATAGATGTTCTCTTTTTTTTCTTTATACCTTTTTCCTCCTAATTCCACGTGGACAGTTTGTTGCCCCCTTTTTTTTTTTTTTTGATAGGAAAGAAAATTTGTTGCCCCTTTATTTGATACACTTAAAACTTTTAAGTGTAAACTACATTGCTTTCATCATGTGGTGCTTTATATGTATAATTATTAACATAGTTGCTCTAAGCAAAACTCTATTGCCAAGAAATTTAAAAACACTATTAAGTTAAAAAGAAATTTATAAGACCAACTGCACCTGGGAATGAGTATAAATTGCCATCAGGGGTGAATGCCCCTAGATTACCCAACAATTGGTTATGGCAGGTGAGGTCAGTTGCTCATAAGTTTTACTGGCTAGAGGTGAGTCTAAATAAAATGTGCGTAGCTGAATTGAAAACGTTAAGATGGATAAGTGGAAATACATGGAAAGATAGGATTCGAAATGGGGAAATTCATTTAAAGATAAGGGTGACCCGGTGAAAGATGAGGGAGAGTCACTTGAGATGGTTTGGTCTTATTCAGAGGAGATCGATTAATGCACCAACGAGAAAGAGTGACGTTAAGGGAAACATAAAAAGACAGAGGAAAACCAAAAATAATTTTAGTAGTAGTTAAAAAGAACATGTCAATTAAGAAACTAAAGAGTATGACTTTGGATAGAATAGAATGGACAAAAAGAATACACTGGGCCAACCTTTTTTGAAAATCATTCGCTGACGCCAAAAATTTGAAACTAAGGCAGTAAGGCTTGGTTGCTATTCCTCTATTAACAAAAGTTCCTAAAAATTTAACTGAAGTTTCAATATTTATTTAAAATTATTTTTATATAAGTAATATTTACTTAAAATTATTTGAATCAGCGACCATAAATTTCTTTTTAATAAAAAAGTTCAGTCTTAAACATCATGCTTGCACTTATGAATCAACTTAAATGTTATATTGTCGTGCAACATGCTTTCACCACACACTATAAGTATGTGAAAATATTAACTCTATTTCAGTATTTTCAAGTAATTTAAAAATTATTCAATTATCAAATTTCTTCAGAAAATTATAATAAGTTAAGTTTCATTATTTATTTTAAATTTTTAATAATCTATTATACTTCTCGGTTTCGATAAAACTTGGTATTACATGTTCTTTTGCCATGTAACTTAAAACAAATTTTGTTCTTTTATTTTTACTATCTATTTTATTGTTCAATTTCACTGTGGTATTGAAATATAATACTTCATTTTGTCATTCAAAGCTAAGATACAAACCTATTTGATGGCATTGGTGGTAAAAGATAACTGCCAACGAGGTTGACCAGAATGGAATAATAAAGAACAATCACAAGCAAAGTCATAATAGAGAACAATCTCAAGTTTTTCATGGTATTATGAACAGCAGCTTTCATTAAAATAAAATAAAATTGACAGAAGTAGTATAGAGTATCGCATTATTATCTAATGCTCCGTTTGTTTCAATGTAAAATGTTCACATTTTACCATGTTTTTTTTGTTGTAAAAAGTTGGTCAACTGTAAAACTCAAGCAAAAACAGGTAAAATGTTTTACGTTCAAACAAAGGGTAAAACATTTTACATATTTCTCTCAGCCTGCTCTCTCACCCATCTGCTACAAACCACCCATCTCACACAGCCACACAAGAGACCACCCACCATCATCAGCATCGACAATACCAAGTACCAACCATCATCACCGGATTTCAGAAGAGAAAGAAAGTGGGTCAATGAGCCAAGAAGTGGCGACTCAAATTTCAGGCAAGAAAGAAAGTGGGTCAGTGGGTTTGGGATACGAGTGATTGCTTTGGTGAAGTTTAGCTCTGGGTTTTGGTGGATGAGGGAACATTTGTTGCGGGTTTATTGTGACCAGGTTCAAATTTGGTTTGGATCAAATAATGGGACTGGGTCTTTGATGGGTCAAACCAGCGGCTTGTGAGGTTGATCGACGCAAACACCTCTACCGCCCATTGTGATACAACGCCAATCTGGGTTCATGGGTGGCTGGGTTTCTGATATGGGTTTTGGGTTTGTAGGTTTTTTTTTTTTTTTTTTCTTTTTTTAGGCATTCTGATTTGAATTTTTGGATGGTTAGTAGAGTGGATTTGGTCGGATTTGTGCTAACTTGGTGGTGATTGTGGTGGTTAGATTTGTGGTTGACTCTGGTGGCTGGGTTTGCAGCGGCTGGTTTGTGCTTTCATTTTTAAGAATTTTGGTCACACCAAACACTTGAAATTGTCTTCATTGAAAATGTTTTACATGTAAAATATTTTACTTCAAAACAAACGAGTGTAAAACTAGAAAAATTGATTGATGTTTATTGTTGAGATAATATAATTTGGTTATTCTTTCACACTCATAATGTTGATTGAACAAGGTTAGATGTTATTATAAAGGCCAAACAAAAGGATCAGAAGTACAAAACTTACTGAGATTGATGAATATACACTCTCAAGCTGTTTAGCTATACTATTGCAAGCATCATTTAAACCACGCTTTGATGCAAACATCAAATCCGGGAGTTTCCAGCCCTGCAATCATACAACAGATGCACTCAAATGTTCATCAGTAACTAAAAGGAAGACGTGGTACTAAAGATACAAAGTAAAGTACATCAAATTTTTTTTATAAGAACAGGGAGGCTGGAGAAGGGGGAGGGCATGATTACATCATATACTAGGAAATAGGAATGGACAAAGATACAGAATATGGGTACAACACTAAACACATTTTAATACAAAAATCTTTAAAAATTTAGGATTTTTTTTTTTTTTTTTTTGGTTGATAATTTGATAGTTACAATATGGGGGAGGGTGGATTCAAACCTTGGTTCTCATGGTTACAAGGCTCTTGGCTTAAAAAAGTAGGACATATCAAGAATTTTCTTTTATATGGGCATATGATGATAGCTTGTAGTATCAGATATCCGTTATTACAATACTTAAACAAGGAATAAAAATATTACCTTCCACCAAACATAGCCATATCCTAAAACGACCACAACGATAATAACACCATATCTGGTAGTACCTGTACATAAAGAAAACAAGTCTTCTCAGGAGCTACTACAGAGCTAAAGATGCAGCATATTTCAAGACACCATCAATAATGATGAGTAAGTAGGAAGCTGTTCTTGTAAAACGAGTGTCACTAATGTCACTATTCACTAGGTTAAACTATAATATAATAATGCCATACAGAAAACATGGAAAAAAGCATAAGATCAAAGGAGAATGTTAATGTTAGTTAAAACTTTTTTACATATAATTCAAAATCAAAGGATGATATTCTTAGTTAAAACCTCAAATAAATTTTTAATTCCAGCCAAGGTTATTGAGCAAAGACACTATATTGATGCTCATTCATCTGTGCCAATATTTATGTTTCATTTAATGAGGTAGGAAATGATATAAATGTCCAGCATGAATTTCCTTGATAACCCTTGATAAAGTTTAGCTGGAACATAAGAGTCAATCAACATTATAAATAACAAAATCTCCATTAGTGGTTTCTCAAAAACAAAAATCTCCAATAGTATCTGGGAGAACGCATATAACTCTCTAACCTCTTCCACTTGTGGTCACAATTGTAATGGGCCCATTTGATGCCAATGACTGCAACTCTTGCCGTAGGCTGTTAACCTGGAGAAGTCAAATATATGATCATAAATTACTTTTTCAATTTCTAAATAAGTCTTGAAGAAGTACAAGGTATTCTAGTTAGTTAAGAATGATAGGCAGAATTGACTAAAAACCAACATCTTGAGCTTAACAAAACCAGGCTGTTTGAAAAGCATCTTAATGCAACTTTTATCACTCTCATTAAAAATAAATAAATAAACAAAAACTGACCTTTGGATGTGAAGGACTTACACCCTATTTGTTTGTTAGTGGGCAGTGGGCACTATAAGAATCATCGCTAAGGTCCTAGCTAATAGGTTGAGAATGGAGCCAAACAAATTCTATCAGGCTCTCAAAATGCATTAAAGGAAAGTAGATTTTAAAATTAGTTCTAATTACTAATGGATGTTTACACAATTAACCGAAATCTGGAATACCAAGGGTCTTATGCAAATCAGATTTGGAGAAATTTTATTGAAAACAGGGGTGTGAAACCCATATTCACAGGAAGTGTACACCGGAAAGGAAGTGCAATTAAACTAGAAAATTACAGTGATCAATCACGTCCAATAAATGGGAAAAGGAAAATAATCTTGTCACCGTTGCAATTCAAACAATGATATAACAAAAAACAATTTAATGTAAAACTGTCCTTTTGTTCCCTTCAAAGCTTCTAGTATTCCTTCCTCTCCAAATGCACCACATTAGACAACAAGGGAATGCCTTCCAAATTTATAAGTTTAGATGTCAACCAAAGTGGTCTTGCTAACAAGCCAACATATCTGAGACTCCTTTCAGCATCACCAAGTGAACCCCAAAGACACTAAACACTAGTCCTCAATTTTCTGGCAATAGGGCAATGGAGGAGTAGATGATCAATTGTCTCCCAGTCTCTTTTTCACATACAAACACCAATTAACCACAATAATACTCTTTTGCAAATTGTCTATTTTTAAAATTTTCCCCAACACCACAGTTCACACAAAGAAAGAAACTCGGGTTGGTTCCTTAGACTTCTCCAAGGGAAGGTCAAATCGTCCTTAGGAACTAAACTCTTGAATAGAACTTAACCTCAAACCTCCTTTGTGAAGAAGGCATCCAACAGAGCTTATCTTCTCCGTTACCCAGCACTGCAATAGCATAAATTAAGTCCACAAAAACTGATAAGGGCTCTAGCTCCCAATCGTTTACTTGTCTGGTGAAATTCCAAATGCAGTGCAAAACATCACTATGGAACTACATATGATCTGCTACAGAAGCCTCCCTGTCCTCTGGAGTGATACAAAACCAATTCCAGGAAAGCCTCCTTCAAAGGAAGTGTGTCACACCAAATGCCATGCCAAAATTTAATCGTGGCATCACTATGCACACCAAATCAAATGAAATGTGAAAAAACCACTCCTAATGTAGTTCTAAAGGTCGACTCCATAAGGCCCATCAGCATCCGTAGTACACCAGCCACCCTACATAGTACAATACTTCTCTATAAACTCCTCCACAGAGACTCTATTCGTGCCAAAACACCACAACCACTTCCCCAACAGAGCCTGATTAAACAATCTCAAATTCCTGATGGCCAACCCCTTGCTTTGAAAAGTTCACAGATTTTATTCCAATTAACAAGGTGGAATTTGGACCCCTAGCCTAACCCTCTCCATAAGAAATCTCTCTGTATATTTTTAATGCAGTGGGACACATCCGTGATCCGTAGGGATGGGGAAAAGGGAGAAGAAATATATGGGTAAATTAATGAGTGTGCATTTAATCAAGGTAATCCTACCTCCGTAAGATAGATAAAGGCACTTCCATTCCGGCAATCTTCTTTGCATTTTCTCTAAGATAGTGTTCCAAATGGTTTTTGTCTTGAATTTAGCATCCAGAGGAAGGTTGAGGTATTTCATTGGCAATGTCACCAAAATACCCCAGATTCTGCACATTCCCCAACAAGTGCAAACTCCAAATTTCCTAATTCACCTTCAAACCAGATACAGCTTAAAACCATGTAAAAACAAACCTAAAATGCAAATTTGATTGGGCTCAGCATCACAAAAATTCAAGGTGCCATCCACAGAGGTGAAATCATCAACAAATTATTCTGTCCAACTGCAAAACCCAATTAAAATCCACCTCCCACTGCCTTATCCATCATTGACTCAAAGCCTCCATGACATTAACAATGAGCATGTTAATTGGGATTTCCCCATACACATGCTGAGAAGGTGTGGTTTTAGTGAAAAATAGAGGAATTGAATTTCTTTGCAGCAACACAAACAAACACAACATGGGACATGCCAACACAACAATTCTCAAAAATTTAGGACACAATGCAACAAGGACATGACAATTAAATAATTAATAAACATATTTTTAAAAACCTATTTTATGTTTATTTTAGGTTTTTAAAAATTATGTAACATGCATCAAAATCTTTGTAAACGTATATGAAATTAATTTAAAAACAAGTCAATAATAGATTGCAAAATACATTGATACAATGATACCCCAAAAAAAAATGTAACTAAACTAAAAGGGAGAAAATGGAGAGGAGATTGGCGGGTTGGAAACGCTTATATTTATCCAAGGGAGGTAGAGTCACCCTAATCAAAAGCACCCTTTCTAATTTACCCACTTATTTTCTATCTCTATTTCCTATTCCTGCTAGTGTGGCTAACCGAATTGAGAGGCTCCAGCGGAATTTCTTATGGGGCAGTTTTGGAGATGATCCTAAAATTCATTTGGTTAAATGGGCTACTGTTTGTTCTCCTATTTCTTCGGGTGGCTTAGGGATAAGGAAGATTAGACTCTTCAATGAAGCTTTGCTTGGAAAGTGGCTTTGGAGATTCGGGATTGAGGAAGATGCCCTTTGGAGGGAAGTGATAGAGATAAAATATGGATGTATGTGGGGGGGCTGGTGTACCAGAGCTGTGATTGGCCCTCATGGTGTTGGTTTATGGAAAAATATCCATCAGGGATGGCCTTCCTTCTCTCGCCATATTCTATATGATATTGGTGATGGGTCTAGAGTGAAGTTTTGGCAGGACCGGTGGTGTGGAGAGACTTCTCTTGCTGTTAGTTATCCGGACTTGTTCAGATTTTGCAGGAATAAGGATGCTAGTGTGGCTGAGCTTATGATGTCCACCAATGGTGTCCGCTTTTGGGATGTGAGATTCGTTAGGGGTGTGCATGCTCGGGATCTAGAGGCTATGTCTGATTTCTTGGAAACCATTTACGGTTCTTCTATAAGGGGGCTAGGTGAGGATAAATTGTGTTGGATTCCTAGCAAAGTTAAGGGTTTCTTGGTTAGTGATTATTATAGAATTTTAGCTGGCTCCGCCTTCTTTGGTTTTCCTTGGAAAAGTATTTGGAAGCAGAAGATTCCCTCTAGAGTTGCTTTCTTTGTTTGGACTGCTGCCTTAGGGAAATGCTTGACGATTGATAATTTACGTAAAAAGAAGGTATGGATTTTGGATTGGTGCTACATGTGTAAGAGAAATGGTGAATCGATTGACCATCTATTCCTTCATTGTCCTTTTGCTTCGGATCTATGGTCTATGGTTTTGGGTCTTTTTGGAGTTTCTTGGGTTATGCCACACTCTGTTTTGGGCTACTGCGTTGTTGGCAAGGCAGCTTTGGTCGTCATCGTAATGGTTTTATTTGGTCTATCATTCCTCATTGCTTATTGTGGTGCCTTTGGAGGGAGAGGAATAGTAGATGTTTTGAAGATTCTGAGAGATCTATTCCGGACCTCAAGCTTCTCTTTTTTAGAACATTACGGGATTGGTTGTTTGCTTTGCAAAATAAATCTTTCCCTTCTTTTATTGTTTTCCTAGACTCTTGTAATTTTTGTATTTGATTTCCTATCCCTTGTTCACTTCCGGTGCACTTGGGTGTTCCTTTTTATCAATATATCTTATTACTTATCAAAAAAAAAAAATGTAACTAAACTATTAAACTACAAATTAAGTGTTGAAGTAACAGTGTTAATCTTCAAGAGAGAAAAAACACTTAGACATTCAAAAAAAGAAGGGAAAAAAGTGTTGAGTTATCGTGTAGTTGGGTAATGGGCAACTAAAAGAGAGAGACTAGAGAATAGAGAGCATTTATAATTAAGGAAATAAAGGTTTAAAAAAAAAAAAAAGTGAATTCGAGGGAGCTTGAGAAGTCAGCGAAATAGAAGCCAATCAAGCAAGTTGACATCATCGCTGTACCTAATAGACCAGCAATGCTACTGAGCCAAGACAAGTGCTTACGCAGACACGCCAAGCATCTTGCAATGTCCATGCTTCTTAGATGGTAGTCCTAGTAATTTCATTGACAGTCGGTGAGAGATGTGCCAAGGAGAGCTATTTCCTCAATGCTTTTTGTTATTTTTATGGAGGCATTTAGCAAGATGGTAGTGAAGGGGGGTTACACAGTAAATGGTTCAGAGAACAATTCATTGAAGGTTTCTTACCTACTTTTTATAGATGACACATTGATAATTTGTGGAACTAATTCTAATACAATAATGCATTTGAGATATGTCCTAACTGTTTTTTGTCTGTTTCCTTAGTACACTGCCTGTGTGCTTTGGTTTCCTGTATTGTTTTCTTTATTCAATGAAGTTACATTACGTATCAAAAAAAGATATGTCCTTACCAGGTTTGAAGCCATTTCAAGTTTGAAAGTCAATTTGGTGAATTTGAAAATGGTTCCAATTGGTAATGTGCAAAATATGGAGGAGATGGTACAAATTCTTGGGTGCAAACTATGAAATATCTGAGTCTTCCATTGGGCTCTTGTGACTAGTCCTTTTGAGGTATAGCGCAGATGTGGCTAGCGTTTTTCCTTAGGTCGTTACATATGGTATCAGAACCGGCCCGGTAACCCTGTGTGGGCTCAGAGACATTACCCCACAAAGTGGGCCCTAACGAGGACGTTAGGGATTTAAGTGGGGGAGATTGTGATGCCCCAATTTGATTGATTGTGTGATGTGTGTGGGTGTGTGATGAGTCCCACATCGGGTATTTACTGGGTTGAACTGGGCTTTATTAACAACTACAAGGAGCCTCATTTGTGACTAGTCCTTTTGAGGTATAGCGCAGATGTGGCTAGCACTTTTCCTTGGGTCGTTACAGCTCTACTTCCAAATCAAAGAAAATCTCAAACTCTATATTGAAAAGGATGGCAAGATGCTCGGCAGGGTGGAAAAGACTTTGCTTATAATATTGCATCAAAAACCCAAAAAAAGGTCATACCTAGCGCATCAAAAACCCCAATATCTCAATAATATATAAGAAAGGTGCAATTAGGCAGATTTTACTTTAACTGTAAGGCAGATATTGCTTGCTCACTTGGAGGATGATGCAATTAGGACTTATAAAACATAATAGGAGAGTACTGATAAAATAAATAAAAGGAGTGGCTGCTATCATCATGGTCCTAAGGAGTGGCTTTGCCATGAGTTTGACTCTTCCCTAACACCCCCCACCCCCCCAAAAGAAAAAACTATTAAGTGGGACAATTCTTTTTTGGCTGTTGAAGACGCCACTCTACTTCAATTAACCAGCCAACTTCACTGAAGTAATAGAAGATCAAGGGCAAACCTGAGCCATTAGAGAGTCATTGTGTGGTTTTTTAACTGATGAGGAAGAATCATCTTGTTTTATTTGCTTCAAAACAATCTGCATTAAAAACAGAAATGATTAGAAAACCTGAAAAACACATTAAAAAATATTAATAATTTAACATAATTTACATCCATAAAGAAAAAGGAAGAGTGATAAAGAGAGCATATTATTTGAAAGAAGAAAAAGACATTGAAAAGCCAGACTGACAATCAGCGCATTCTATCCCTGTGGTAAACACAAGCCAAGACTCTAGAGTACCCTAATACCTGTAAGAATCATGGCTACGAGATCTAAATCACATCCAAAACATGTGGGATCCTATGAGGCTCAAGAATAAATGAATAAATCACAACAATGTCCACCAAACACATGTTATCAAGTTCCCTTTTTTTTTTTTTCATTTGCAGCATGTTCGAGGTATCATTACTGGTCCTGGAAGTAAAACCCCTGATTCGGAAGAATAATGCAAGCAGTTACTTGGTTAAGTTAGTCAACTGGTTTTGGTCCTTTTTGAGTATAAAGACTCATAATCATTTAATTCATGTGTGTGAAACCATAGCATGGTTAGAGAAGAATATCTCTTTGGAAGCCTAAGGCTAAGGCAAAGTCCAAGAATAAGTGTCCATTGTAGTTAATTAGGTTTTTATATTTTATTTGGTTATTCTAGAGTCAAAGGTACTTTAGTAATTTTACAATTGTTGGGTATGGGCCATAGTTATAGGCAATGGGTTTTATTTTATTAATTAATAAGTCTTATTTAGTTTATGGGTCTTTATGTATGGACTTTCATTTAATTCAAATAGATGTCCAAGTACTAGTGGGAATCACTCTTTATATAAATTGTTCTCAGTGAATTCAAAGGAGATAGAGAGTTGATTAATAAAATTGAGTGCTTTGAGTAGTGAGGCACATTGGCCTATGGCTCTTTTCTCCTCTCTTTCTCGTCTTTCTTCTTCTCTTCTTCTTTTCTTTTCCTAGATACTGTTCGCATTGCATTACTGTTCACAGTACTGTTCAAAATTACTATTCACATATCAGAAAAGGATTTTATTTCCTACTTATTTTTCCTTCTCTTTTCAACCATAAGTCCATTCTTCTATCTTAAACCCTAATCCTTCTAGAAAAGGTTCTAAACCCCAAATGCCACAAATCTTCTTAAACTTAAACCCACCACAAACACACAGGCAAATTCCTCAATTTGTCATGTTATGGTATAGCCGTATAACTCCCAAAGGATTCCAAGCCTCTTTTGATGGTCTTACTTGAAAGAGTTAAGCCTAAGAATGAAAGAATCAATTTCCTCTTAGGAAAATCGTTTCCTCATGGTGAGACTCCAAAGAATTGAAGGACAAAACATTTAACATAAAGGATCAATTTTTATTATTATTATTGGTAAGCCAAACACACACCCAAGGTAGTCAAAGGAAAAAGGCAACTTTAACATGCCAAGGCCTTGTATAGTCCAAGGCAAGACTCAAGAGGTAACAAAAAGGCGCTAGCCCAATTGAAGCTAGGCACCAAATTTTAAATATAGTTTTTATACATATAGAACTTAATCATATGTCTATAATGTATTGAAATATTATAATCAAGAGTATTGACATTTGTTGCATGAAGAAATTAGGTTAATTGATTTAAACATAAGCTTAACACAATTTAGGCTCTATTAATTATTCTAACAACAGGTTTTACAACAAGCTTCTGTAAATTAATTAATATAACAACAGGTTTTACAACAAACTTTTATAATTTTTTTTTTTTAACAGTAGGTTTCACAAGAAGTTTTTGCAAATCTAATAATAAGTTCTACAACAAGCTTCTATAAATAATTAATCAACCGATAGGTTTTACAATAAGCTTCTATTAAAATAAATAAATAAATAAATAGAGAGAGAAAGAACTATCAACTAAAGCCTAAAAAGCTATATGATTGAATAAAAAAATCTAAGTGACGAGAAAATAATAAAGAGGTGATTCAAAGAAAGGAGAAGATTGGGGGACTCTGTATCAGGAGTCTGAGGAGTGGAGACCTTTTGTGGAAAAACTGGAGTTTGATCAAATAGGGGAGTTGGAAAGGGGCTGGTTGGAGACGAGATTTGAAAAGGAAGAGATTCTATCAGTGGTCAAAGATATGGAAGGGGATAAAGCTCCAAGTCCAGATGGCTTTTCTATGGCTTTTTTCCATCATTGCTGGAGAGTAGTAGAAAGAGATGTTTTAGCAATCTTTGATGAATTCTTTCAACACTGTACGTTTGAGAAATCTCTTAATACTACCTTTATAGCTTTGATTCCTAAGAAGAATGATGCCTCCAACATTCGTGATTTTAGACCTATCAGTTTGGTGGGCAGTTTATATAAAATCTTGGCCAAGGTTTTGGCTAATAGATTGAAAGTGATGTTAAATCAACTGATATCTGAATCTCAGAATAGTTTTGTGGGAGGTAGGCAGATCCTTGATTCAGTTCTCATTGCCAATGAGTGTGTTGATAGCAGAATGAAGAGTAAGATTCCAAGAGTGATTTGTAAGTTAGATATTGAGAAAGCTTATGACAATGTGAATTGGGAGGCACTTATGAAGTTGTTGAAGAAAATGGGCTTTGGGGAGAAATGGTGTAGCTGGATTCGAACTTGTATCTCTACAGTATAGTTTTCTGTGTTGGTAAATGGGACCCCAGCTGACTTCTTTGGTAGCTCTAGAGGTTTGAGACAAGGGGATCCGTTGTCTCCCTTATTATTTTTAGTTATGATGGAGGTGTTTAGTAGGATGGTGAAGCGTATGGAGGGGGCAAGTTTACTTAGTGGTTTTAGGGTGGATGGTAGGAGGGACAGAGGGGAAAGCGTTTCACATTTGCTGTTTGCAGATGATACTATATTGTTTTGTGATGCAGAGGTGGAGCAAGTCTTGCATGTTTGATTGCTGTTACTTTGTTTTCAAGTTGTGACTGGTTTAAAGGTTAACGTAGTTAAAAGTGAAATGGTTCCCATAAGGGAGGTAAATAATGTGCAGGCTTTGGCAGAGATATTAGGTTGTAGGGTTGGGGCCTTGCCAATGACTTATCTTGGTATGCCGCTGGGGGCGTCCCATAAGTCCCCCTCTATTTGGAACCCTATTTTGGAAAAAGTCGATCGGAAGTTAGCTGGGTGGAAGAAGTTGTATTTGTCGAAAGGAGGTAGGTTGACATTGCTTAAAAGCACACTATCCAGCCTTCCCACATATTTTTTATCTCTATTCACCATCCCTACACATGTGGCAAACAAAATTGAGAAGCTCCAAAGGGATTTCCTATGGGGAGACCCTAAGACTCATTTATTGGGATGGGATAAGGTGTGTCTGCCTATTGCTAATGGTGGCCTGGGTATTAGAAAATTAACCACTTTCAATAAAGCCTTGCTAGGAAAGTGGCTTGCGTTTTGGGAACAAGGAGAATAGGCTTTGGAGGAGGGTGGTAGCTTTGAAATTTGGGGAAGAATGGGGGGGTGGACCTCTAAGTTAGGAAGGGGTGCTCATGGTTGTGGTTTGTGGAGAAGTATCAGGAAAGGCTGGGAAATTTTCAACAAAAATGTCCAGTATAAGGTTGGGGTGGGGGATAGAGTGAAATTTTGGACAGACAGGTGGTGTGGAGATCTTTCTCTCCAACTGGCTTTTCCAGTCTTGTACTATTTTGCTGCAAATAGAGAAGCTTCTGTAGAATCATCTTTGATATGTCTAGGAGTAGGGGATGGGAGAACTTGGGATGTTCGTTTCAATCGAGGTCCTAATGATTGGGAGGCAGATGTGGTGGTTGATTTCTTTCGACTCTTGGCAGCCAATTTACCTATAGGGACTGATGGTGATCGGTTGAGATGGAAGTTGACAAAAAACGGGGATTTTACTATCCGCTCATTTTATCATAAGTTACATGGCTCTTCTTCCGTTGTTTTTCCATGGAAAGGTATTTGGAAGGTTAAGGCACCCCGGCGTGTCTCTTTCTTTGTTTGGATAGCAGCATGGGATAGGATCCTCACGGGTGATAACTTACGGCTTAGAGGCTTTGATTTTGTTGACTGGTGCATTATGTGTGGTTGCTGTGGTGAGACAGTGGATCATTTGTTGTTACATTGTGGAAGGGCTTATCGGCTGTGGTGTTTTTTCTATCGGATTTTTGGGATTTCATGGGTCCCCTCATGTACAGTGTCAGACTTTCTTTTTAGTTGGTGGAATTGATTGGGGAAGCATTCATCTTACATTTGGAACTTAGTTCCGTTGTGTTTGATGTGGTGTATTTGGAATGAACGCAATCGGCGGACGTTTGAGGATTTGGATAGGTCTGAGGACCAAATGCTTGCTCTCTTTTCTAGTTCCCTGTTTGACTGGGCTAGGGCTTGGGGACTCACATCTAGCGACTCTCTTCCTCTTTTCCTTAGCTCTCTTTCTTTGTAATTAATGTTTTTTTTTTTTTTTTTTTGGTTGTAATCATGCTGGTGTTTTTTTGCATCTAGCTGTTTTTTTTTAATATATTTTTTCTTACCTATCAAAAAAAAAGAAATAGAAGAAATAGAGATGCTCAAGAGGTGAGAGAGAGTAAGGGGAGGGATAGAAAGAAAGGGATGAAAGAGACCTGCCTGAGAGAAAAGTGAAGAATTAAAGAGAGAAAAGGGGTAGTCGCTCGAAAGGTGAGAGGTAGAGAATAGAAAAAATTGAATCTCAACTTAGCACATTGATCATGGTTTTAAGGCGCTCGCTTCCCCAGGCTCTTAAGGCAAGAACCTCACCAAAGGTGCCTCCCCCTAGAGCCTTAGAAGTTCCTTAGTGGCGCCTCACGTCACCCAAGAGCCTAGGCAAGTGCCCAACTTGCCTTTGACTACCATGCATGCACCCAATTGATCTTGAATTGAGATATAGAGCTTGCCAATAAATTATAAAGGGGGAGGTGCCGGTTGAGCTAGAGCTCATTGCCAACATAAAGGATGAGATACTGAGAACAAGTCCACCCAAGGACTTGACTCTTGCAACATTTCCTACTTCTATTATTCCACCCACAACTCAAGTAATAATTTTAAGATTTGAATTGAGAACCTAACCCAATCACTACAAATGAGGTTACACAATTATGGCAACAGGTGATTGCTACAAAATATGGAGAGGAATGGGGTGGTTGAACTTTGGGTGCAGCTTGTGACAGAGTATAAGGGCAGGCTGGGACACTTTGCAGAAATTTGTGTACTTTGAGTTGGAGGATGGCGCTTGTTTAAGGCTTGGCATGATCATTGGCGTGGAAGGCAAGCTCTTGAGCTGTTTCTGAATTGTATGCCTACTTGCTTGATCAAATTTCCCTATTTCAGTCCTGGATTGCCTGGTAGGTGGGTAGGCTAGCTCTGGAATGTGAGATTTCACAGAAGTTTTCATGATTGGGAATCAGCAATAATACTCAATAGGCTCTTTTTATAGTTCTTATTTACTCCAATATCCTGAGAAGAGGATGTTATGATAGGATGCTTTGGAAATTGAAAGTGGGTGAAGCCTATACTGTCTAATCTTATTATAAGGCTCTTCTAGGTGCTTGAGCTAACCCTTTCCCGTGGAAGAGGGTATGGCAAGTTAAGGCTTCAAAGAGTTGTTTTTTGCATGGACAATGACATGGGGAAAAATCCTTGTGATAATCTTATCAATCATGGATTTACCTTGATTGGATGGTTGCATGTGCCAATGTGGTGGAGAAACAGTAGATCATTTGTTGATTTATTGTGAGGTAGACTATGCTTTATGGATCCCACTTTTTAGAAATTTTGGAATCCAATGGGTGTTACTGAGGAGGGTGATAGACCTCTTGTTTGGACAGAGGAGGGTGATAAAACCAGCTATGTTCAATGGCACTAAATATTGAGTTATTAAGAATAAACATATTCATAAAATGAGTGTAGCTGAAATGATAATGTTAAGATTGATAAGTGGAAATACATGGAAATATAGAATTAAAAATGAAGAAATTCGCTTAAGGATAGGTGCCCCTATTGATGAAAAGATAAGAAAGAGTCGCTCAAGATGATTTGTTCATGTTTAGATAAAAGCGATTAATGCACCACGTGTGATAAAGTGAGATGAATTAAGTTAAGGGAACGAAAAATATGTATGTTAAATTAAATAAGTACCAAAGAGTATGACTACGTGACAGGAAAAAAATGCATGTAGATGACCCTAACTAATCTATTGCAGATCCATAACCAACTCTAAAAAATTTAAGGCTAACAGTTATTTGTTGTTGTTGTTGTTGTTGTTGTTGTTGTTGTTGTTGTTGTTGTAATTGAGGTACTTGAAAGACAGATCTCAATAAGCAGTTTTTTTTTTTTTTGGAAGTAATTGATTAGGAAAAAGAGGACATCAAGCAAGTACATGAGAAGTGAGAAATCTCACAGCAATTTTTAAGATATATAAAACAAAAACAAAAACAAGAACTTGCATGGTTATACATCACAAAAGTACCTTAAAAGCACCAGAGACGAAATCAGATACAGTTGACATACGCCCTTCTTTTGCAAGTACTGAACCAACAATACCTAAAAGACATGAGGTAAAGTAGTTGGTTAACAAGGAGTTTCTTTCATTTCAAACAAGCTAATATAAAAGTAAATTAACTATTACATACTTCAATAAAGAAAAATATAACCCAGTTTGGCTACCATTAAAGAAAACATAGTATCACATCCAAAATAACACTTCATAAGTTCAGAAATTCTGGCACTTTGTAGAGCAACAGTTTTGTTGTTTCATTTTCTTCATTTTGATTTTTCTCTATTCGTTTGGGAATAGCTTATCTAGCTTTTTGCTGAAAGCTTTTTGTGGATAATGTGCGTATTGAAAAGGCGAGATTTTAAAAAGTTGTACATAAAAGTTAAAAGTTGAACTTATAAGCTTAAGCCAAACAGACACTCAATAGTTGAGGGAGGGTGAATTTGAATGTGGGTGTCTCCGCCTCTCTTTTTCTTTTTTTTTTGGATAAATAAGATAGATTTGCAACCTATGGCGTCCCCTCCATGAGAATTGCTTTTTATTATCAGGTCAAAATCCCAATCGGATTTTGTTCAAACACCCAGATCACTTATTCGACAACAAGAAGTTGAGCTACCTAGAAGCCAAACAAACACAATAGGTGCCTTGAATTTTATCAGGCAATAATAAAATTCCAATTCAATCATTATTGAATTGGCAACACACAACAGACTTCACCAGCTCCCACTTTTGGTATATATATAAAAATAAAAAAATAAAAACACACAACAACAACAACAACAACAGCAGGTAATTGTAGTGAACAGTAACTCCATGATCAGACCGAAGCAACACCACCATAGTAACACACTTAGTCTTTTTTTCCAATCCAGTCACAAAAAACATACATTCAAAATTCAAAACCAACCAATAGGGTAATAGTTTATCAAAAACCCTAAATCCTTCAAATTACAATAACTGAATTAGAATTTTTTTTTTTTTTTTTTTTAAAAAAGGGGGAGAATCGGAGAAAAAGAGAGAAAACAGAGACTGACCTGCACCAAGAAGAACGACCACCTTCCCAATCGGGAGAGCCATAGCCGATTTGGTAGTGTGGGAGAGAGTCGGTGAAGTAGTAGAGACTAATATGTGCGACAACGGTACGGCATTAAATAATGAATCCTCCTCTTTCTCTCTCTCTCTCTCCGAAATTTAGAAGAAGCAAAGCGTAAGCGTGAGTAGAAGTTGAAGTGACAAGAAAAGAGCTCTCTCTCTCTCTCTGTGTGTGCGTGTGTTTGTATATCTCTCAATCTGGGTGTGTAGAGTGAGAGAAGTGCAGCGGGATAGAGCAGTCGCTGTTCACTCTTCCGACCCTGCAGGTGGCGTCGTGACTCGTGTGCGTATATTGTGTGTGTATACGCGAATATACCTTCTCTCCTTTTCTCTAAACTTACATAAATGCCCCTCTTCTGTTAAATACCCTTTTTTTTCTTTTTCTTTTTCTTTTTTAATTTCCCCTTGCACAAGTTATTGTTTTCTTTTTTTTCTTTTTTCTTAAAGACTTGAAAGTGGAAACTTACCAATGCAAGACAGTACTAAAAATTAAAATGTCAAGAATCAAATTGACACATTTGAAGGACTAGGGACCAAATTGAGATTTAGTATAAAAAGTAAGAACCAAATATGTAGTTTATCCAACGAAAAATCTTATGTAAAAATAGTTTTTTGCATTTTTCTGTATTTTTTAGTATCATAAAAAATTAATTAAAGGAAAACTATCTTTTAACTTCTCTTATTTAGTTTGGCATAAAATAGAATTGTTTTCTATTGAAATTTTATGGATAACAACTCTATTTCACACAATACTAAAATAAGGTAAACATTTTATATCTCACGTGCAGCTAAAGAATAGAAATCAAAAAATAGTTTTTCAACTCATTTAATGGTGGCTACCAAAAATAGGAAAATTTGAAAATTATATAGTTTTATAAAAAAATGTTGTTTGAAAATGATTCATTTTTCAAAAAATATTAATCTCAAAACAAACATAACCTATTTCTCATTTTAAATTTTTGGTAGGATGAATGGATGATCATGATCCATCCAACAACTCAACAAAGACTACAGCTTATCTCAAATCTTTTACTAATGTATACGCAATAACTTTTTTGGATTCAAACTAGGACTCCTGCAATAGTTATGGGTGCCAGGAAAAAATAAATATTAAAAAGTTAATTTCCATCCCAACACTCTAATTTTGAAAAAAAAAAAAAAAAAAAAACTGAAGGGTAAAATGTAAAAAAGCTAAAAGTTACGTTTTTATTTTTTTCCTCATATAGGATGTTTGAAATTAAAAGTCAGCTTTTTAACTTTTCTTCTTAATCGTTCATAATTATTGCATGGATTGTAATACCTAGCCTCGGTATTGTGCTTTGATCTAAATCTCACCTTATACACACCTCATTCCTATCTAAGCAAACATCTTCAATAAAGGATGATGAAAAATGGAAGTTTGCCTTTGTTTGGTGTGGTAGAAAAATGGGGAACAGAAAAAGGGACGGGTGGAGTTTTTCACCTAGGCCCACCGAAAACCATCCTCCCAATTTGGTAGGAAAAATGGTTGAGAAAATACTGTTTACTTATAATTTTCTATCATTTTACTTTTCTATAATAAAATAAATAAATACATATCTTACTTTTATGAATTGTGTACGCTATTTCAACACAGCATGATGCTGTTTTGAGAGAAGTAAGAATAAAATCACATTTGACTAAAATGAATTTCGAACTTCATTTTGGGATAGTGTAAGTCAAAATTTTGAATATTGCTCAAATTATGGAAAATCAATGAATTTGTTAGTAACATGCTTAGGATTTGGGTTCCTAAGGGAATTCAAAAGGATTCTAGAGGGCTAAATTTAGGACTGGAAAGCCTTAAGGGTTTGGTTTAACTTAAAAATGAAACGCAATTAATGTTTTATGTGAGATTTTGGTAGATTAAAATATAGTTAAGGCGTCGGGGAATTTCAGGTGTAACATTGGAAAATTGGAGAAAGAATAATTGATGAGGGTTCTTGAAGGAATATGCAACTAGGGTTTTGGATTGCATGTGTGAGCTTCGTTGATGATAAATCATTTGAAATCCTCTGCTCCCCTTTGAGCACTCTCATCTAATAATCGTTGATGGAAAGTTAAGGCCTGCCCCCAGCTCTGTACTTCAATCCCACGCCTTTACTACCTGGGCAATGAAAAGCACACTAAAAAATTTTTATTGTGGTATTTTAACTCCAATAGGGTCAAGGAGCCAACGCATATTTACAAGTGGAAGACTGGAAGTGGAAGCTTTCACAAGCTGTAAGGTCTACTCGTTAAAATCAAAGATGAGACAAGAAATCCAAAAGAAAACTGCAATAAATAATAATAATGTAAGCTGATTTCATCATAGGCAACAATTTTTATAAAAATACATATCTTCTTTAAGCTGCCATTCCTCCCAAATATGGAACAACAACAATGTATGAAAATAAGGACATAGCACTTGAAATGTTTATATGGACAAATGTACGTAACAATCTTTGCTCTGAATCATTGCTGCCAAAAACCTCTGAATACCTGAAATGTGTGACTCATAAAATATTAATAAAAGGAGAACAATAATATGATGAAATGAGCAAAGAGGTAATAATGTCAGCAAAACAATAAGAAACTGAGGAAAAGGCAAATACCATGTTTACACCATATGCAACCGATATACCAAGATCACATTTTTGAATGATAAGACCCTGAAGAAAAACAAAAAGGGTAGACAGAAGCAAATGGGTGGCACGTAATAAAATTAGCCACCATCTTGTATCTTGTGTTGCATTATATATAAACGATCCCTTCATTCCTCATGAAGTTGAGTGCGTGAGAATGAAAAATGTGATTCTAGCAACCCAAAATGAAGGCATGTATTTCAGCCCAACTAGATACTGTGTAAAGAATGCCAGATAGCCCCTTCCAACTAGAAGACTCTCCTTCACCACATTCTTTCTGTTTCTTAACTAAGCCAGGGAACAATGGGACAAAAGAAACACCAAACTGACTTGCCACTTTTCTAAGGCTTGAACTTGACCCAATCACAATTCCTATATCTGCCTCAAGCAGACAAAGCAAGTCACCAATTGAGTCTCCAATGTAAACAGTCAAGTTCCTTCTGTCATTGCTGCAATTATTTAAAATATTCTTAAAAGCTTGAACTTTGTCAATGGGAGACTCGACCTTCTTATCAATCTCACCAGTGGAAATGGATTCTATAAAAGTGAACTCATTTGAGTGTATATTCAGCTCAAGTAAATCCCCTGCTTCATAGAACAAAAGAAAAAAAAATTATAAATAACCACATAGAGAAATCGTAGACTGAGCTAGCAACTGATAAGATGCCATATTAAAAATTAGGAAGGAGTTGGAGTTGGGGATGCTAAGTTGAATTGGGATTGTAAAAATGACAACAATACCAGAGGGTTCAATTTCCACTCAATATATCAACAATAGTCCATGTTATCGGTAGATTGTAAACACATGAAAATAGCTGACAACACAGGTAAAAATTGAAATAACCCCATTTATGATAGGATGAAGCGATAAATTGAACATCAGGAGAAAATCCAACCTGACTTGATGACCACCACTATCACCACCACCACAAAAACCAGAACAACAAGAAGAAAAGAGAATGTGAAGAAACACACCTTATAAAAAATGTGTCCTGTCTCCATATGGACAAAATACCAGTAAATGCTCCATTGATTTAGCTTTATACAGTCCACAAACTAAACCTTACATTGTTTCCACATCATGCCATGTCATATTAGGAATTTACAAACCTAGGTTCTATAGAAACAAGAATTAGTGTCGTGTTTCAACATAGGAACAAGGTGTCAGATGTAACAGTTCACAAAACCCCCCAGCACAGTAAAATGTAATACTTAAAGGACAAAACTTAGGTACAATACCTTAGGTGCTGTTCCTTAGGTTCTCCTCTTAAGATTCAGCCATGTGACTACTTAACTTAAAAATATACTTCCATAGAAAAAATACACATGGCAAAATCTTAAAAGGGAAACCTAAAGTACTGTACCTAAGTCTTGCTCATACTTAAAAAAGGGTCAATGAAGACAAAGAAGAGGAAAAATGTAAAAACACTAATCATCTAATCAAAAGCTATCTCAGAATCACAAGCTCAAGCTTATTGCAGGGAAGCTCAATGATATCAATGTATGCACCACATAATAGAACAAAGCTGTACTACATTCCAAGCCTTGATTTTGCTATGCCCACCAGAATCCTTTCCAATGACTATTTATTTTCTTTCTTTGATAGGTAAGTTACGCACACGCTTAGTGAATCTTGAACCCACAACATCATCCTCCACCTTGTTCTTACAAGGGGAGGAGGCGTAATTTGAGCTAGAGCTCTTTGGTTCAATGACCAAAGTTCTAGTGCAATTCCTTCCATCATCCATCTTACACACCTAAAGGGATGTAAATTAAACATCTAAAGAAAATTACATATATATATATATATATATATTTTTACATATATATATATCTAAAGAAAATTTCACACACACATATATACATATATTTGGTTGGTAAGTTGTACACACACCCTGTGGGTCTTGAACCCAAGACCTCACTCTCCACCTAGCACTTGCAAGGGGAGGAGGTGGCAGTTGGGCAAGATAAACCCTTAACTACCTCTAATTTACAAATCCTACATGACAGCTATGCAAACCCATCTTTCTACCAGGAAAACTTATCCCAAAGTTGTTTTACTTCCCCTTGGCTGCAGACAGGGATCGCTCTTCACTTTAACGAGGGTTACTGAGGGGTTTCTTATCTACATCTTTCATAGAGCTTTTTTTTTTTTTTTTTGGATAAGCAACAAAAAAAATTTATTAAGAAGAAATCAGACAAAGTACACTGGGAGTGTACTCAGTGAGAAGAACAATCAATTCAAATTACAAAGCTCAAACATATCTAAAAGAGAAAGAAGCAGGAGAATTAAATGCGACACTCTAATCTAATAAAGTACAAAAGAAAAGTGCTTAAGATAAAGAATAGTCCGTTCACATCCCTCAAATTTTCTAGCATTCCATTCTCGCCAAAGGCACCAAATAATGCAATGTGGCACTGCCTTCCAGAAGGCTATATTTCTATGCCTTCCGAAAGAACCCTGTGAAGCTGCAAACATATCAATAACTCTCTTCGGCATAACCCATTGAAGCCCAAACAAACAGCAAGTCTTTCATAGAGTTTTTGATTTTTGAGGTCATCTTTGTATGAAAACAAATGTTCACACTTCCAAACTTCTGTACAACATTACATACTTCACATTTGCAAATTTCAGAGCGCCAACAAAACTTTCACAATTTTTTCCTGATAGATAACCCCTAAATAAAATTTTTTATAAGACCCCTGAAATAAAATTTTAAGACATGAACAAGATAATCCTTGGTGACATGTATATAAAGGTATATCATGGGCTCTTGCTAAGACAAACAAACAAAATATATCTCAAAGGAAAATACTCAATCTTTTTACACATGCAAAATAATATAGGAGTCAGACAATCCTATCAAAACAAGAGGGATCAAGTAAGCAACTCAACTGACTTCAGACTTGAATATAAGCATCAGAGGAATAAAACCATCAGTAAAGTATTACATGAGACTCTAATTTCCACAGCATATAATTTCAGACCTAACATATATGCAAAGAATATCATATTCAAAGATTCTAATAGGTAAGGACATACCTGATGAAAAAGCTGACCTAATGAGATCACCACACCAACAGTATGAAAGTACATGGACATTTGCATTCAAATTTACATTCTTTACAACTTTCTGAAAGAAAGTAGTACAACCATCTTGAAGAATAAGACGTTCACCAGCTCGTTTTATGTCTTCATGATTTAGACCCTTCAATACCCCAGACTCTATTACTCTATCATTCGCCCTTTTCTCAAAATCCGAGAGTTGTTCAAGTGCTTTTCGTAGATCTTCATACTTGAATTTATCAACTGCAAAGACACAGAAATTGAAAGCCAAAAATATATATGAGCAATCAAATTCAGGCAAATGCTTCCAAGAAAGTTTTCAAAATTTTAAACAAAGAGTTCATACATCAGTTTGTCTTTGTTTTTTGGAGAATTGCAGAAAAACAAAACAAAACAAAATCTTGTACTGGAAAAAAAAATACTGGACTTTATATTATGGATTTTATTAGGGATATTATCATCACTTTACACAAAGAGAAACTTAAATGAATATAAAGAATATCCAAGTAAGCCCTTGATATATATATATATATGAAAAGTGTGAACCTCTCTTTCTCTCCTTTTTCATTTTTAAGACCATGTCATCCCCAAGAAGAGCACAAATATTTTACTAACATATAACTCTCAAAGGCAAAAATTCTTCTGCAAAGTTATTTTCTTTAAAACAAAGATACCCATAAAGTATCACACAATAAATGCAGTAAGATATTAAACCTTTCTCAGGGGGCATAATGCTTTCTATGCATTGCTCAAACTCTTCTGTGTACTGCCTGGAAAGAAGGCCCCATGTGTTCCTAAGATCAGCTGATGACATCCGAGCAAGTTGATTTTCAGGTTGAATCTGATCAGATTTTGGCGCTGTTACTATTGCAATTTCTGCCAAAATGGCAGAGGAATCAACAACAGTGCACGTCAAATCAAAATCAGAAAATAGCATAAGGCGGTCCTCTGCAGGGTTATGCTGTTTGGTCAGAGGAACAACAGTGGGCTGAACAACTGGCTGAGCAGAGAACAAGTCTATTTCTAGTTTCATGGCTTGGTGATAGAGCTTTTCAATGATGTCAAGCTCTTCTCCTGTCAAAGAGACACTAAGTTTATCGAGCAAGTCTTCAGTTTGCACAGCTGATGCCTAAATTCAAAGATAACAATAGTTGAGTTGTTGATGTAAAGAAGGCCATTTAAGTAATGTATTTTCCTCTGAGACTGTAGTCAGCAAAGGGTAACCCGATTAAAATAAGATACCAATGAAAAGCTCACAGCTCCAAAGGGTGACGGACCTGAAAACCTTCAGACGAATAATTTTCAATCCACTTCCTGTAAGGGTGACTGCCTTCATGAAGATCTAAAAGTGCCTCCAACTCCTTCCCCAGATAGGCATACAACCTCATGCATGGTGTCATGGCACCCAGAGTGTATGCAGCAACTTTTGTCTTTTCAAAAGGAGTTGCAAGTTTACCAGGACCTTTTACTCCTTCCACTTTCCCAGAGGCTGTTGCCAACAAGAAATCTGTGTACTTCACTGTTGCAGAGTTAACAGAGCTCTCTTTTGCAAGTTCTGAACCCCATTCCTGTATAAGCCATACATTCAGACATTGAAGACAATAACTTAGGTAGTGAAGAGAGACAGCAAGAGAGATTTATATGCAAACAAAACGGGAATTTATGACATAATTTTGTAGACAAGAATTTGAAATTCCATAACATTTGATGGGAAAAATCCATCATTTGGAAGATCCAATAGTTAGTAGAGCCAGTATTCTTGAATAAATTGAGATGTTTGAGTAAGTGCAAGAATTGGAGCACATATCACTAATTACTTCAGAAGAGTTGGATGGGCACAGCAGCACTTGAATTAGAAATGCCCCGTTTGGGAAGAACATTTCTTCTATAAAACATATCCCAATGCACCATCTTTGTGCTTCTTTGAAAAAAAAAATTCACACACACGTCCCAGAAAAAAGAGAGGAAAGAATGGCAAGTATGTAAGAGAAATAATAAGCTTCTATCACATGCTCTAACAATTGTTCAAGAATTTATGGACAATATACAAACAGGGATCCCGTCCATGAGAAATCAATATTAGGATGTAGAGAAATCAATGTTAAGATTTTTTACTTTTTTTATTTTATATTATAGGAATATTATTTTTTAATTGAGAGACGAGTTCGAGTAGAATTGAATTGCAAAAAAGAATACATGTGACCAACCTTGACTAGTCTATTAAGAATCCATAGCTAACCCGAAATTGTTGTGACTAACGCTTGGTTAGTTGGTTGTATTGAGATAATTAATCCTATTACCTCAAGCCTTTCACTTAGGTCAAATGTAGGTTGCTAACCTCCAATCAGATTAGTCAACTAAGGAAAATTAATTCAGAACATTTTCTTCTCTTAAGAAGTTCTATGCTTGAAATGGTCCACGAAAAATGTCACATTACCAAGCTCTGTATATATAATTATTTCCTGTCTTTGTTTCAGCAGGAAAATAATTAGAGAGCACTGGAGTATGTGAGAAGCATCCTCTCTCAGATGTTTCCCTTGTTATTCTACTTCTACTTAATGCAAATCTATGTTCCAATAAATTACAAGGCACCTTTGCCTCTATATTTCTAACCCTTAAAAATTGCTTTCAGATTTTTTATGTAAAAGTAAATTATTCAACAAGGAGAATCTGCATCAAATTTTGCACCAAATCATGTGTATAATTCTTAAATATATGGGCCAAAGCTTCTTCACAGGGCAAATATAATACCACAACAATCACACTTTATGTTTTCCAAAATAACTTTTTGGTTAGATATGCCTTCCCAACTTGATTGCCCCACCATCAAACTTTGATATACCGCACAGTCAAGAATAGCAACTAGCTCACAAAGAACCCATTTTTATCAAACCATGTTGACCAATTTGCCAACTTATATCAGCCACAATTTAATTACGAGAAGTTACAAACCTAGGGCCCCCAATATGCTGAATCAGCCATCAAATAAATAGAGTCCTAAGAGTAATGTTCACATATACTTTTTATTTTTCTTTTTCTTTTTTTTTTCGGGGGGGGGAGGGGGAGGTTGGTTCTTTATCCTAAGATTAAACCCCTAATTCCCGATCCACTTTCAAATACCATGATATGAAAATGGAAATGTCCATGCTATTAATACAAAAGAATAGAACCCTCTATAAGATTTACAACAGCAATAGTTCAACAAAAGCTCTAAAACCACTTTTTATCTCCTCTATATTTCCCACACTCGCAAAACTAGAACCTAATATAACTATCCATCTAGTTAAATCTATCATATTTTACCAACCAAAACACAATGAAAACATAATGAATAAGATTTGGCCTCCAATTTTCTTTTGTTAACCTACATTTCTTGGCAATTGAGCGGATCATAGACAGAATAAGATAAGGTTTATTTTACCTGTACAAATGAATTATGCATTTTCAGCTCCTCTAGAACTGCTTTCCTCAATTCAGAGATCGAAATTTTTGCATCATCATCATCCGCACACTCTTCTGCTAACTCATACCTATAATCAGTGAAAAGATATAAAAAAATAATAATAATAATAATAATACTATAAAATAAAAGAGACATAAATATCCAACAAATATATAGCCCAACCCTCCAGTCCTCAATAAAAACGGGGCAAAAAACAGATAAAGAGTTATGCAGGCATTTAGAATGTTACTAAGACTAAAACTAACCTCAATTAGTAGAGGTACATATTTTAAAACCTACATTTGGTTGCAGAGAAAAACTAACAAAAAGAATTGGGGGAATGAAACTTAATATCATATGGTTTAAGTCAACTTAAACAATTCTAACTCACCCACATAAACCTATCAATCAAATTATTTAGTTGAGATTTAACATTACTTATCCTGAACCTCATACAATGAATATCCTATCATTTGATCTTTTCTTTAATTTTCCCACCTTTCCTCAGCAGGAGAGCATAAAATTCAAAAAAAGTTCATCTTTTCCTACACTTTCTCAGCAACCAAACTAGAGGAATAAATAACATAAAAATAAAAATAAAAATAAAAATAAAAACTAACATGTTTACTCATATACTCAGGAATGGGCATAGGTGAATTAATTTCAAAACCCCTTTTTTTTCAAAGCAAAACATTCTGAATTTGTGATTCTCTAAGTGATATAAGATATATATGTAAGATTCATACCCTCACTTCATTGTGTTTTGCTAAATTTTGTTGCAACCAAACAGATCCCAAAAATGAATATTTAGATGATCATGCCTAAAAAAAGCAATTACATGGAAGAGCGCAAGTCTTTAATCAATCTGTAGATCTTTTTACACAAATCATTTAGAATATTATATTCGTAATGTTAATTTCCTCATCTCCCCCATACCCCCTATGTAAATTAAATTACATATTCCGAACTTTTTCCTCAAAGCCAATAAAAAATTAAATATATTGATGCACTAGACTCTTTGTCATTAATGTCTTATTCGGTTATTGAATCAAATTGACTATTTTAGCTCAGTGCTAAAGTTACACCATCTTTTCCTACACTTTCTCAACAACCAAACAAGGGAAAATTTTTCCAGCAACAGAATGGGTACCGAACAAATCTAAATGTGAATATAGTTCCATGCCATCTAAAATCAGCTATTATTCCTTATTTTAATTTATAAGTTTTTCTTTAGATAATTCAATAGTTGGAGATGGGGGAATTTGAACCCTAGATGTCTCCAACGGAAACACAAGGAGGTGTCAACCAGTTTAGCTCAAGGCTCATGACAGTTATTATTCCTAATTTGGTGGAATATAATTTTTAAATAACTTGGTACCATATACACCCTTGGATTCAAGGAAATTAAGCAACTATTTGGGTTAGCTACTTGAAAATGAATGTTTTGAAAAAACAGAAATTTCAAAATATGAGCTTTGAAAATGTGAGTTCTATTAACACACTTGAGCATTTGGTAAAATTTGTGAATAGTTCTATTGCTGTAAAAAATTATGATTCAAAAAAATAGCTTTGCTTTATAATGGTGTTCTTTAAAAGCATGCCATGAGCTACAATTTTAAAACAATCATTTTATCTGGTTTTTAAAAACACAATTTTCTAAAAAATGCAAAGACAAATGCCAAAGTTTTCTATGTATATAAAAGAAAGTAATAAACTTCATTGAACCTTAAAATAAGAAAGTACAATGAAAACAAGGCACATAGGCAGAGTGCTATAAAGACAATACAAAATAGAAACTCAGGATCTACATTTGAACCATTAAATGGATCAGCACCATTTCAAGGAAACCCCAATATGCCCAATTCTTATTTGATTGACCATCCCATTACATCAAATGGGCAAGTAGTACTTCCCAAAAGCTTAATTATACAGTAAACTTACTAAAACTCCAATTCCTTTCAAATACAAATAAAGCAATCAGCAATCAGGATTCCACAACGATATATTATTCCACTCTTTCACAGTTAGTTCTTTTTCTTCTTTACCACACTTTCCTCGCAACCCAAACACACCCCACAGATTCAAAATCCAATAAACCCAATTCCACTATCACATTTTCCTACAAACCAAACAGAACCACATGAGAAAAAGTCCCCCCAACCAAACAAAATATAATCATATTACTAAATCAAGCTTTGCAACCAAAATAGAAACAACAAAAGAGGAGAAAATTCGATTAACCATTCCATTGCATCAAATGGGAAAGTAAGTATAATCCAATTCAAATCCAATTCCACACTCACATTTTCCCACCAACCAAACAGACCCACATACCAAAAAAAGCTCCCAAATACAAAATAAATAAATAAAAAATCAATGATATAACCAAATCAATGAAAATTAAAAAAGGAAAAAGGACTCACGCTTGAGCAAAAGCGCGGAGAAAGTAGACATCTTGAGCGATGTAATGGCGGAAAGTCTCGACCCTGAGATTCCCAGAAGCCAAACAGAGAACGAAAGGCGTGTAGAGAGCGAGCACCGATTCTCTGCGGAACTTGATCCAGGATCGTTTGGCTAGACCCACCTCGGAGTCCACTGCCGCCACGGACTTTGCTGAAGGATGAGGAGGGATCGCCATTGAAGTTGGCGAGTTGTTGAATCGAGAAGAAGAGAGGAGGCGAGTTGAGAGGAAGTGAGGAAGAAGGGGTTTGATTGAGGCTTTTAGGGAGAAAAGGAAGCGCATCAGACACAGAGAGAGAGAGAGAGAGAGAGAGAAGAGTAGTGAATAGGTGAATAGTACTGAATGTTGAAATTTTAGGTGCCAATGTGAGACATTGAAATACAAGTACACGCTGTTTACCTTGCTAATCAACTAATGCTGTGTGCTGTGTGGGATCTTTCTTCGAAAGCAGTTAAGAGTGGTATTATGGTTACACGTGCCTTAATAGAGAAGTCATTTTGGTTCCCCCCTCTAACTATTATTTTTTGATGATAAAGTTTGGTTACAAATTTAATTATAAATAAGACCATAACTAGAATTTTAAGAATGAGGAGACCAAAGTAATAATATATACTAATTTTATCGCACACTTTGCACGTGTAATGAGACTCTTTTTATTTTATTTTGAGTTTAATGTAATTTTTCAATTTGAATTTATTTATTGTTAGTGAGGTTATACTAGAAGGGAATTTTAAGAAACTAAAATTTAGGATTTAACATTGAGTAAACGGTTGGGTTTAGTGTGTGCTAGTTTTTAGGAAAAAATGTATCAAACGTGTGTGAGATATATTTAAATAAAGAGTATGCTAATTTTTGGGAAAAAAAATTTCTCTGGTAGTTTTTTTTTTTAATTTTGTTGAATTATAATTTTAACCCCGTTTTTTATTTTTTAAGAATAAGAATTATCTGTATCAAAAAAAGAATAAGAATTATCTAATTAGATTATGGGTATTTTTGATAGTCATAGCTAACTTTCTAAATCCGCTTAATATATAGAAATAATATATAGAGATAAAATCTTTCCCATTTAAGAGTGTAACATGGAAATTATGTGAAAATTTTGGGGGCCATCCATATATATTTTTAAGATTTAATTAAATTTAAGGGTAATTTTTAATTATTGAAAATTTTGGGAGGGCTAAAGCTCCCTCAAGTTAATGAGTAGTTTAGCCCTTAGTAGATTTGTCAAAATTTACATATAATATAAAGCTATTGAGTAGAGTTGTAGCCATTAGCCACGATCAAGTTTGTAGCCAAATTTTGTCTATCGGTAAATAGGTTTATTATATGGGAAAATTTTATCTCTCTCACTCTTTAAGCCCATGCATTCACTATTAGAAAAACTGGTTTTGCATTCCATACAAAACACATAGCGGAAGCAACAAACACGGATCTATTTCATTCATGAGAGATAACATGTAACCTTGAATTCTATAACAAAAAATAGAAAGTGTACCTTGATGCAGTGAAATTCAAAACCAAGACTTGAAAATACCTCTAATCAATATCCCAATTCCACTCGGTGCCCGAGAAGAGTGATCTCTCAATCAATCTTTATGTACGTTGATTCTCAAAGAAAGTTCTTTTTCTTCTTATTGTAGAGAAAAACTATTTTCTTTTCTTTTTATCATACGTATATTCTAACTACCTTGATAGTTTCTTTATTTAATAACTCTTATTAAATAAAAACTGATTATCTAATTGAGTTAGCCTTTTGAGCCTACCCAATTGGGTTTTAGTTTGTGGCTTGAGATAAGACCAAAGGGAACAAATAAGACTCTAGCTCCAATGGGTTTTGGATTTATCTGTCAACTCTTGACAAGTCCAAAGTTACCATTAATTATATTTAATACCACTATATAAATATAATTGCATTCTAGGTCTTATTAATAAATTAAATCTCAAGACTCCAATAATATCATTTGACCCCTCCATGAAATATCCATAATGAACAAGGTTATAATGAACTATTATTTTGTAAACAACTATTTTATCCTTGAGTACCCGGTTTAATATTTTAATTATTCATATTTATTGAAATCCGATTTCAATAAATATAAACTTTAGTAACTTCTTACTAAAGTGGGAGCCCTAAATAAGCATTTCTCATTAAACTTATCTCAAGGGAATATTTCGTATCTCTATAAAAAGAAATTATAGATTCCATATTGAGAATATGTGTTTCCTCAACACTACGAGTGGTTACCCAACATACTAAGGTTTTGACCGTCAATATTAGATCTCACTCCTGATATATCAAAATAACCTACATTTCAATTTATTATCCTCTCAGGATTGAGAGTCTATGAAATTAGAAGTCGTGAGATTAATCATTTAGATGACAGTTGTTGATTGAATAATTAATCTCATAGTGGTCCAGTTCAATATGTCTTAACACTTAAGACACATCAACACGTCAACTAGAAGTTTCACTTCCATGATCAAGACAAATCATCTTAGTTGATGTGTTATAATCTTCGCAGATGAAACACCCAATTTCATCACCAACTACGAACTATGTTTTGAGTTTACAATGAACTTGTGATTTATATTTTCTGTGACTAAATCATATAAATCACATACAATACATCTCAATGACTATGATAATGTTTCATTAGTTCATTTACAAATAGTCTCATATAATTAAACAATTTAATTATTTATGACATACCAATAAATAAACCCCAACATTCACCACCTGAGTACCACCTTAAAGAATTTTCTTTAAGTTTTTTTATAAAGAAGTTTCTTCTAAATTTAGTTAAGGAGTAATGTTTATATTTCATTTCTATTTCAATTTTCAAAATAATATATTTTTCATTTTTATTTCCTATAATAGTAATTTTGTTTTTGAAATAATAGTTTTTGAGTTCATTAACATGTCATTTGGTGACATTGTTGGTTTTTCTTCCGTGAAAAATTTTGTCATTGTCGAATTAAAAGTAAATAATATATCATCTCAAATCTTACTCTTGATCAAAGTGTAAATTTTGGAAGTGGAAAGGGTCGGTTTATATTCATGAATTGGAGGGCATCTTCATACTTTTGTAAAACGATTGGGGTCTAAGTGTATATTGGGGAAAGATATGGGGTTGATGTTTGTGTGGATTTTATTTGATGGTGGGCCGAATCTTGGGTTGGAGTTGAATCAAAGTGTGTGGGATTTAGTCTTTGGATTTTCATTTGTGCCGACTGGGCTTTAAGTTGCGAATTGGTATAATGGGGCTAAGTTGGTTCCTTATGATTTTTGGATCGGGCTTGTCATTAAGAGAATGGGCTCGTATGTGGGTTCAAAGTGAGTTGAGTGTGTGCTATTTCTGATTAGGCCTAATTTCGGATTGGGCTTGGGTATAAGTAAGTGAAGGTTTTGGTCTTAGGTGATTGGCCGGGTCACATGGGTTGTTTCTGGGATTTTCAGGTTTTCTTTGGGTGGTTGAGGGGGTGATTTTTGGGTTGTAGGAGGGCTGGGATTTTCAGGTAGGGGGTTTTTCTTTCTACCAAGGGAGTGCCTCTATAGGCTGCTAATCATTATTCTTGGAAATAGAAGAAAAATAGGGTTTAAATAACAGGATCTTAGAGGCTGTTTGGATTGGGTGGAAACTGAGTTATATAACTCAGTTTCCATCACCAATAATCCAAACATCGTGGGACTTATAGAAAAAGGTGTGTTTTCCATAGAAAATTATACCATTTTTCGACAAATAAAAAACAAATTAGGTAAATTCTTTCATTCAATGATATCTTGTTCAAACCAGGTTCGATTTTTGCCTATAAGTAGTCAAATTTGACAAAATTTCATGGTCTTAGATTAAGTTAATTAAAAAAAATTGACTTGATTTCTAATAAATCACATGTATGACCGGATATAAATAATGGAATTAGTCTAATAAAACATGGAAAAATTCCACACACACTTGATCCCAATAAAAATAGTGATACGTAAGGCCTTTTTTGGATTTCCCTTAACTGAGTTAACAAATCCTAGTTTTGTTAACTCATAACCTAAAATCGGTGAGGCCCACGGTAGCATGCTTGTTTGGATGAATTTCCAAACCATTAACTCAATGATGATATCTCATAATTTTGAGTGATGGGTGAGCAATTTTGAAAACACGATAAGGCTATTTTCAAGTTAAGAGTTTTGAGTTATCAGTGGCAGTTTTGTAAATTTCCAACAAACACGAGTCCCACAGCAATGTCTCGTCTCATCACTGTAGGCTTTTGTGAGCAACGAACATTTTTTCTTATTACTTTCCTAACCACCAAACAATACTTTTCTTTAAGGCTGTCCAGATTGATCCAGCAACCCGACCCACCCGAAGAACCGACTGGATCCGACCCTTACCCAGCCGACCCGACTGCTCCAGCGGGTTGGGGACAGGTCTTCACCACCAGAAACCAATTCCGGCGGATCGGTTTCGGTTTTCCTCCTCTAAAACCCGAAAAACCCGAACCGACCGAAAGATTTCCAAATTCCGGCAAAATTTCCAGAATCCGGCGATAATTTTCCAGAATCCGGCAAAGAAACCCAGAATCCAGCGATATTTCCTTAGATCTGGTGATATTTTGACCGGATCTGGCGAAATCTCATAAAATTCGGTGAGATTTTCGCCGGATCTGGCGAAATCTCACTGGATCTAAGGGAAATATTGTAGGAATCTGGAAAACTATTGCCGGAATCTACATTTCTTCGTCGGATCTGTGTTTTTTTCACTGTTTTTTCGCCGTCTTCTCAGATCTATGACTCCGACCGACCCGCCCACCACCCGTTGATGGTCTAAACCGCCCGACCAGATTACTCCGGCGGGTCGGCAACAGGTGCATTTTTTTCCCACCTGATTCTGGCGGGTCGGTTCCAGGTTGGGCACAAACCCGACCAGGACAGACCCATGGACAGCCCTACTCTTCTTCATCACTTTTCCTTTTCCTTTCTCCCAATGCTATGTGGAACCCAGTGAATGATAGAAAGGTGGGTTTTTGAATTTGAAATAGCTTTGAAAATCTTCAGCCAAACGAGTGTGAGAGTGAGTTATGAGTTTTATTGAGTTAGAGTTGTGAGATATTGGGATATGGGTTTGAGTGAAGAGATTTGAGTTATGAGTGTTGAGACTTGGATATGAGTGAGTGGCAAACCAAACATGGCCTAATCTATGAGATTCAGATAAATCCTCCAATTAAACTAACATGCAATCCTTAAGGGAATTATTAGCATAAAAAGGAACCAAAGTGACCATTTACGGATCAATCTTCTATGGAAATCACATTAGAATTCTTAAAGTTTGTTTTCCATAGAAATTATACCATTTTATGACAAATAAAATACAAATTAGGTAAATTCTTTCATTCAATGATATCTCATTCAAACTAGGTTTGTTTTTAGCCTATAAGTAGTCAAATTTGATGAAATTTCATGGTCTTAAATATGGTACCAAAATTATTCCAATCACATGGTCAAATTTCAGTTAAAACTCAACTAGATTTAGTTAAGCACATAAAAAATTGATAAAAAATCAACAACAAAATATGGGGTTCAACAATTAAAACCATGAAATCTTTTAATTTAGAGCTAAAATTTCTAAAGTGTGTTTTCCATAGAAATTATACCCTTTTTCGACAAATAAAATACAAATCAGGTAAAATTTTTCATTTAATGATATCTCATTCAAACCAAGTTCGATTTTTGCCTATAAGTAGTCAAATTTGACGAAATTTCATGGTCTTAAATATGGTACCAAAATTATTCCAGCCACATGGTCAAATTTTAGTTAAAACTCAACTAGATTTAGTTAAGCACATAAAAAATTAATAAAAATCAACAAAAAATGGGGTTCAACAATTGAAACCATGAAATCTTTTAATTTAGAGCTAAAATTTCTATCCAAATTCAAGGTCGGACAAATACAATATCAACAAAACCTTTGGAGATGCCTAAAACCCATAACTCCCATATGCTTTGGTCTAACAAGTTCTTCAAGCTTGTCTTAAGGATTCTTCTTTACTCCCCTTGTTGACCCCATCAAAATTTATTCACCATTGTATTTTTATTTTATTTTATACAAGATAGAATTCTACTCTAACTTAATCTAAGTGTATATGTGTTTGAAACTCTCTCTTGGAAACTTGAACCCCGGCCCTTGCCCCCCGCACCTCACAAGTACTTATACTTGTAGAGTGACCATCGCACCAAGGGTGTGCGGTGGTTATTCACCATTGTATTAGTTCTTTGTATAAAGTTTGAGGGAGTTTGAAACGGCTAATGATATAAGTTGGGATAGTGCTACTATAACGATCATTAACTTGCACACTCCCATTGATTGCAATCATTCTTTCTGGCCTTGAAACTTCTTCAATGTCATCTCCTTTGTAATTTGGAAAGCTACTTTTGATTTGCCCACTACATGGGAAATCCCAGGTACAATTCTTATTATTTTATGGGCTCAATTAACAAGTGTCTAAGCATTTGTTAATAAACCATTTTAAGATAATTTGATACCACTTGTATGAGAAAAATAAATAAAACTCTTAAATAAATCATTTTTTTTTTCTTTTCCGATAAATCGTTTGGTTAAAGGAGTGGAAAAGTGGGAGAATAGAAAAATTGAGAGAGAATAGAAAAGTGGAGGATAGAAGAGATTTAGTTTTCTCCTATTTGTATTTGTTTGGGAGGATGGAAAAGTAGAGAGATAAAAAACTTATTTGTTTGGTTGAAAAGAAAAATGAGAGGATGGAAAAGTGAAGTTGATATAAATTTACAATTATGTCTCCATTAAATAAAATAAAAAAGCAACACTTTTTTAGCAAATAAATTGTGTATGTGCAAATGGATTAAAAAAAAAAAAACCAACTAGTCGAAACCACAAAAAAAAGGGCATTTGGGCATGGACAAAACTCTTGTGCACTTGCACAAGGGTATTTTTGTTCCATCGGGTGCTTCATTTTCTCCCCATTTTGAGAAGAGAATTTTTTTATGGGCCCGGTGTGAAAACACCCAGGCCCCACCATCTCTTTTCCCTTCCCTCCTCCCAACCAAACACCCTCCAAAAGTTTTTCCTTCCTCATTTTCCCTCATTTTTTATTTCCATCCTCTCCAAAATCCACTCTACCAAACACCTCCTTAGAACATCCAAAACTCCTTGTTTTATTTCTGAAGCCTTGAAGAGTTCAATGTTAGGCTTGCAGTGTCCTGGATTGGATTGTTAGAAATGTAAGCAAATTTTGGAGTAATAATTGTCATTCTTGTGAAAAGGTTGTTTTTCTTTTGTTGTTACATTTTACTCGTTTATGATGGAATGTCAAATTGAAATAAAATTAATGGCTCCATATATATATATATATATATATATATATATATGTATATATATATTAAATTTTCTTATGTAAGTAGGAAAAGGAGATTCAAAATACATGAGAAGAACTGAACAATACCTTGATAAGATAGAAAACCTTATGCAATTATACATGTAAGTTTAAGCAGTGGTCCTCCCATACCTGGCACCACCTAACCTAAGGGACCCAACAGGGGCTTATTTGGCTAGCTGTGGGATTGGAGCACAGTCCATTGTTAATAGTCTCCTTTTACAAGCCTGATGCTGTCTTCTAAAGCCATTCCAGCCCAGCCCTTTTTCTGACTCTATAGGCTTATTTGGGCTATTTTAAGACTAAACTCGTTTGAAGCAAGTTTTATTGGGCTGCCAACCAACTCACTGTCATTCTCTGAAATAAATTCTGCAAGATGAACTCACACAACCCACCATTGGCTAAAAAGACTAAAACCATATCCTGACCAAACTTTGATCAAAATCATCCACTTCATTCAACACATAAGCATAGAATCATGGCACTATTCATGAAATATACACAAAAAATAATATCATTAAACAAGAAAATAACTACAATGCAAGGAAACACGTGAAGTCAAGATAATAAATCGAAGAGCGTGTTTGGATGGAGAGGGAGGAGAGGGGAATAGAGGAAGCATGGATCAAGTAAATCATAACAGTAATAGTAAATTTATCAAGAGAGTGCAAACTGAAGTTATGCATCTCTCTCTCTCTCTCTCTCTCTGGTACAAATGAATACACAACCTTTGCACCTGCCCGTGGGGAAGGTGGGGGGGACTACACATGTCGAACCTCAATTAACCAATAGCATAGACCGACATCAAAGGTAAGGTTGGCTAATATGATATTGGACATGGGACAAGTATCTGGAAGAAAGTACCAAATCAAAGATGTTGCCTCAAAGTTTCACCAGGACAGCCACATGGAAACCGTCAGCAATGGAAGCATTATTACTAAGCCATAGTTCACAAAGGAATCAACATCTTTGACTTTCTGCAACTCCTTATGAAAAGTGCTCCATATACATTCAATATTGCCTCGTTGATCCTGCACTTTGTGTACCTCCCCTCTTTAGTACAGTTGTATATAGAAGAAACTGAAAAATAACCATAAAGGCTTATCAATAAAATTTTACCTCTGTGTTTAGCTCACCAATTTGATCCAAATCATTGGAATTCAGCAATAATCTTTCCTTGTCATGGTCTGATTTCTCTGTAGACATTCTCATTTCAACACTACCGGACTCTTTTCTTGACAGGACCCTGTAAGCTGAATCAGTATGTATTGTTTCCATGACTGAGCCAAAGAAATTTGTCACAGGTACCTAGATGTAGTTTGATAGAGACACAATTTAGGATTAATTTCAAGCTGAACAAAAATTACTGATAAAGAGGTACATTGGTGGGTAACTCAGGTAAAGTAGTAATGGCTGCACCAATTATACCAAAAAATTCTAAACAACGAAAATCACTGGTCATTGCTTTGATATTGAAAGAAACCTTGTCATGCAAAGTGACAATACAAGGAAACAAATTATTATAGGCTTCTTTAATCAGAAGAGGTAAATCATGCCAGGTTTAAGCCTAAGCCCTCCTCTATTGTTCAACCCATGGAAAAGCTTATTTTGTAAACATGACAATGCCCACAATAATGTCATAAGGAAGCATGGAGAAGAAGAAAACAAACTTGATTTTTCTGGGCCTAAATTAGATAAGACAGCTTAAGGGGAAAAAATTAAAGGCATTTTGAAAAATTAAAAGCTGAATAACAAAACAAATCAATATTTTAAGAAATTTTCAAATTTTCAAATCCCATGTAAGTTAGAGATGAGAGTTAAATAAGATGCTTCCTAAATGCGCTACAAAATAAACTTCCAAGAACACAGATAAAAAATATTCATGCAAAGCCAGTGGCCAGACAGGTTAAGAAGTGGCATAATATGACTCAAATTACATCACGAATTATTTAGACAGAGCAGCTTCAACACATTTAGGATTAGAAGATCAATAGCATCAGAGATAAGTGTAGAACATCCATACCTCCTCCAAACGACGTTGGTAAAGATCTGTTCTATAATATGCAGTTGACATCAACATACTTGGATTATATGAACCGAAAAGACTGCAAATAGCCACAAATATCCACAATGGAGCTTAATTTAAAATATGATGGGTATTTAGACATCTGCAAAATATATTAAATCTACCCAAATACCACTTTAATCATTGACAGAGCAAAAAATGATTCAAAGTATTTAACTGAAAATCAATGAGAGAACACCTATAGACAATATTATACATTCATTTAATCTCTCTCCGGCTACATGGTTGGCATAAAAGGGTGGAAAATAAATCTGTTAGTTTCAATAGGCTCTGCCATGTTTGGATGGGTTAAACAATCTCTCTTATGATTCCATCCAGAGATGTTGTTCTGATTATTTTTACTTAAAGAAAGAAAAAGTTTAAATTTGACAAAAGCAATTCACAAAATAATCTAGGGAGCAGCCGATGAGATCTAGCTCAAATGGCACCTCCCCTTGTATGACTAAGGTGGAAGGCGACTAGGTGAGGTCATGGGTTCAAGAGCCACCAGGTGCATGTAAACTTACCCCAAAAACTAAGAGTAAACAAGTCCAATTGTATTTTTGTTTTTGATTGGTAAAGTATATATTACCCCATGGGTCTTGAACCTACAACCTAACCCTCCACCTAAAACTTATTTGGGGGGGAGGTGCCAATTGAGCTAGAGCTCATTGCAAACAAGTCCAAAATATTATGCAAAGTTTGATTGATTTATCATCATTTTAAAAGTACTTTTACACTTCACAATGTTTAGAACAAAGAGAGGCACTGACATAATATCCTTATTATTATTATTATTATTTAATAGTAAAGCACTGACATATTTACTTGTAAAAAAAAAAAAAAAAGTAAAGCACTGACATACTATTCTCCTGCTAAGAATCACAAAACTGAGTTCTTCCAAACTATATACTGCCAACCTAATTCTGCCTGAAGTAACAACATCACGCTGTAAATATAGAATTAGCATTTTTTTTTTTTTTGTTTTTTGGTTGGTGCGGATTTTTACCTGTTTTGAATTAGTCCAAGTTATTTTTTAAATTGGAATAAATATAACATAAATTGCAATAGAGATAAATGACACTGCAATTGAAAGGAGATTCTTGTAAAAATCGAGGCCTTCCTAGCTTTGACAGAATTGAAACCCACAGGGGGGAGGCTACTATAGGTAAATGTTTATATACAAAACAAAATAGAAAAATTATAGGACCAGAAAAGAAAATAAACAGGGATGCACTATGCATCAGAAGTAAAATAAGCTACCAGTGTTTTTCTATTACTTAATACTTTAATGTACCTGGTCAATGAGGCATTAAATAAGTAAAATAAGCTACCAGTGTTTTGCTATTACTTAATACTTTAATGTACCTGGTCAATGAGGCATTATCATACATATTTAGTCTCTCAAAGAAGGCAAGGGTGTAAAATGTGAAACGATCCACAACTGAAACACCAACCTGTTTCAGGGAAAAAAATTTGGAAGAGAATAAGAAGAAATCTGAATATGTGGTACCCTAAGACCTAGAATATAAAAATTCAAAGAATGTCATATTGAATTCATAGCATCCTGTCACATATACATTATTCAAATCGTCAACAGAAGGAAACTGCAATAAAACTACACTTACATCTGAGTCCAAGTGATGTGAGTATGAGTTCTCTCCTTTCATGCTGCTTCCAATGGCTAAAGCACCTGGTGATTGAAGCTGCAGAACTTAAAAAATGACCTTCAATTCCATGATTAAATCAATTCCTACAAAGGCCACATTTTGCATGCCTCAATAACTACAATAGAAATCTTAGAATGGCATGTCCATTTGTGACAAACACGACCTGAAGTGCATAAAACAATTTGAAACATATATACAAGTGGACACATGACATGATGCACACAGCATAATAACAGTAGCAACACATCATACTCAGAAAAATGCCACAATAATATGTAGCTCTCACTGCAAAGATAGTTCCCCAAACATGGCTAGCACTTGGAGGGGGGCAGGTGGGGAGTTTCATGCAGCAGACTAGTTTACAGCGACCACGCTATCTTAAAAAAGGTTAACTGCAGTAGATGGCAGAGACTGAAGATAATTTTAAATGACACTAAAATCAGAGAATTATGTGAAGGGCCTACATATCAGAATGAAATAGCTGGAATGATTTAGTAAAACAGTACTATCGATATACCAATATGTACCATGGATACAGTAACACTGGAATTCATACCAATTGACCCTAGCTCAAATGGACCCTAATCCCCTTCACCCTGGGATTGTTTCTTTTTCATTTACCAAACCGTGTCTTTCAGACATGAGGAACAGTAAGAGTGCGGACTCTCTGCACTGGATATTAACGACTCTCAATTTTGCTATTTACCAAATCCCATTGCTATTTTTAGTTAACATAAAACAGGGGAGATTAACGACTCTCAATTTTGTCAGTCAAAATTTTTGACATTCACAACCACTGATATGGGATAATTGCAGAGAAATAACAAGTGGTAAAGGTTATCCATTATCAATATGAGGTCAGCACAAGAATAAGGATGTGTTGGTGGCTTTCGTGCATCAGCAAAAGGTCCCTATGGCGTTCCTTCTAGAAGTGTCACGCCACATTCACTACCTTGATCTCAAAGAAAAAAAAATGATTATTTATCTAAATAAACCCAGACCAATATGTTGGGCAGGAGCTTTGTAAATAAAGTATGGTCTGTGGATTGATTACGGTGATAGGGAAGGTTTACAAGCATTCTGAGCACCAACCAACTTCATCTGTTCATAAATTAAGGCCCAGAAATCCTAGTCAAGCTTGATGATGCCTCATTTGATGTGTGTATGTGAGCCTTGTATGTTAATGTTACTAAACAAATTTTTATACGATTTTATGCTCATTATTCAGACTCAGCATATTGACCATCAATTTTAGCTTGGTTGGTCTCGAACCAGGACCTTCGTAAACCTTATTGTCACTAATAGGTCTACCCTCTGCAAGTATCAATTGGGTAGGCATCTTTCCAAAATCCATTCAATCTTGTAATTGATTAAAATTTAATGTGATTCAGGAATTCTGGTGATCAAATCAACTCTTAAACTATAACGTATCACTGATGCAATTCCTATATAAATAATCAACTCTGAATGCAAACAAAAATCTTTTTTTCCTAAAATGTGGATTTACCTTTAAATGGATAAGTAAAATTCCTTAAAAAAAAGATTTCATTAGGAGTTATTTCAGTTAATGATATTTCTAAGAACGTCACCCAATAATAACCCAGATTACAGACCTGAGAGAAGAGAGTTGCAGCCTGACAAGTGTCCACCATTATGAGCAGCTCCTTGAATCTAGATTTATTACATTACCATCAAGATATGAGCTTATTGTGCAGCAGTATCAGCAATATTGATACTTGGAAAGATTTTACAAACAAAAGAGAATAAACCAATTGCTCTTAATATCCAGACACACACACACACAGAAATTTCACTTTACAGAATTTAATTCTTAGTATATCTGCCTGGTATCCAAATTTTGATTTTGCAAGGTATGGTATTATTGCAGAATTCCAACCAAATGGCAAAGCTCGATGTCAGTACCAGTTTCCACATATGATTTTCCTCATCCTAATTGAAACATAAAAGATTCAACTACAAATATCATACAAAACATGCATGAAAGTAAAAGATTCCTACCTACGCTTTTCTTTCATTTGTTTCACGGCATCAGCTAAATCATGACTCTGGAGCTCTTCTGAGTCCTGAAATTTCAAAAATTCATCTCCCCCATGTCCTGTCATATACAGAAGAATGTGGCTTCCTTCATCACTTAAAAGACGCTTAGATCTTGGAACAGCATTCTCATGACGCCCAGTCAATACACGAAAAAAATTTTCAACAGTCACTTCATAGCCTCGATAATCTACCTGAGAGATTGCAGTCAGGTAAAGATCAGAGTCCTCTCTAGAGAACCAATTACCAAAAGTCCTTCAGTTATGATTGACCTGAAGCAAGAAAATGTTCCTTCCAAGATTACTTTGATAAACCAGATTTACTATGGAAATTAAGAGAAGATATGGTGGGAGTTCAATTTTTCTTTTTTTTTTGGGGGGGGGGCAGGGGGGAATTAAAAACTAAACTTATCTGGAACAACAATATATCTTTCTATCATGCCATTATCTCCTCTCTTTAGAAAGGTCATAAATTTTTTTTCTTTTTTTTTTGGTTGTCTCAAATGATAGAGGAGGAGGTTTTCCGTTGCTAGAAGTTTGGAAGAGTGACCAAACCTTGAATTTCATTTCAAAGGGGAAGTTGTCAGAAATTTTATTACACTTTCAAAACTTGCATTTCTGCTTCATAAAGTATCAGTGATTAAAAGAGGCATTGGATCTGCTTAAAGCATCAAATTCTACAAGAAAGTCACGACTATTTTAAAGATGGTCAGTTAAATAGAAGGAAATAAAGTTGAAGGCCCATTCTAAACGTATTCCATTAACTGAAATTGCAATCACAAACGTGAAATCTATACCAGTCACGGTTGTCATGGATTGTATCTCCCATTGTTTCTGAATATGAATATTTATTTAAATCTTCCATTCTAAATGGGCCTATTTAAAAAATTTAGAATATATCACGGTAACGGGGTATTCAAATGCGTCAGCCATCATTGTATGAAATCTGAAACAAAGGCAATTTATGAATATCTCAAATTGATTAGATATGGTGATCATTCCAAGTTCTTGATGGCCCTATTTAACATGATGTTTGTGTGGGTTAGACGCTAGATGTACCAATTGAGTAATTTGAATTCTAAAGAACAACTAAAAAGCCCCTAAATGAATGCCATAATTCTCAGGTTTCTAATGAGACCAGAGCCAAAAGTAACCATATAAATGCATGCACTCCTTGGAAGAGTCATAAGCCTAATTGCAGGCACAAGACTCACCTCAACATTATCTCCATACAAGTTAAGTTTGTGGTTTTCATTGTTAAAAACTTGGGCAGGGTATTTGTTTCTGGCATTGCAAGCCATGTCATCTGCCAGCATGAGTATTATCCTCTCATCAGGTATTCCTAGCCGCTTAACCGTCCTGGGAGACAAAAGTATTGGAAAATTCTCTATCAATGAATACCAGGAAAGATGGAGCCTAAACATAAATAAATAAGAATGCAATTTGCTTACCGATACAAGGATAAAGTATTAGCCATGTGTCGATAATTAAACCTGAACAAGGACACATGAAAAATTTATTCAACTGGAAAATTCATATAAAACAAAATGTGCTTTTGCTTAAGTTGCTCATAATGCATATTCAAGCTTAGCGTATTTGACGTTGATTGTATCCCTCCCTCTCCTTTCAAAGAACAATTCAGGGAAGACAGGGATTTATGAAAAAGACTCTCACAACCATGTTGTCACTTCTTTTTAAATTCCTTTTTCAAATTTTTATTTTTATGAGTGCTCTTTAACTTGCATACAGATACCAATAATTTCATTACTGACCAGTAACAAATATCTGCAAAACTCTTCATAATGGACTTAGACAAAACCCTTTCTCATCACCACCATGAAGGGCATAGAGTTCTAAGAAAATTTTAGTATATTAAAGCTCCAGAAACGATAAACATGGTTGGAATGGAAATCTCTCATTCAATAACATTACAAGGCTCTAGATGTCAAGAATGGAAATCTCCTTATTGGAAACGCCCAAGTTTGCAAAACAATAGAGACATTAAAATTATTATTTTATCAGATCAGTCACAACAAGGTCTCAAGTTTCTCTCTTTTATAGTGTTTAATTACCGATTCTCCCAAAAGTTTAAACTGTCAGGAAATGTTGAATTTAATCAATAAACCATAATTCTAAAAATGAAATTTAGTTTTGCCCATTATCTAAGACAATAACATGGATTTTCTCCAACAAATTATAATATAAAAAAAAAAAAAAAATTGACATGGGTATTGTTAATCATAACAAACTATAACATGGGTATGATTCATTTTCTCCAACAAATAAATACAATTATTAAAAAAATATGACATGGGTATTGTCTAAATTAAAGAAAAGAGCATAAATGTAAAAACTTTAACAGAAAGAAATGAAATGAAAGTAGAATTACCAGAAACGAGAGGTGCAGACCAAAACAGCCCAGTTGTTAGTGTGCATAGCAGTCTCAGTTTGTGATTCGCAATTGCTGAAACCCAGAAGAAGCAGAAACAAAAACGACAACACCGTAACTTTTGAGCCCCACATGTTGAATCGCAATTGTTTCACAGCTTAGCGTATTCCAACTGTGACAGAGAGTCTCTGAGATTGATTTGCTTATGGGGTTTGATTTCTCTTCCTTTTTTTTTTTTTTGCTTTCTATTTATCAGATGAACAAAAATTAATTTATTAAAAAAAAAAAAATGTGTGATGTGTAACCCGGCAAGAAATCGGGTCACACACGGTACGGTGAGGAATATACATATTGCATTTTTCAAAATTCACGTTACAAATTTACAATAAAAAGATGAAGTAAAAAGGCAAGTGTTGTTGTTATTGTTTATAGTCAAATTATGGGTTACATCTTAGAGGCCGTTTGGATTCAGCGTTTTCCGCTGAATCCAAGCTGCGTTTTCTGAATTTTTTTGTTTTTTATGTTTTTTTTTTAACTTTAGCTGCACATTTTGACTAAATCAACAGTGAACAGTATATTCGTGCATTGTTCACGGACCCACAAATTCCACTTTTCAGTAACTTTTTCATTAAAAAATGGGTCCCACGATACTATTCATATATTTAAAAATTATTTTGTTACAGTGTTTTCAGTTTCAGTTTTCAGTTTCAGCAAAAATAAGCTCAATCCAAACGGATTAAAGGGTAAAGTCTTTTTTTCATACTATTATTTAAGGTGTTTTTCTCATTTGGAATCATTATTTTTTTGTTCAAAAATACTTTACCCTTATGATTAAGTAGAGATAAAATTAAAAAACAATCCGGTAAAAATACAACTCTAACTCCCAATAAATCACTCTTATGTTAATTTTCAAATTGTTTCATTCACTTATAAATTAGATTCTTAAAATAAAAATTACATATAAAAATAAAGACTTTTTTTTTTTTTTCTATAAAATAGGACCACTAAACATAATGTTTTCACTTTTCTTTTTCTCTTTCTTTTTTTTTTTTTCGGTTTTTTTCTTCTAAATTCTAATCTCACTTTTTTTTTGGTTTTTTTTTTTTTTTTTTTTTTTTTTTTTTTTTTTTTTTTCAAATCTCTTCTTCTTTATTTCGGAATTATTAAAAAGAATATTTTTAATGTACTCCCTTTTTTTCTTTTTAATGATTTATTTATTTATTTATTTTAGCATTTAAATTGTTTTCTCTCCACATCTGTTTGTACTGTCTTTTTCTATTTATTTTAATGAATGTATTTTTTATGTTTAAAATAAAAATCACTATGCGTGTGCTTATGTATGTGTATGTGTATGTGTATGTGTATATCTCTTTGTCTTTTTTAGATTCAGGTGCAATATCCTGATGCAATTGTAATTAATGGCTGAAATTAAAAGTTGAAAAAACAACTTTCAATCTCAACCATTAAATAAAATATATTAAAGGAAAGTTAAAAAGTAAAAAAAAAAAAAAAGAGTAAAAAATGTAAAAAAAATACCTACAACAGTGCACCTGATCTCAGTCCGTCTTTCTTCTCTCACCATTTTTTTTTTACGCGGTGCTTTATTTTTCTTCTTTTTATTTCTCTTTATACATCGCCTAGGTTGACAGGAGAGGAGCGAGAAAAAGCCACGTCAAGAAAGGAAATCGAAAATTGTGCTGTCGAGCCAGAGACTATGAAAATCTCTTCCTCTCAACTCACACGATCCTCTTAGGTGAAATTGTGGTTCATGAGATTTTACCGAATTATGGTGTGTGATTTTTGGTTATTTATTTATTTATTTATTTGAGATTATGAAGCAAATAGTTTTTATATTTTGCTTACCCTTTCTATTTTCTGAAAACACTTTTCTAGGAAATACCATTTTTTTTTGCTTTGCTTTCAGTCTATCATTCTTGCTTGTGGTATGTGTTTTATTAATTTGAATCTAAAATTAGTTCAACAAGATGATTCTTCTTCTAAAACATAATAACAAAACCAATATATGTTTTTTTAACGATGGGTTCACTTTCAGTGTTTTCATTTTGTGATTTTGGTTGTTTTGTGCTTTGATTTCAGTGGGTGTGATTTGATTTTGTGATTTGGTGGGCTTTTGGGTTTTTGTTGCGATTTGATTTTGGCTGAGTTTTGGCCGTGGTGGTGGTCGTGTTTTGATTTTGGTTGGGTTTCAGCAGTGGTGCGTGGTTGGAGGTGATGAGCTTGAAAAATTTCAGTCATGGAGGTTTAGAAGGAGAGCTTGGTGGTCAGCCATGGAGTACGGTGTGACGTGGGTTGAGGCAGAGAGAGGATGAGAGGGAAACAGGGACGGCTTTAGACATTTTGTGGCCTAAAGCGAGAACTGAAAATGGGGCATTTTTTATACTTATATATTAAATTAAATTAATGTTTATTTAATATTTTTATATTATATTTTTCATCATTATTTTCATTTTCTTCTAAATTATTTTGAAGTTCATTATCAAGATTTGTTGTATTGCAAAATTGAACATCATTTTCTTCTAAATTATTTTGGTGAATTTCTTACTCATTTATGATATTTTCATCTAAATTTTGTGTTATATTTTGTTTATTACTAATAATCAATTTATCCATTGATCATTTTTGAGACTCAATTAAATTTTCTTCTTTTTTTTTCTTTTTTTAAGTTTTTTTATATCTAGATGCATATTTTTTAGTAGACATTTCTAATAAAACAATATATTTATAAAGACTAAAGTAAAAAATAACTTTCAAGTGTAGAGCAAATGAGACATAACAAAAATTTAAGCACAGCCATAACACTGACACAACTTATTAATAAGACCCACCCACCCAAAAAAAAAAAAAAAAAAAAAAAAAACCTTGAAGGCCCAAACTTAAATAAAATGGAGTGCCCTGTGCCCAAATATTTTATAATTTTATACCTGATTCCTGAACCTCAGAACCTGATACGGTGAGGTGAGCAGTTGAGACTTGAGAGAGGCGGAGAGCAGAGAATCAGAGAGAGGCTGAGGAGGCGGAGGAGCTTCAAGCTTGCTGTCTTGCTTGAGCCTTGAGCTGTTGTCTGTTGAGCAGATGAGAACAGTGGAGACTGGAGACTAGAGAGAAAGGTAAAATTTTATTTATTTATTTTAATGTAATTCTTTATCTGTGTTTTGGCTTTATTGATTCATTTGTTTGCTAAGAAAGTAGAATCCTAGAAATTGGTTGTTTTGGGTTTTATGTTTTTTAGCTGGTTTGGTATCAAAAGAAATCAGCTTGAAAGATTCAACTGTACTTGGTAAAGTGATTTTATTAGGCTCAGTTTTAGTTTTAATGGGTCTCAAATAATATGAAAAAACAAAAGTTTCAAACTTAAAATTAAAATTATAAAAAAAAAAAAAAGTTTCCTTCAGTTTCTGGGGAACCAAACAACACTCGTTAGTGCCCTTTGTGATTGTAAAGTTTGGTGGTTGTCTAGTTCTTTTGGTTTTCATTTGTTTTTCTGCAATTTAGTAATGATTGGGTTGTCTATGTTTTTTACATTTATGTCAACTCTTGCGGTGACTAATGTTTATGAACCCCGTATTTCACAAATTGAGAAAAATTACTTTGTATTGCCTTCTGTAAAATTGGAACCTACTTTCTTAGAAAGCTAATCCTGATTGCAAATACAATTATATGAAGAGAGAGGGAATAATGATAATTGCTGGTTCTTCCCACAATTGGAACAGATATTCTGGAATTATGTAGCATTTTACTCGTTTTTGACCTCTTATCATCACATTTAATTTTCCTTCTTTAATGATGTCTAAGAGAAAATCTAAAAGGAGACCTTATGTCTCTAAAATTAAGAGAAACATCCAGTGTTTTTAAAACCGCGCTTAAAGCTTAAAGCTCAAAGCCCCAAGGTCTAAGTGCTTTGCTTGTCTAAAAAAAAGCTCATTTAATGAAGCGCGCTTTAGGCACGCTTTATTGGCGCTTCTTGAAGATGCACAAAGCACACCTAAGCACGCTTTTTTATTTTATTGCTAAAAACAATATGAATCATCAAAATTAATTGCTTGATCTTGAAAGAAATGACATGGACCAATGATTTACCATACAAACACTATTTTTAAGGTGTTGTATTACACAAAATCTTTTATTTTATTTATATGTTAAAAGATATGAACAAGATTAATTTACTATTCTTGTGCCTTTTGGTCTTTGATTTTTAGATGTATGTTGATTGAACTATATACATCATTTCATCATAACTATTATGGTTGTATTTTTATAAAGTACAAGAGAACTATATATCTTCCCAAAAAAAAAAAAAAAAAAGAGAACTATATAAAATGTTATGTTTAAACTTTCTACAACTTGATTATTATGATATTGTCCCTTGATAATTGTTTTCAGTTAACTAAATAAAATATTAAGAATTGAAATATCTTAATTAAAATTTGACCTTTCAAACATTCTACAATTGCACTTACCTAATATGTAAAATATATGAATTTTGAGTTATTATGTTATATATTTATTTATTATATTGCAAATATTTCTATTAAGGGTTATTATATATTATATTTGAAAAATGTGTGTTTTACTTCAATTAGGCGCGCATTTGCGCTTTGTACCTAGGCTCCAAGAGGCCTATTTGCTTAAGTGCGCTTGACGCTTTTACAAACATTGGGAACATCATTAATTGTCTCTCCATTTTTGGGATCCTTCCTTTTTTTTTTGATAAGTAATTTTCAGGATCCTTCCTATCCAACTATCATTTTCTGTAGTGCAAATTGACTCCATGGCAATCATGTGGCAAGATTACTATGAAACAGGCGTTAATCAATTTGTCCCAATCCTAGCATTACCAAATTTTTGTGATAAATAACATTTTTTTTTTCAAATTCATTAATGTTAATTCAACATGAAGTTTCCTTTATGCTCTCTATTTCTCTGTTTTAAATATTTTCTGAGTGGTGTCCCATCTGTCTCTCTTCATGTCAATTGAGCTGTGTAAAAAAAATATTATTATATTCTAGGCATTTTCAAACCTTGTTTAGTTGTTGCAATGATGTAGTGGGAATGTTCTTTAACAGGATATAATCTTGTTGAAATGAAGTATGAGAGAAAGGCCCACGATAGTGTTCATGCTGCATTAGCCTCTGATGATATTTTATGTGAAATTCTCCTTCGACTGCCAGAAAAATCCGTTTTTAAACTCATTCTTGTATCGAAGAAGTGGCTTCATTTGATATGTAGCAATTCTTTTCGTTCTAGTTACCACTCTCATTGGCGGGAAAATGTTCATCTTTTGGGCTTCTTTGTATGCAATTTTCTATACCTTGGAAGACCTCGAGATGGCTTCCGTCGTCCCCCATGGGAGCCTGCACTTCCATTATTGTCCACTTGTAAAGAAGGTGATGATTTAAAGTTTTCTGGGATCCTCAAACAGCTTGGTTATTTCATTGACTCTTCCAATGGCCTTCTTCTTTGTGGTCGCCACCCAATGACCTATCATGTATGGAATCCCATCACAAAGCAACCATACCAACTTCCTCAACCACAGCAGTTCTATCGAAGCTTGTGCATGGCATTCGTTATTGAGGATTCTCGTGATGATGCCATCTGCTATAAGGTCATTCGTGCAAAATGTGTATGCAAACCTGTTGATGTCAACACTGTCTCCATTGAGACTTTCTCTTCAAAGACCAGCACATGGAAACAATCTACTCTCACTTGCTCTTCAAGTTTTGCATTGTGTCCTCGAACTGTGGCTACTGTGATCAAAGGTGTTGTTCACTGGTTTGCAGTACAAAGAAATCTTGCTATTTATGATCCATATCTTGGACTGAGGCGTATATCCTTGATTAAACTACCAGCTGGTGAGTTGTCGTATGATTATGAAGAGTCTGTTCTTGGGGAGTCCTCTGATGGACTTTTGCAGTATGGTCAAAGCAGTACATTGGGCATTGAGATATGGGTTCTTGAGAAAGAACAAAGTAGTAACTCATCCATATACAAGAGTACTCATTCAGGGGAAAGGTGGATTTTAAGACACAAACTGAATTTCAGAGCAATGTGGAAGCAGAATCCAACTTTCACTGAGCATTCTAAAGAATCCCAAATATTGTCATTCCTTCCTCGGAATTCTGAATCTGTCTTCATTAGATCAGGATCAAATATATTTCTCTATGACTTTGAGAGCAAAAGGCTGGAAGTGGTTCATTATCAAGGCCGTGGCTCTTCAATTTCGTGGGAATCCAGTAAAATAGTACCGTACTTCAGGCCAACTTGGCCTTGTTCTCCTTATGTCAATGATTTAACAGTATGACATGATTACCTACTATTTTCATGGAGAAGTTTCTTATTGTGGCTCAAGAAATCCTTACCAGTGACCTTTGTTTGGTTTAGTTGATTTCATTTAAGAGTTCAGAGCTTTCCCCTTTGCTGCTATATGTTGGTCAATGCTTTAGCTGTTCATACATCTTGGTAACCGTTTCTTAAAAAACTCTAATACTACTTTTCCCTGTTTCTCCTTCTTTCAGTGCAACTGCCAAAAAAAAAAAAAGGTGTGTTTAATGATTTGCTTTTCTTAGTCCATATCCTTGCAGGTACATAAGGAAAATAAATGAATAACAGAAGACATTTTAGAAATGAATAGTTACAACTTATAAGTGCTGCTTGAGCACCCCCCCCTCCTCCCAAAAAAAAAGTGTAGATAAATCTGTAGGTAGAAGGCTTTGTAGACTGAGTTTTGGTCTTCACTGAATAGCATAGTTTGGCTTCTCGAAGTGAGATGATGAACTAGGGTTCAGCTCAGTTCACATGGTTGATATAGAAGTCTCTCATAAATCATAATGGTATGCCAAATAATTCATGAAAGCTCAGTTTGTGTAGTAGCACTTAGTATCCTTTCTTTTGAGCTAACAATAGTAGCACTTAGTCTTGGTTGCACATTCCCTATACCTTTGTGGTGGTAGAGTTAGTGGTGTAACTGGCATCAATGGGCCAAATATGTAATACCTGCATTACCTGACCATAATTACCATAATTTTAATAGTTTCTAGAGTTGAATTGATGAATTAGTTAATTTGTCTTGAAGGTTACATTATTTTATCCTATGATCACTACAAAATAAAATAAAGGCAAAAACCACAATTTTGTCTCTACATTTTTACGTGATTCTCACTTTGGTCCCTATCTTTTATTTTCACCACTTTTACTCCCTATTTTGAAAAACGCCATCCATTTTAGTTCTTTTCGTCAATGTCCTAACGACAAAGTCCTACGTGGCATACGGAACTATTAAAATAATAATAAAAAATTTTATTTTGGCATTACAAAATGCCACATTAGCATCTAAATTAAAAAAAATTAATTTATTAATTTCAATTAAAAAAAATTAAAAACCAAAAATCACATGAATTAAGATTTAAGTGTGTCTTGAACAAGAACACAAACCCAGAAATTAAAATCCAAAAATTAAAAATCTCAAAATCACCATTTTCTCAAACCTAGCAAAATCATCAAATCCTAAAGCCTCAAAGTACCAAATCAATCCAAAAATACAACACAACTAATCCAAACAAAAAATTCTCTAACTCAGAAAAACTCATCTCAAGCAAGTTGAACTTAACAAATCCACCTCAAGCAAGTCCGAAACCCACAACAACAATGAATCCAATCAACCAACCAACCCTGCAATTTGAAACCCACATGAACAAATCAGACCACCAATCACCACCCCTGCCACTGATTAGTCACCAAACCAACGATCCACCCCACTAATTAGTCACCAAACCCATCAAAGCAGTCACCAAACCCACTGATTAGTCAACAAATCCACGCCAATCAAGTATTTGAAAATTTGGGGTTTGAATATCAGAGAAGCTAAGCAAGTAGCTAAAAATTTCATGTAGATTATTGGCTGTGGCCAAGAATAGGCCAGCCTCCCCTACATTGTTTTGCAAAGCCATTAGATCGGAGATGGTGGAAGCATCTGATGGGTCATCTCCAGACAGCTTATCCAAGAGCTACTTGAGGGAGTCAAGGTCGCTTGATCTGACGGTAGAGAAGAAGGACTAGTGGGTGATGAATCGTAGAGCCTTTGATGAGAGAGAGAGAGAGAGAGAGAGAGAGAGAGAGAGTTGTGTTGGTTTTATTTTGGTTTTTGGGTTTGTGTTTTCTGTTTGCTTTCTAAGAAAAAGAAAAAGAGAAAAATGTCAAATAAAGGAAAATGTTATTCTTGTTCTTAGATCTAGGTTTGTATTCTTGCTGTTCTTATTCAAGATACACTTAGATCTTAATTCATGTGATTTTTTGTGTTTAATTTTTTTTATTTAGTTAAAATTAATAATTTTTTTTTAATTTAGATGCTGATGTGGCATTTTTTAATGCCAAAATAAAATTTATTATTATTATTTTAATAGTTCTGTTTGCTACGTAGGATTTTGCTGTTAAGGCATTGACGGAAAGGATTAAAATGGATGATGTTTTTCTAAATAGGGGTAAAAGCGGTGAAAATAAAAGATAGAGATTAAAGTGGGAATCACGTGAAAATGTATAACAAAAATGTGGTTTTCGCCTAAAATAAATAAAAGAAATATATTAATACACAAATAATTAATTAGAAGTTAAGGTCCAATTAAGAAACTTAAATGATTAAGGAGATGTCATTTATATTTTTAGTTAAATCAAAGACTTAATGTCTAAAAGTCTTGTAACTCAATTGGTTGATAGTTTATGATATCTTTAATGAAGACATCTAGGATTCTTTGAGGTTTGACAAATTATCCAAAAAAAAGTTTTTTTTTTGAAAGAGAAAAAAGCTTTAAAGCTAAGAGTAGAGAATCAGGTTTCAAGGAGGTTTTAGAGGCAGCCAATGATTGGAAATATCTCTGGTCTAGTGGAATGTCCAAGTGAATCTATTCATGCATTAGTTTTCGAAGCTTTGGTCTGATAATTTCCCATGAATTCTTAGTTTTTTTTTTTTTTTTTTTTTTTTAGTTACATTTTATTGGAAACTCAAGGGTGTGCCAATTAATTTTATGCTAAAATACATGTTATATCCTTTAAGTTTGACTAAAATTCAATGCAGTCTTCTAATTTTATTTTTGTTCAATTAAGCCATCTAAGTTTTATATTTTTTCAATTCATGCATTTTCGTTCAATGTCATTAAAAAAATTAATGTTAAATATGCAATTAACTAATGAAAAAAAAATTTGAAAAAAAATTCTCACATAAAAAATCTATAAAATATTTTTATTAATTTTATAGATTTTTTTCATGTGAGAAATATATTTTTTTAATGGAAATTTTTTAACGAAATTGGACGGAATGATTGAATTGAATAAATTTGAAATTTAGATAATTCAATTATATGAAAGTAAAGTTAGAAAACTAAAATAAATTTCAGTTAAACTTAGAGAGTGGAATTTGCATTTTAACCTTAATTTTAAGTACCTTTTTTTTTTTTCCTTTTTTTGAGAGAGTAGCGTTTGCTTTTAATGATAGTTCTTCATTGTCAGAATAAGACACCAATCAATTTTTGGTTAATTTTAAGTACTTAGTTCCAAGTACATTCACATCAACTAAAGCATTCAAATTCAGGGCGCTCAACTCCCAAAATGTTATTTTAGCACCCCAAAACACCAAAAACCACCCTTCATTAGTGCATTCACATTTAGAGTGCAGGGTCTCTTATTATTTCATTCAACCCATTAAAAAAAAATATAAATATCCCAATAAAATAATAAGAGCCTCATCACAGACGCTATTTGTGTGCTTAGAGGCTTTTGTTTTTTAGGTTTAATGTCAAAACATTACATTCATCCCAATTCAATGTTATTCAATTGTCCAACAATAATTATGGATTTCCCAATCACTAATTTAGTTAGGAGTGTGATGATACATTGCACCACACATCCACACAAACTAATGACTTCAATGCTATTTCAATTATATATTTTTGCTCAATTTAAAGAAATATATAAAATGACATCGTAAGGACAAATTTGATAATTTATTATTATTAACATCAGTAGAAACCCTCTCCTCTCCTTTGGCCCCTGTAAATTCTCTAAAAAAATCAAAATGGACTAAATTGGACTGAATGAACAGAAATTGTTAGAATGGACCGAAACATGATTTTGCATTATTTTAGTTGATATTTTACATTATCGTTTTAGTATCATAGTTTATAATAAATGATAGAGGATTGAGAAAGTTATTGTAAATAATCATTCCAATATTATATTAATTTTTTATTTGGTTTAATGTCAAATTTCTCTTTCATTCCAATTCCAGATTTATGCATTTGTCCAACGATAATTATGCATTTGCCAATCACCCACATAGCTAGGGGTGTGATGAGACCTAACACCAAAAAATGAAAATTGAAATAGCAAGTCATTAGTTTGTGTGGATGTCTCTGATTGGAAAACGCATCGACCTTAAAATAGGATGAATGGAAAACATTGTCATTTAAAGAAAAAAAAAAAAAATAGAAGAGTCTTTGAGCTCACGGGTAGTGCGTGTGAAGGGACTATTGCACTAAGATTATCATCATCTTTAAAAAAAAAAAAAAAAAAAAATTGAATGTGTCAATTGTTTAATTTTTTGAAAAATCATTATAATTTCAAGGCTAATTATATCGTGAATTTTAACTTGTGTAAAAAGCCACTTAGGTAATTAGAAATGGTAAAATTGAATTCATGTATAATTTCGTATAAAATGTCTAAAATTTAACCTTAAACACATATAAAAAGCTTGAACAAAGAAAATGACAATTGATCCTACAAATGGTTAAGTTGTTACTCTTAGAGGATTTTGAAACACTTCATGTTCTAATCACAATGCATAATTGCGTATTATCCAAAAACTATACTTGCGTATTACAGCTCTTCAAAGCCAATTGGCACCCCAAACCAAAAACTTCAAGATACCAATCGATTTTTGGTAGAGGCAGAACTCAAAATTAGATCTTTTATTCAACAACAATTGACTTTATCAGGTGAGTTAACCGGAACTCACTTATCTAAAATATTATTTAACTTAAGCATGATCTGCAAAAGATTGGATGCAATGTATTTTCAATATTGAGGTAACACTCCCACATGCAAATGTTACTAGTAAGATATAGTAAGAAATATGTGTTCTAATAATTATGAATTTAAAAGTCTTTTTTTTAGTCCATAATGTTTTATTTAAAAATTTTCCACATTTTCACGTACAGGGGGAAAAAAAAAATCATAAATCATAAATCATAATTATCTTGTAAAATTTATTTATTTAAGAACCAATCAAAATTAGTTATTTAGAATCACATGATATGTAAAAATGCTTATTAATGTCAAACCATGATCTTTTGACTGGATGATCCAATCATCACATTTAGAATGCTACATTTTCCATATTTGCTCCTGAAGTGATTTGAAATTATGATTTTGCTTTTGAGTGTTTGGTTGCAAAATGAGATATCTATATATATCTATATATATTACATGTCGTGTTTTGATATCAGATCAATACTTATTGAACATATTTTTATTGACACAAAAAGGTCTAGAAACGTCTAACATGAATAAATTGCATGGTACCCTCCATCGTCTGACGATAGTGAATCAACAGAGTAATCCAAATGACAAACTAGCTAAGTAACCCATTTAGTGCCAGTTGTTTAGCACCTGTGGAATGTGGATACGGACGACCCATGACACTTAGAAACTTAGTCTTTGTGTGTCCTCCACTTCATCATCTCCACATAGTGAAGTTTGCACACCACGTCTAAAAATCCTCCTCCTAATTCCTATCCACCTCATATGGGAAGCCAAGCCCAAAAATCTTGGTGTCATTACCCACTCCCTCCATTACACTCCCTACAAGGGAAATGATTAAATTCCTAGGAACATGGTCAGCCCTAGAACACTATATAAGCACCAAGCCTCCTTTATTCCAAGATATGAGTAAAATTTCCTAATTTTCTTACTTTAACTTAGTCATTGGAGAGTATTTGGCCGATACCACACTGGTGCATTTCGTAAATGTTTCATCTATGAGTTTGGACTAAGTGTTTTATTCTCCATCTCTTCTGACACTACGAGTTTGAACGATTAACTTACTGATGATTTTGTATTCATCAAGTATGTTGCATGAGTTCTAGTATTATCAGACACAATCACACAAAGCTATTGTATCAATCATGAACATTATCACCCCAAGAAAAATAAACACTAAACTAATTGGTTTTCTACCACATCTCAAAAAAAAAAAAAAAAAAAAAAAATTCCAATTAAATTTATAATATGATAGTATCGGATGTTTAAAGTACGGTATTAAATTGAAGATAAAAGCAAGAATCATGTGATTGTGATTATATAAAATTGTTGTGTTTTTTTTTTTTTTTTTTTGATAAGAAAATTGTTGTGTTAATTAGTCCTCGATGTTCTTGTCAATGTTTCAATGTTACCCTTACTCTTTCTTGCTGCCATTATACAAATGATGTCAGATCACAATTTTCACAAAATTAAGCATGGCATTACGTAACAGATGTGACTCGTGAAGCCATGCCGCCCTAAGTGATTCAAGTGCCTGTAAGGGTGTAACATGGCACTATCTTCTCTAATTTTCTGAGATCCACAAGTGCCAAATTAACCATGCAAGGGTTGTGCCAAATACTAGAAAATATTTTACACAGCATTTTCATGTACACTGCTAAACACTGTAAAATGAAAATATTTTTTTGCAAATATTTTACATGTAAAATATTTTACATTTGTAAATATTTTACATTGAAACAAATGGAGCGTTAGTATCGGAAAGATAGAGCAAAGGTAAAATTAAAACATTTTTAAAATTTAAAGACTAAATTGACAGAATTAATAATGAAGGATGAAATTGAAATATGACCCAAAATTTAAGGACCAAATTAATTTTAACCTAAAAACAATGCAAAGGTCATGACTTTCCTATTCACTAGACTCATGCAAATGTTAACCTTCGAGTAGTTGAGTTGCGTAGCATGCCTAATTTGTGTTAGCGGGAATAATCTTGAATAAGGATATAACTAAAAATAAATAAAATAGAAAGAGAATGAAAATGAGAAAAAGAGAAAGGGAGGCAAATAGCAACGATTAAAATTTTCATTTACCATTTGTTTATATATTTGCCTTCTCAATGATGTTTACAGAGTTTATTGTTTAAGAAATTTCTGTAGAGGTAATTATAGGTTTACATTGTATTAGTAAAGTAAATCTCACATTGTAGACTTTTTGCATATGTGTACAACAATGTACACGTATATATATTTTTTTGATGAATGAAAAATGGGTAGAGGGGGGGGACCTGAGTTGACATCTTCTACTTGGGCGTGATCATAGCAACACTTTCCCACTGGGCTTGGGCTTGCGGGAGTAGGGGATCTAGGTGATCTATAGTTGTACACCCAGCCCCATCGAACATTGTACATATTTGTTTAGTCTATAATGTAAATCTTACATTGCTAGTACAATATAAACTAAGAACTTTCCTAATTTGGGGTCCCTTTTCTGAAAACTCATTTCTACGGCATTACCCTCATCTATTGCTTGTAACTAACATTTTTAGAAACTTCAGTATTAGCCATTACAGCCAGTGATCTATTGGTCTAGTGGCATTTCCTCCCGTCCTTCAATGGAGGGGCTTAAGATTCAAATCTTAGTAGGAACATTGTTGTAATGGGAAGAGGGAATTTAGGGATTCTAACTTATAGGTTAAGGTGAGGACAATGTTTGTTTAGCCCAAAAGAAACTGCCAAATTTGTTGCATCCTCAGGGATTAGTGGCTACTAGTGGCCATTTGTAAGTGTGTGTTTGGATTAGCTTTTTGCTGAAAAAGAGTACAAGTAATATTGTACCGAAATTATATAAGGCTCTAAAAAAATATAAGTAAGCAACTAAGCTAATAATCTAATGGAAAAATGCTAATCCAAGCTCGCTTAAAGTCAAATTCTTACTGTATACATCCTCAAAAAAATTCTTACTGTATATCTAGTAATTAACAACCAAGTATGCAAGAAGAAAAACACTCCAAAGAAAAAAAAAAGAAAAAAGCACAGTAAAACTAACCAATAAGCAATATATAAAAATGAACTCTTACAATTATCAATATAGCACAAAACTTGTAAATACAAATACAAGCAAGAAGCCTCATTAAAGGGTAGATAGTGACAGCTTTTGTAAAATGCTATATGCTTTTGATTTCTTCTCCTTCATTGAAAACTAGTTGTACATTACACTGGATGGGGAGCAAAGGCATACTGCTTCCAATAATGAACTACCGGGGGGGAGCAAAGGCATCCCTACTTGGAACAATGAACTATATATGGGAAGATAATTTCAAAAAATGTTTCTAATGTAAAAAATAATTAACAATGTACAACCCTCTGATGACATCCACAATTAAAGGGGTTGCAATGTGAACCTATATCTTGACCGTGGAGATAGATGGAGAGGAATCCCATCCACTCATGCAGTGAAAGTGATTACTCTGAACGAGGAAACATGAAAGTAAAGCCTGAGTTTTCACGAATAAGTGGTGGTGGTTCAATATCGGCGATGTCTATTTTCTCCATGGACTTTGATAAGTCATCAACTGAAAATGGAATGCTGCACACAGGTGATTCTAAAGGTCAGTGACAGCCACAAACTAATGTTCTGAAAGCATGTCTAACAACTATGCAAGTTCTGTTAAACAAAATGGTACAATTCCTGCATATGAATTCAATGGAGTATTTTTTTAAGCATTAATTAAAATCCAATTGACTCTTCATCATTAAATAGACTGAAAGTTGCACCTAAGCAATGTCTCAGGCTTAGAGTTTTAGCGGTCATTGATAATTATGCATCATGTATTCCAACTATATAAAATAATTGGCACCCAGTTTTTGAATCCAAAAGGGAGAACCAAATGGGTGGAGGTTAGCCAGTTTGTGTATAACAAATTGGCAAGCATCGGTTTGCTACCAAAAGGTTAGTAGCTTAGTGAAATGCAACTCAAATTGAAGTTATATAAAGAATAGCAACTGAAGCAAAACAAAAAAGAAAGGCTGAAGGCCTCATCACATAGTTGAACGCCATTACTGACCTTGAATCATCATCCAACAAGAATGAATTACTAACTGCATTGTTAGAATCTTCTGTCATCAGCACCCTCATATTGGAAATAACCTACACAAAAACAGTAAGATGGAAAAACTAAATATCATCTGTTTTCGATTAATGTTTGTAATCTTATGGAAAATGAAAACCTATCACTCTGCTTGGTAACAAAGATGACTCGGACCTAGTTTGAGTAATGGCATCCATAAAAACTTACATCCGAGGACACACTATGCGTGCCATACTTGTCATCCCAGTACATTGTACTGATCCGATAGAGCTGCTGTATACTAAGGACCTGTAAATGGAAAAATCAAGTTCATTGAGATCCTGGGAAGAGGTGAATGTTGAATTTTTATTTTTTATTTTTTGCTAGGCAGGTCAAAGTATAAATTATATTTATTTTTAAAATTGGATATATATTACATACTGGGCAAAGATCGTGGCTTATTTCATCCAGTGTTTTCTTTGGTTTTTGATGTATAACCTGAATCAGAAAAGAGAATATTTCAGGACAACACTTTTTGTTGCTTCTCCACCATTGTATCAAGGTAATGGTGTAAGAAAAATAATTTAACAAAGACTAGAGGGATACCAGAAATCCGATTGCCTGTCTAATATGCTTGAGCTCATCCCAAGACGAACCTGCATACTGCATTTTTTTTTGGGTTATTTAATATTTATATATCACAAGATCTGAGTATCATGGCAGTGAATTCAAGGTACCTCATCTGTTGCCTTATAACACCAATGTTCCAATTCAGCCAATCCAGCCTTCACATATTCACCATTGCTAAAAGAACAGCACTCTCGCCTTAACAGAAGACTGCAACAAAAAACAGTGTATGTAGGATGATAAGGGAAAATGTACTTGCATAAGACTTGCAACCAAAAAGCAACCAGATATTGTAGCATGGATTTTATACCTGTTAAATAGTTGAACATTGATGAAAGAAAATATTTGTGTGAACACCTTACGAACTAAAAATGGGGGTACCTAGAAAATGGAAGAGCGAAAGAGCAAGAGTTTAGCAAAAAATATTTCACCAAGAACACACTCAAAATGAAAAATCTATTGGATGACATCCATGATCCATGGAAAAAGATCCAATCACGGTTTAGTTAATCCATTAATCGTGGTCATGAAAGCCAAAGCTGGCTTGGAACATAATGGTCACAAGCAATGTCAATGTGCACCACTTCTGAATGTTAGTTTCTATTATATGAGTACAAAGGAGAAAAAAGATGATATAGAAAGGAGCAGAGCCAAGATAAATTCTACTAACATGATTTTCTTTCAAAGTGTTTAGGAAGTTTCCAAGGCTTTTTACAATCCCTTGCCAGTGAGCAATCAATGCTCGCTGGGCCTCTGTGTTTGCAACTGAACGCGATGATCCCTTAACCAAGCTTGCTCTGGATATTCTTGGTGCCTGTTTCATCATATCCAAACAATAAAGTTCAGTTTAAGTAGTTTAGAAAGGGGAAAAATAATTAGAATGACTAAACAATGATCATAGTGAAACATGAATTTGGCTCTATAAAAATAAAGTTTAGTAAGTCTGCAAAAACCAAAATTTATAAACCTGGATGCACAATCCAAGCAATGGAGAAATTTCTTTCTTCAGATTATCTCGAATCATTCCATAAATCTTTTCTACATATGCTGTAAGCTGCTGTTTAAAAAGCAAAGCTGGGTACTTGGCTTCAACTTGCCGCAATGTATCCACTCCATTAATGCTACCATTGATCAAGGAAATATTCACTCCTTGTGGAGCACCACGGAAACTCTAAATAAAAATAATAGAAAAAACATGAATTAACAGAAGAATTGAAAATTTTGAACATTTTAACAAGCAACTTATATTTTTTTGAGAAAAAAAAAAAAAACTATATTTACTTGTGTCATCCTCCCAAATAGAGTTGCTGATGATGAACGACGGCGTTGTGGGGCCATACCAGCAGCACCACTTGCTTTCAAAGTGCGCTGGAGTAGTAAGAGAAGTGTTGAGGCATTGGATAACCAATAGGCCAAGATATCATTGTTATCCTGGGTCTGAAATCCAAATGCAAATATTAAAGTTAAAAAAGAGGCTTCTGATTTTTATAAGAGAAAACAAAACACGGTACCCAGCATATAAATCTGGGAATTTCAAACCTCGATAGCATTGCCAATGGTCTGAATGATCCGATCAAAAACACTAGTCCGCTCAACTTCAAATGATCTCCACTGCAAAAGGCATTTATATATGATGCAGGCAGCAATAGGCCTATTCCCTGCAAAGCCTAGGTGTTCGGAAATACATCTTATGAGCAACTCTTGGTTCTCCTGCTGCTTCTCATTTAGGGATTTTTGGGGTTTCTCCTCTACTTCAGAAGGATCCCTATGATTTATTGGAGGAATATGCAGATCCTGATTCATATACCAGGTGATCAACAAATGAGAAAAATCAAGAAGATATATTCAAGTAGTTCATACTGTAAGTTTCTTTTCATCTTTTTCCTTTTCCTTGAGATAATACTATCAGTTTAGAAGAGCTTTACTTACCAAACCTATCTTTGTATCCGTTCCAATATGACCACCTTCAGCAGCTCTCTGTCATTAATCAGAGAACAGGAAAATCTCTAAACTATTTGGGATATCAAATATTAACCAACCTTCAATATTAATGATTTCTGAATTTACCTGAATAGTTGATCTGGAGCGTCCTGAAAGGAACTTATTAGGTGCCATGGATACAGCTTGTTGACGCAGGACTTGATTCTCAGATTCTAAATTGGAAAGTTTTTCCTCTAGCCTAATCAAAGAAATCTAAATGCTTAGTTATCCAGGTATGGAAAGTCAAAAACTACTGATGACTTTCTTTAAATAAATTGTGATTTGAACTCAAATTATATGCAGGCCATGAATAAATTTGAAACCATAACGATGTTAATTGGTGCTAGAAATTGATATAGGAAGTTTAATGCGCTGTATATATAACGCATAAGAATAAAATAAAAAGAGAGGTCCAAACACCTTTTTCAATCTTAATATATAATTTTCCATGTCTGATGTATTTCTAAAATCTGCCACAGTCAAATACTACACATGAACATGTAAAATTGCTAAATTCTAATTACATACAGGATCATGCAAAACCCCATCTGACAAATTTGAGAGTCAAACTAATTATGCAAAAACCTTACGTAAAACATTCAGAGGTGAAACTTACTTAACATGTAAATGTAACTATAGGAGGATCAGGATGTCATTCTTGAAGGATCATATTACCTGGTTAAAGATTCCTGGAGCTGATGAACTTTCTTCTCTGTTTCTTCTAATTTTTTCTGTCGTTCTTCACTAGATTGTTGGGCTTCATTGTATTTTCTTTTTGAGATATCAGCACTTTGTCTTTCTGATTCCAATGATGTCTGTGGTGGTTATGTAAATAAATGAACTGACCATGCTTTACTGTTACCAATATGAAAATATTGCTGCACACTCATACAAGAAGCTGAAAAACATGTTGAACCTTTGAAAAAAAAAAGTATCCAGTCCTAGATGGTACACAAATCTGACATGATGATGTGAAATAATGATTTCAAGAAATGAAATTGCACATAGTGACCTTATCATGTCTTGTTACTTAAGTCAGTTTAGCTATTTCATTGACAAAAGGAGCATAAGCTGCAGAACATGTTGAACCTTTGCAAACTCAGATGATTCCTATGGTACATGGATTACAAATCAGACAAGATGCTGCCACAAATTGAATGCAATGACTTCATTCTAACCAAGCGACCTTTGTACCACATCTTGTTACTTAGGTTGCTTTATCTATTTCAATGAAATGGTGTAAAGTGTTATTGAAACCTTTAACCTATATTAAGGTAAAATGATTTAAAGCTATCCTAACTGCAAGAGTTTGTAAAGTTAAGACTACTCTTCATCAAAGTTATTATTGTTGAGTCACCTCTGATATTTGGATTCCCATAAATACCTACTCTTGTAAATGAGCAGTCTCATTTTATTTGGCTAATAAAAGTTTAAACGGTGATATGGAAGTATTGATCTTAATAAGAGTTTAAGTTTTACAGTTTGTGCCATTGAATTTCCATATGCTGCCTCTACACCTATCAAGAATCTATGTCAAATTCCAATTTTTTGATACTCCTATGGAGATATGCATGGTCATCATGCAGATGAGATGTTTGATCCATGTCTGTTTTCCATCAGCAGCAATTGAATTTGTCATAAGTCAGCAAATGGCTTTATGTCCAATGCAAAAGGCATTGTCAAATAAGCACTTTGAAAATTGCTTCCTCACCCTCACACCGATATGCCAAATTGAAACTTAAAACTCCTTTAACACACAGGGTATATGGTGTTAAATTGATAAGTAAAAGAAGAAGTACTGCTTTGCAAGATGCTGTTTTTGAAAAATGCACTAAAAATGAAAGAAGATTTGATTGTCTATTCCGTGCATCATTTAAGAAAATAATTCTAGTTTTTTTCGGTGTGAAAATGAATACTATATATCGCACATTTGATTCAACAGAAGACATTAAGTAAAGTTTATTGGTTGAACTTTCTAACCCTTAGGTTCTCCACTTCTGCTGTTAGAGAATCAATTTTCTGGGTATCTTGAACAAGAACTTGAGTTTCTTTAATAACAGGAGGTGCTTCGTCAATAGCCTTCTTTGCAGCCTCTCGTTCCTTGACAATTAATGCATTTGCTTCTTTAACTTTGTACTGCAGTTCTTGCAACAAATTCTGCAATTTTGCCACCTCCTGTGCTTTTGCTTCCTCAAGGTCAGCCTGCATACATTACTCTAAGGTATGAGAAACATTCACATGAATAGAAAGCAATGGGAATCTCTTAGTTCTGAAAATGAAGAAAGATCAAACAAATGTTACTGACCAATTTTGAAGTCACATAGTATCTTTTAAAATATGGTAAAGCAAATTTTGCAGTAAGATAGTGCTACTATGCAAGGTTTCATGGTGTAAACTTTTCATAGAAGAAGCATACAATGGATATTAGCAATATTCTTGTATACCTAAAACTACCTATTTTCAGAGCATCAGTATTACCCTTAAACGTTTTTCCAATTGTAAACGCCAAGTGAGCTCCTCTACATGTTTTTCAAGCTTATCCTTTGCTTCTTTAAGTGCACCTGTTTCCCTCGCAGCCTGCAAAAGATTGTACGTGGATCTCATATTCAAAATCCAATATAAGACATAATGGACTCAATATTCTTTTATATTGATTACTGAATTAATCAAAATAGAATAAAATAAAAAGAAAGAGCATGCAACTCTCCACTCCATCACACATTTTGAGTAGTTTGACTATGCCCTTTAAAGAGCTTATATTACAATTCAACTTTGTTTCAATGACTATTAAAATAGAAACATTATCTTTCCTAAATTCTATTTTCTTACAGTTGTGAATCAAATACTAAGGAGTAGAAATTAAAATGATCATGACTAGGTTGGTTACACTATTGAGGCACACAATTAAACTTTTTTAGATGCATGAACCATAGTTCCCAACTACTGTCATGAATTATTGTCTTTGCATATGATATAGCTCCATGTGTACATATCAAGGATGCTATAAAAGGCCACTATATTTTTATATTTCTGTAGCATTTTTTTTTATCCTTCTATGCATTTTTTGAACCTTGTTGTTTATATTAAAAGTGGAATGTGGATGTATGGGCATCTGATATGCTCAACTTGTCCATTGCTAGGCTTATCATTTACCACGCGAATCTTGTGCACTCAAATGTAATAGAATACAGATTACTTTTCAATGTCTCCAATTTTGACTGTAAACTGCTCATTGCTGTCTCTTGTGGCATTTCCCGGAGATATAATGCAAAATTTTCTCATCTAAACTCTTTAGTTCCAAAAGCCCATATATATTTTTATTTTATTTTATGTATATTGACCATGTTAAAAATTCTCCATTGATATTCCCAAATTTTTTAAAGCATAACATGACAATTATTACAAACATATTCTTATTTGGACCAATGTTAATTACCATCAGAAAATGGTGTGCATTAAATCCCATTATCAAAATGGTGCTCATCCCCTTAATGATTCACAAACTATTTCCTTTAATAATTGAGATGCAGTGCCATGTATGCAATTTTTTTTTCATGGATAGTACCATGCATACACTTTGCATGCTGTTATGGTTAAATGATTAAATAATTTAAATTCATCATTCCTAACAACTTAAACTTTTGGGAGAATTGGTAATTTAACACATGCCATGTTGCAAATGCACATTATTTAAGATGGTTAAGGGAATAATTGCTTAATACTAACCATTTTGAGCTTTCTTAGTTCTCTCTTTGCAATTCTTCCCCTCCATATGCATTGTGTGACTATTGTACCCCTCTTAAGCTTCTTGTAGTGTGAGGCAGCTTTATAACAACGCCATCTTGCCTGCATTTTTCTACCAGTGAGTATGCATTTTTGACAACTGACAAACGTAGAAAAGTAGATTTCCAAGTGATACAAGTCTTAAAGTGTATGACCTGAACCAAAATTGCCGCTTTTGTTATCTTCTTAAATCTGAATTCATTACGAGCAGCCATTGCCCTTAAGCCTGTTTGCAAGACAAGAACAGAGAAATGGAGTTTGCGATATCTTTTCCAGGCTTGGTATCTGCGTGTATTCTTCTGAATTTTCTTAGCAGCTGCCTCCCTTCTCATTTGTTCAAAAATTTTGCAAGCCAGTCTTCCTGCAATTTATACCAAAACACATAAGAATATAAATTCAAAACAGAAATTGACCAAGCAATCAACTCATGCCCTAAAGACCTGTGCCAGGCAAAGAAGGGAAAACATAACTAAATCATTCTGTTCAGGGGACTAAGTGATCTTCAGGAACAGAACAGCATACAGGTGTAGAACTTATACGTGCTATCACAATTTTCAGATGGCTCACCTCTACATAGAGATTGTACAACTATGGTAGCCTTCCGCAGTGCAATAAACTGTTTACGAGCAATATGGGTTCGTATGCGCCGCTGAATAGTTTTTGCCGCATTACTCAGTACTTCAGCTCTCCGTGCATCTAATTCAGCCATCTGACCAGCTCTTAGGAACATTTTTGTTTTACCTATCTGAAAAACCATTTTGCAACACATTCAAATAAATTCTTTTCTAGCCACAGTATGGATTGGATGAATGGGAATTCATTATACTTAAAGAAATAACATCCACACATGCATAGCTTACTCCATATCTACTGATAGTAACTCCATCATTGCAGCAGTTCAAAGATAACACAAAAACACATGAATGCACACATGCGCACACACACACACACACACATAACTCCATGCTGCAACATTCATGGGTCTATGTAACATCTGGTTAAAATTTAAGCAACTCTAGGAGCTTATAGGAGATGGATGAAACAGGATCAGTAATAATTTTTAAGGATTATCAGTTATTTCTAAAAGCAGCAAAGGAACTCCTCAAGTTACCTGATATCCTTTAAGCCCCATCTTTTCCAGAATCTTTTTGCAGGCAACCTTTTCATCAACACTGCTCATAATAAAATAAATTCAGAAAGTAGAACACCCTCATGTATTTAAGCATACATGGTAAATTTCAACGATTTCCAGTCAGGGATTCTATTACTACATTAACAGAAATATATGCTAAAAGAGCCTACTTACTTTCCTTCCACGACCTCTGTGGCAAGAAGACCAAATCTATTTATGAATTCAAAGAAAGGACGCCGAGTTGGGTATCCAGCACAACTGATTCTGATTGCCTCCAAAACACCCTACAAGGACAAATATCAGTCATAGCAGAATACAGAAAAGAAAAGGAACAAAGATGAAAGATTATAAAAATAAATGAGACAAATACATTTTCAAAAAAACTAGACTGAGAGAGAGAGAGAGAGAGAGAGAGAGAGAGAGAGAGAGAGAGATCATATTTTACTCACACCACAACGCAGTTGCTGCATGATGTTGACATTTTCAAATATGGCAGGTTTTAGAAGGTTGTTTGGCTTCACACATCTTATGTAGTGAGGTTCTGTAGAATTTAGTGTTTCCATCAACTGCTGTAGTTGTAGCTGCAACAATTAGATCAAAAAAACTTAGCTTTCAAGTTCTAGCAGCTTAAAAAGATTTTGAAGTGTTCAAGGGAAGTCAGGCAAGCTGGTGCTTGTAGATGAAATACATTGACTAAAATCTATCTTCAGGTGAAATCAACTCCAATAGCCATTAATATCACAGAAGAAAAGTACCTTAAAACGAGAACCAATTGAAGAAAACTTAGAAGATTTAGATGTCTCTTCTGGAAGTGGAGGGAAAAGCCCTGCCACAAAAGGACATTTGGAATCATCCAACAAGTCTTGATGTTCAGGAACCGCATAGTCCTTGTTTTTGTCCAAAAATTGGTCAGATTGATATAGGACCTGAAAAGAATTGTTATGGGGTAAAAATCAAATTGTAGAAGCAGCCCTCCCTTGCAGCAATAAGCTTGGGTAATCAACTATACCTCTCCAGCATAATGAGAAATGGTGAAATCTGTGCGGGATAGCTTTGGTTTTATAAAGCGCTTGTGATTTTTAAATGTCTGATACAGCTTGTTTGCAAATGTTTCATGTGTTGACTTTGGAAACATGCTGAAAAACAAAAGGGACTGGTTATCAAGAATGAAAAGAAAGATCTATGTGAAGTTCAACTAGGAGTTTAATCTTGAAGTTTAACATAATCCTACAAAACTTAAGCAATGCAATTTTCAGATTTCTTCTACCAAAACAAGGGAAATAAATGCTTGAAGTAAACTACGCCCAACTTCCTTTGAAATGAAAACCAAAACTTCATCGCAGAAGTGAGATAATTTTTTTTTACCAAGCTTCATCAAGGAGAGCAACGATTCCACCAGGTTTCTGAAAAAAGAAATATCATAAGTAAAAGACATGATTGAAATACTCGCCTGAGACAAATGTTCATTCAAATACAAAAACATATAATTGAGCTAACAAGCTACTCAAAACTAGTGGAAGAGCACTGCTAGTTGAAATGTTAAATATATGTCTGTTTAATAAGTCGGTACAAATGGGAAAAAGAAAATGATTTCTATAATGAATTAAATGATACAAGTTAGAAGGCACTGCTACAATGGATCCACAGCCATGAGCTTCAACAGTCACACATCTCTATCATGATTTAGTTTAAACACAGGATAGGTAAATTCTCAACCTACAAATAGTTGCTTGACCTGCCTATTTTTATTTTTACTTTTCATGGGGCAGGGAACCTGATAAGTGCTCACCATTGAAATCACGGGACACACAATACTGTTCTACAATCAAATCCTTGTTGACTGGTAAAAGTTCTGTCATATGTAAGCTTTTTGGTCCTCAAGAAATGAGGAAAAGAAGTGAGAGTTGAATCAACTATGTATGGATATGCTTAAAAATATGTTCTTACTAGACAAATGAAGGGGGGCCTACGTTCCTGGAATTATATTTTGTCCAGTTTGGATCTAATAACAAAAAAAAAAAAAAAAATGGTGATTTGAATGAAGAAAAAGGAATAACCTTTTCAATAAGATCTAAGACATCTTGGTTATCAACAAATTCAATGTAGCTCCAATCAATCTCCTCTTTTGTGTATTCTTCTTGTTCCATCTTGAATACATGCTGAAAGTCACCACCAGACAATCTAAAGTTAAAAGAGTGACTAGACTACAGCTGAAGTGGTCAATATGATCTGAAACATTACCTGGTTGAAATGTTGCTGCAACTTCTCATTTGTGAAATTAATGCAGAATTGCTCAAAACTGCACATCAGAGTAAGCTGAAATTAACTCATGAAGAAGTTCCTAACCCATTAAATGTGATTTCTTGAACATATTAAATTATTTATTTTAATATATGTTTGTGTGTGTTTGTATGTGTATATGGTATCTATGTGTGTCTATCTCTATATATATAAATTGTGCATGCGTTTATGTATATAATATGTATTTATATATATATTTCTATGTAAGTATTGTGTTTATTAGTTGTTACCTGTTAGTCTTAAAGCTTTCAAAACCATAGATGTCAAGAACCCCAATCAAAGATTTTGAATTAGGATCTTGTCCAATTGAGCTATTAATTTTATCCACCAACCTGTACATAATCAGATGCACTTCGTTAGCATCAAATGAACATCTAAATTCACATTATCTTTATGTTTCAAGTAGTAAGTAGGAAAATTTTGATCAATCGGGTGATAAATGTCATCATATTACTGCAATATATATCTTACCAGTCAAAAAGTCGAGAGTATATTGTCTTTGCTAAACCATCCCGGCTAACTGCTGCACTTTGAGGATCAAGGCTCCGTTTTATCACTTCTTCTGGAGTGATCATGACACGCTTACATAATGCATCTTCCAAGGCCTCAGCATTACACCTGAAATAGATCAAAATTCAATTGTTTCAAGTTCCAACCAAATGAATGGGAACATATCAGAATATTTAGGAACTATTGCAACAGAACTCATACATGAGAAGGTCAGCAGTCATTTTAAGATGGAATTTGGCTTTGTCATCTTTTGGAACCGATGAATCAATTTCCTTTCCTTTAGCAAATTCAATATTGCCAAGATGAAGTATTGCGGCAACAACTCTGAAAATTGCTTCCTGAGAGAGAGAGAGAGAGAGAGAGAGAGAGAGAGAGAGAGAGAGAGAGAGAGAGCTCAGAAGGTGGTCCTTCTTATCTATATGTAATAAATCAGTTAAAAATTTCTTTGAAAAGGATGAACCTGTTCTTTGTCACTTATCCCAACAATTTCCATTGCTCTCCTTGTGGCAAGATAATCATGCGCATCACTTACACCAACCAGGTCATAGCAATTTGACTGGTTAAGATAGTGAAATGATTTAGGGTTTCCCAACTTGTACTTCTCAATTTCCTGTTGACATTAACAACTTTAGATGAATTTTCTAATGAAGTAAGGTAAATGAAACATGCAATAAATAGTTAGGAAATCACAGAGTTGTCATTCCAACTGGAAGATACCTCCTGTGGTGCAGCACAAAGAAGGTAGAAGCAGTGATAGTTGCGTTCAGGATCAGAAATTTGGCAAACACGAGACCTCTCTAGAAGGTAAGTTCTTATGGCTGCTCCTGAGATTCTTCCTTGCTTATCAAACTGAATCTCCACAAATTTACCAAAACGGCTGCAACAGTATTTATTTAAAAAGATCAGTGTCAACCACAATAAAGTCCAAGCATTCAACAACTTTTGATTCATTATATGTGAACTAAAAGGAGGTAGCTCCTGTCAGACTAATAATTGCTTAATCATTGAGAAATCTAGTTGCAAGTATGCAGCTATTTAGCAAAAGATTATCTTTCAATTAAATCAGCTCAGTGTTGTATTCTAATCAGTGTAAGAAGAATGTCTGGGTTATAGCTTTTGAACTTAGAGTAAATTTATAAATTGGATGTGAAGAGACATAAAGTCAACATTCTACTATATTGCCTGAGTGGAAGAGTGGCTCACCTGGAATTGTTGTTCCTTACAGTTTTGGCATTGCCAAATGCTTCAAGGACTGGATTTGACTGCAGTCAGATCAATTAGAACGAAACAAGAGGAATGTAAAAAAATATAAGATAAAATGGAGCAATGGAGATTTCATTTAATTGAAAAATGATATCTAGGTTATTGAACATACTTCAAGAACTTGTTGCTCAACTGTCCGTCCTTCAGTAGCAACCCGGCCTCCTAAAAAGGCAAGGTATTGCATAAGCATTTTCGTGGTCTCAGTTTTACCTGCTCCACTTTCACCACTGACCAGGATTGAATTGCTTTTCCCCTCATTTATCATTGCTCTGATTTTAGTATAAGCATTAGTGTTGCATTAGTGTTGAAATTTGGTTCATTGATAAAGAACTTTATAGAAAGAACAGTGGAGAATAGGGATAACCTGTATGCAACATCGGCAACTGCAAAAACATGTGGGCTTAGTTCTCCAAATGGTGCTCCCTTGTATTGTTGCATCATATGAGCATCATAAAGATGAGGCAATCTTTGAAATGGATTTATGGCAATTAGAATATTTCCGGTATAAGTCTGCCATGATATAGGTGAGGTACAAATTATTAGTCCAAGGTTGCAGAAGCAAGAGTAATCACTTAAAATGGTTATTTTCATTAGATTTTATTAAATATAAAGGAGAGGAGATCTTACATAGATTTCATTCAGTTCATATCTAATTTTTAGGTTTTGCAGAACTCCAGGCTCATGCAAATAAGATAACTTTGTCATGTCATCAACTCCACCAGCAGGAGCTTCCACATCTTTTGGATAGATTTTTGATAGGTTTGCCACAACCTTAGAAGTACCAAAGTTGAAACACAAATTTTTAGTATGTAAAAACAATATAATAGGTCGGTTTGAATTGAGCTTATTTTTGCTGAAACTGAAAATTGAAATTGAAAACACTGTAGTAAAATAATTTTTAAATGTGTGAATAGTGCCGTGAGACCCATTTTTAATGAAAAAGTTATTGAAAAGTGGAATTTGTGGGCCCGTGAACAGTGCACGGGATCCACAGGACTGATAAAGTGACAAAAAATAGGAAAAGTGCGGCTACTGTTCATGAACAGTAGCCGCTGTCCCCTGCTGCAGCTGACCAAAAAAGAAAAAAAAGAAGAGAAAATGTAATAGTGAAACGTAGACGTGAGATTCTGCCCAATCCAAACGGCATCAATATAATGACCTAATACAATTTTGTTTAAATGCTTCACTGTGAAGTTGCACTCATATTTCTAGTTACTATTATAACCAATATCTATAAATATGACTAGGCAATAATTCTGCCTTGCAAGGTTTTTGCTAATTTAATTTAGAAAAAGAGAAACATGTGCTACCATTACAACCAATTGTACTTTCAGCAGTACACAATTTATTTATTTGTCATAAGAAAACTGATGCTTGTAATTTACTTAAAGCAGCAGGAGCTGCTTATGAGACATGAATTTAGAAGCACAACAAACCAAAATTATATGCACAAGACAGATAGAGTAGTTTAAAAATTATCATTCTGAAAATGTATTTAGGAAAAGTTTATGGATGTGACTTAAAATTGCCCTTTGTAATATGAGTCTCACTTTGGATCACAGAAGAACAAGTAAAAGAAAAAGAAATTTTGAAAGTGATAATGTATTAGCTCCATTTTTGAGCATCTTTAACTATTCTAGTCTCATTCTTTCTGACATCTAAATGGAGGCTAAAGAAAATCTGGAAGGTAAAATGAGTCAAATGATACATAAAGAGAAAATAAACCTTCATAATCCAACCAAAATCATTGATGGGAACAACAAACACAATTAACAAAGAATGTCTACAAAATGGTAACCAGAAAAGACCGCTTGTTCCCCATAGAATGCAATGTGATTTGTCAACAAAGGGGACAAAACATCAAGGATGTAAGTACAGAATTTGAGTGAAAAACCGATAAAAATTTATCTCAATTGAAAGTTTTAAGAATAATAAGGGTAAATTGCAAATTGCACCCCTAAAGTTTGAGGGTATTTGGATTTTATATCCTAAAGTTTCAAAATTTGGATTTTATCCCCTGAAGTTTAGGGTGTTAGGATTTTACACCCTAACGTTTCAAAATTTGGATTTTACCCTTTAAAGTTTAGGGGGTAGAATCTAAATTCTGAAACTTTAGAGTGTAAAATCCAATCACTCCCAAACTTTAAGGGTGTAATTTGCAATTTACCCGAATAATGAAAATAAAGTGAGGATCCAAAAAGTTAAGCAATTTATTTAAATTATAGGAAGGTAAATACCTTCCTCCCATCAGTAGTCTGGATCTCAGCTTCCTGTCCATTAATCTTTGACACCTGTCCATCAATCCAAGCTATTCCTGGGTCTTCAATCCAGACATGAGAACCTACAATGATATTCACTGGAGTTGCCTACAGATGCAGATACCCAAGCATTAAATAATAGCATAGAAAATTTTATTTTAAATTTAATTATAGATACAACAAAGATAATACTGGTTTCAGTCATAATCAATCAGCACAACTCTGAACATAATTGTGAGCATTTGATGCTGAGTCAATCGAAAAGTTTACATTTAAGTTCTACCATACGGTCTTGTATGTACTAATTTAAATAAACTAGAAATCTGTTCTAACACAGAATTGTCTTGAAAACCTATCACGTGACTCAGCTGTACACCTCGTATTGCTGAAATTTCATCTGTGTAATTTGTAAAACAAATACCACCTTCACCTCAAGAGTTTTTCATTTTCATCTACATCATAATGTTTCATGAAATTTCTACTTGAATTTTTCCGGCTTGCCTATTTGGAGGGATAGCTTAAACAGTAGTATACTTGAGTGCAAAATGGTAAGAGAGTAGCAAACTCATTAAAAAGCCAAATAAATCTTTCATTACAATCTCATTGCTTCAATGCAACAGCATCCCAATTTTCCATCAGTCTGATTCCAGTATAAGTATGCACTGGGTAATAATGCATTTTAACCTTGGGCCATGTGATAAGTAGATTGACTAGAGTTCATTCCCAGTGAAGATGTTGTATATAATTTATGAACGGTTAAACAGGTTTTCATTCCAAAGCCAATCTTTCCAAAAGCCATATGTTATTAGTCTAATGTGCGTTTGGCAACTGATTATAAGTTAGTTTTTTTGCTTAAATTATTAACTGTTTGTGAGTCCCACACTACTTTTTGTTTTTGCTTTATTTCAAATAATATAAGTTTCAGTTTTCTAAAAATAAGCTAGCTTTTAGATTTTTGTCTTACATTATGTAAATAAGCTACCGAAAATAAGCTTTTTAAAAGCTAATTAGTGTTTCCTAGCAAAGCACAATAGCATTTTCATTAGCATAAATTTTCACAAACATTTTACTATCTGGTATATTCCTTTAAATCTGACCCCTCCTCTCAATTTTGTGACCACCATTAAGCAAATATTCATATTTATTTCTTCACCCCACATGCTAGGATTTTGTAAAGAATCACCAGACTAAGCAATTGCTTTATTTGATCCAGATAATCAACATCGGAGTTATTATCTATTCTCACTATATTCAATTATCAACATTTTTATAGAAAAGTCTAAAATGAAAAATGCTCCCATAAACTTTACAAAAAAACAACTTGAGGAAAGATTGAGCCTGATCAGATATGACATTGCAAATACACTTACTAGATATAAACAAATAGTCATATTAAAAAACCTAGGAAGAACTACCATATATGTTTATAACTTACAAAGTCTTAAAAAAAGAGTCCAACACTATAAACCATAGCAAATTAACTCTAAAAAAACCAAGCAAATAATCAAAGCACGCATACCATTTTTTTAAGATTTCGATCAAAGCTCAGCTACGTACAAAACTCTTGCTTCATAAAATCATCAGATGATGGATTCAAAGATCTAATACCCTTCAACTCTCCAGCTCAAAATCGCACTTTCTTGACCACAAATACCATAAAATAAAACGACCCTTTTGCCAGAAAAAACCAAATTGGAGTCAAGTAGAATCAAAGAAAACTCAAGGAAACGCCAATTTTTCTAGGAAAAATTTTCTGGTGAGGGAGTGACTCTCTTTATCTCCAGCCCAAAATTGCACCTTCTTCGTCACAAACACCACAAAAGACAACGACCCTTTTGCCAAAAACCAAAATGGAGTCAAGTACGGTCGAAAATAATGCCGGAAAATGCCATTTTTTTTTTCTGGGAAAAATTTAGCTAGAAAATGATGGAAAGAGAGAGAGAGAGAGAGAGAGAGAGAGAGAAAAAGAAAAAGAAAAAAGAAAAATAAAAAAACTTGACAGTGGTGTATGTTTGTGTGTGTGTGTGTGTGGAAAGGAAGTGAATGTTGGGATCCGAAATGGTTTCTGGGAAGTGACATTCTTCAAGAGGTCCTGTTAGTTCGGTTAGCTTTCCTTTTGTTTCGCGCCAATTCGTGGCTGCTAACAAAGTCATCCCTGTCTCTGTTTGTGTTTGTGTGTGTTTCTTAACGGAATGTACTGTGTGTCTGTTGGATTTCTCAACGGAGTGAAATCGGTTCTACTTTAGGCTTTTACAACTCCTCAAATTGGACGTGGGATTTGAATCATGGTATAGGATCTGACGGATATGAACATATTGGCCCTTTTTGTTGTGTTTGATTGGTACCCTTTGGGATGAGAAGGGACTAGCTAGAGTCTGTATGGTGAAGTTAAATTAAATAATAATAATAATTGATTGATTGATTGAAAGGTGTATCTCGTAATTGTCCCATTTTATGACTCATGTAGAGAGGATTAATTATTGTTGCACACAACTTGCTATACATAGCTGTTCATTCTGTTTTGTGAAATTATGTTTTTAAAAAAAAGATTTTAGTTATTATTGTGAAAATGGGTTAAATCATATAATTTTAACTGAAATCTTGTTTATAAAATATGATTTAAGCTTATGCGTACATACATAGCCTTTTTTTTCCAAATAGCATAATTTAAGGAAAAATTTTAGGAGAAACACATCCAACTAAACTTATCTAGTTATGTAGCGTTTTTTATAATTTAAGTATTATGTTTGATTAGATTGCCATAATTAATCGTTGGAACTTGAGTTTGGCAAACTAGAGTTTCACTATCAAACTCAAGCTCAAAAAAAGTGATACATAACAAAATAAATTTGGTCGAATGCGTTTGTCATAATTTTTTTTTCTTAAATTATGCTATTTGGCAAAATTAGTTGTACCTCATAGATACATATTGCGTGATAATCACTACTCTTTAAAAAGACCTAAAAATGGAGCAAAAATTTACTTCTATAGTTCTTGGAGTTGTATAAAAGACACGAGATCAATTTGGGCATATGATGGATTAACAGTAATTGAAAGCTTATGTTCCATTATGAAGTTCATAAATTGGAGAGGGTGGATTGTTTCTAAGGAGGAAATCACTGTAATAGGACGGGATGACAAACCTTTGGGATCGCTCGATTCATCCTTTCTTGCAAAATGAAACAAACCCACTTCATGAGTTAGGCTTGCTCGGGTTGGGTTGGCCTAAACCACTCCAATGCATGGTTAAGTAAGTGGGTTTGGTTCCCCCACTTTTGTAACTTGTTAACCTTATTCTGTTCTTATTGCATCATTCATTAGCAAAAATAAGTAGCCTAATGAATCCTACGGGATTGACATAGTAATTCCCAAGATCTCATAAGATTCATGATGTTTTAGGTTCAAAACTTCTAGCCACCCAAAATATTTTTCCTTGAAATAATCTATTGTGTGTGGGATTGGCTAAAAAAAAAAAAAACTTTAAACACCCTCATTTATTAAAAAAAAAAAGAAAAAAAAAAAGGCCTAATGCATAGGATCAGAAGTAGGTGCAACTCATGAGCCATGACCCAATTGATTTATGCTCTAGTGAATTTCCTACGTATAAGTAGGGGTGTGCATGGGTTGGATTGGGTCGGATTGAGGGGATTTTTTGACCCAACCCACCATGGTGGGTCAAAAAAAATTCAACCCAACCCAACCTATTACATAAGTCCAACGCAACCCAACCCAACTCATGTGGGTTGGGTTGGGTAGGGTTGAACCCATGGGTTGGACAATTTTTTTATTACTATTATTATTAAATTGAGCAAAAAAAAAAAAAAAAAAAATCACACTTGCCACCTGAGTTGATAAACAAAATATACATTAATATATAAACTAATATTCGAACTTAGTTGTAAACAAAATATGTTGAAGTATCCAACTGAGTTGATAAACAAAATATAAATGAACTAGTATCGTAATTCACTTATAAACAAAATATACATGAGTTTCTAACTTAGTTATAAACAAAGTATATCTAAAATTTTTAAATTTTTTTTATTAATTATATAATATATTTAAATATATATTAAAAGAACTAATAGGATTTTATATTATATATGATAGTAGGAACCAAAGAAGTGTTCTACAACTGTTTTTTTTTTTTTTTTTTTTTTTAATTTTTTTAAATTTATTAAATATATAATATATTTTAAACATATATTAAAATATGGGTGGGTTGGGTCGGGTTTGACGGGTTTGTAATTTTATGACCCAAACCCAATCCGACCCGCTATAAAAAAAAATTTTGTAACCCAACTCAATCCACCAAGCCCTAAAAATCGACCTAACTCAGCGGGTTAGGCTGGATCGAGTCGGATTTGGCGGGTTTTTTACACACCCCTACGTACAAGTCTCCTCCAGTAAGGGATGTCCATGGAATGGGTGGTATCAACCAACCCACCAAAGGCTAAAAAGAAGTAGGTTGTGCACAATTTCCTAGGCCTGATCTAAATTGTTGCCGGGCTTGGGATGAAATGGGAAATTAGCCATAATTTCCCAACTATCTAGTTAGTAGTTCAGGTTTACAAACTATATTATTTATTAGCATCTCGAGTCTAAAAGACTCGATTTTGGCCTATAAATCGAGCATCAAAGACTCGATTTCTATGCTCTAATTACATCCGATGTGGCATATTTTTCCACGTGGCGATTACATGAAAATCGAGTCTCTAAGACTCGATTTATAACCCTTATAAATAAGAACAAATTAGACCAGAACATCAGAGGACAACTAGAGAAAAAAAAAACCCAGAAACAGAAAAGAGAGAGAATATCGAGATCGGAGAAAAAAAACCACCAGAACATCGGAGAAGATGGAGATCGGAGAAAAAAAATCACGAGAACCCAGGCCGCGCGAGCCTAGGCCGTGCGCGACCTAGGCTGGCGCGAGCCCAGGCCAGCGCACGAGCCCAGGCCGCGTGCAACCTAGGCTGGCACGCGAGCCTAGGCCGCGCACGACCCAGGTCGGCGCGCTAGCCCAAGCCTCGCGCGACCCAGGCCGTTGTGCGAGCCAAGGCCGATGCGCGAGCCTAGGCCACGTGCGACCCAGGCCTTCGCGCGAGCCCAAGCCGCGCGCTAGTGAGGTGAGAGCTCTCTCTCCCTCTGATCTGAGTCTCTAAGTTTGGGATTGTTGTGTTCTGGGATTTCTGAAATTTGTTTTTGGGTATTTTGGCTAGTACATGATACTTCAAATTTTTTTTAAATTTTTTTGGTTTATAAATTGAGCCTTAGAGGCTTGATTTCCAGGTGGTTACCACGTGGCAAAAAAATGCCACATTAGATATGATTAGACCATGAAAATCGAGTCTTTGAGACTCGATTTATAAGCCAAAATCTAGTCTCAAAGACTCGAGATGCTAGTAAAAAATATAGTTTTGAAACCTTAACTACTAACTAGATAGTTGGAAAAATTAAATTAGTTACCTAGATTCCCCTCGGGCTTGGCTTAATCAACTTTGGCCCACTAGCCTGGAACCTTGTTTTAGTTATTAATTTTCACTTTTTCCTGTAAAAATTCTACAATAAAGGGTTTTTTTTTTTTATTTTTTTTAAGAATTATAACCTATTAATCATTAGAGACTTTATTAGTTAAGCTAATTAAAACCTACTACAATAAATGTTGTGATTGCGGTATTTAAGCTCGAGTTTTTTTTTTTTTTTTTTTTTTTTGAGAATGAAGCTCGAGTTGTTTAGTTGTACAAATAAAACCCCCCTACAGTTTCGAAGAATCATTTTGAGTTATAAGCAGGCATTTTGTTAATATAATTTGTAAATGAAAAAAAAAAAAAAGCTCCCCTACAGTTTCAAAGAACCTGTAGGGCTGGGCTAATTGAGGCTCAAAGAACCAAGCCTGAGATTAAAGACAATAAAATGCTTGAGGATATAGCGGCTAACCATCAAACTTTGTTAATTAAGATTTTATAAAAGGAGTAGATTTAGATGCTAACATGCATACCCTATCTTGAAAAGTCTCTTATATATGTATATATTTCCTTTGAAGGAAAAGAATGCCATGAAATTGACTATTTATTGACAATTAAATGCCGCGGATTAATTAATGTTATACCTTGTTGAAATAAAAGAATGAACAAAGAAAGAAAAATAGAACAATAGAAGGTTCTGAAAAATTACTGTTTTTTCCATAAAAAAGAAAAAAAAGTCTTTTGATTATGTTAATTCAACTAATTGTACAATGTCGAATTGGATATAGATAAGCCTAAAGTTGACCTATAGATACTATTAATTAATTATACTTGAATTAAGGACAATTAATATGCCTTAGATTCAATGTAAAATGTGTGGAATAAGGGCATATATACTACTAGACCTAATTTATGATGTTTACTTTTTATTATCAGTCTATTATATCGTACTGATTTTTGGTATAAGTGAGGTTTGAACCCCAAATCTTTTATTTGATGACAAGAGAATTTACCAATTAATTAGATTCCACAATTGGCCTCATAATATTGTGCCATATAAGCTTTTGAGGTCTTACAATTTTACACATAATTATTTTAAGGGGAAATTACACTTTATCTACATGTGATTTGCCAAAAAAACACTTTGCCTATCTGTGATTTAAAAATTGGCATTTTACCTACCTGATGTAAGCTCCGTTTGTCTCCTATTACCTACCTCTGTTAAAAACAAGGGTAAATTTGTATTTTTACTACACTTTTATATCTCTTATCTCAAAACATAAAAATCTAAAAAAATCAAGAGAAAAGAAGATCTAAAAAGCTAGGTTTTGTAAAAATCTAAATTTTGAAATTTGCCCCAAAAAGAAAGCACAAATTTTTATAAAAGAGAACAAAAAAATTACAACTATGAGTCAATTTACCTCAACCTTTTTTCTTTTTCATACTTTACAAACTCACAAAAGTTATAAATCCAGATTTCCTTATAATTGCTGCTACCAATTACATAAGAACTGAAGGACTCAATACCTGCTAAGATAGCAAGAGACTACTAATACTTGAGATGACACTAAAATGTTTTTACATATAACCTGCAAGTAGAATCATTCAATTGTGGATCACAAATTTGCAGACTCAAATACAAGTGTCCCCCACAATTTTGTTGAATGTTGCATTCAAAAAAGCTTCAATCCCAGACTTCAAGCTTTCAGTTCTTTCTACTGGAATGCACGCCATAAGTGTCAAGTTTGTCATAACACGACCACCATCCGCGGCCTATTTTCGTTCTCTTCCCTGCCCGGGAAGGTGGATCAAAGAAAGGTAGCTTGCTTCTCTCCTGGACTGATGGCGGCTTATGTAGTGGTCGGCCTTCCTACCAGAATGCCTCCTTGGAAAAAGAACCCCTTTACTAGTAAGGGCACAGGAAGCAAAAAAACTTGCGCGAAGGATGTTTTCTTCTCTGCCTTCTCCTCAAAAAGGGCCAAGGGGGAGGCTGCATCCCTTTCTTTCGGTAGCTCTTTTGCTTTCCCCTTGGTCGTTTGCTTCTACACTAATTTCACCATCAATGTTGAATTTTAGCCACTTCTTTGATTTGCAAAGTTTCATCAAGAAGTACCATCCAATCCCAGCAACAGTCAATATATCACTCATCAAATAAACTTTTTTTTTGTAGCAAAAAAGCCATTATCACTGGTGTTTATGTGCTTGGTATCATGTGCTTTTTTGTAGCAAAAGCCATTATCACTACCAAAAAAGCACACGGTACCAAGCACATAAACACCAGCATTGGCAGCCTCAATGGGACCCGGTAAGGCCTCTTCAACATTGGGAACTACCTTCTCAACCATACAAATGAAGAAAACTCTCATAATATGCTCAAAATGTACAAGAAATTGGCTGAGGATATAATGTCTTTGAACTTCATGTATGAAACCCCTAGTGAAATTGAAGTTGATAACAAAATTCCAACCCAAGGGGTGTTGAACCATTTAGACCTTAGACCAAAACACTTAGGCAAAGATCCAATATCAGCCATACCCAAAAGTTGGAAAGCACTACTGCTAAACTGGGCTTCAAAAAGCCAAATTAATTGTTGATAACACAGCACCAACTTCAAGAAAGATTTTCAACCATTTCCCAGCAATCAATTCTGCAGCCTGAGCCATAAACCCCGCTTCCCATTCAGTTTGATCCATAGAAAGAGCCCCAGTGACAGCCAAGAGTGAAAACAAGTAAGCCAAGCAAGTGAAAATCACAGAAATAAAAAGAGTTTTCTAGGGGTAATCAACTTCTCCAGCCATAGTACTAACATTGTCCCAGAAGTTCAAGTTCCAAAAAAGGGTGTTGAAGAACAAGTTCCAACCTTTCTTAACACCCTTCTGTCCCAAACTGAGCCACCTATGAGGCCTAATATTTGGGAGTGCAATCAAGGGCAAAAAATCATATAGATAACAAATGTATATATACATTTGCTGAATCTAGAAGCAAAGTTTTTTTTAAAAGCTAGGTTTTAATTTTTGAAAACCTAGCTTTTAGATCTACTTTTCCCTTGATTTTTTAGTTTTTTTTAGAGGAAATAGACAAAATGGTAGCAAAAATACAAATTTACCTTTATTTTTAACTGAAATGGGTCACGCGACACAAATGGAGCTTACCTCAGATGGATAAAGTGTCAATTTTTAAACCATAGGTAGTTAAAGTGTTTTCCTGAGAAATCATAGGTGGATAAAGTATAATTTTCCCTTATTTTAATATATATATATATTAATCAAGTTTAAATTTTATTTTATATATAAACCCTCCTCCTCCTTCCCATGATGTTTTTATTTTTGTTTTTCTAAACGTGACTTTGTACTGTTACTTATATGCATGATCATAATAGAGTCAACCTCATCGTATTTTTAATTTTATTTCATTATTTCATGATCACCTGCACAAATTTCCAATGGACAATTTGAGGCTCAACCTTCTCCTTCTCACTTGGACTGTGTGTGAAGCTCATTGGATTATCAATCTTCCTCAAAGACTTCAATTTCAATTCATAACTCGTCAGATTCAAACACGCATAAAAAAATGATGACATTTTTATGGAACATTAGACCAACAATTTCATCTCTCTCTAGAAGCTTTTGGGTTTCCATATAATTCACTGAACATCACACCAACATCATCAACCCTTTCTAGATGCCTTTTAGCGAGCTGCCTCTAGTTCATTGTAGAAAATTATTAAAGCTTGTAATAAAAATATATCCCAGCGCCCAAGAAACAATCCAAAGCATATCTTTATGTTCTTTAATTTATTGGGTCAATGATCAATATTGAATTTTCATATCTTTCCATATCTTGCTTACGTTCCAACAATCCAAAAGGCACACTAGCTCCTTAAAAATTCACATAAGTTGAGATTACTTTATGACTAAACTATTTGAGAGGACACATAATATGCAACTACCACTGGCACTTCTTATACATGTAGGTCCTTCAGACGTTGATTTTCACAATGAATATAAACTTAGTATGAAATTCAATCCACAGCCTATTCCGCCCTTTACACCTTCTTTTCAGAGAAAAAATAGTACAACTTGACAACATTATATGTACATCACAATAATAAGTTGCCGGTCAACTTTCTTTGTTATTCAATTCTCATGTTGTTGACCAAATATAGCACATCCTTCCATTTTGAAAATCAGTGTTTGAATATGAGATGGGCAATTTGTACTTTTATAGTTTTATCCACAATTACCAACTGCTTTTTGAACGACAAAGTTGGCTTTAAGACTTATGCTATATTCTCCGTGGAACTTTGTTATTTCATATTTGTGGTAGAAGTTTTTGAACACGTGCTCAAGTACACGAAAAATAATAATTTATAAAAATTTAGAAACTTCCACATTCTAGTGTGGAATTTCTAAATCTTAGTTTCAAGATCGCACTATTCCACGCCAAATTGTCTGATAAGACAACATAAGTTGAGAATTACAATAACTTCGACTTTTTACATAGGGTCCGTGCTTTAATCATTCATTTTAAAAAAAATTAAAAAAAAAAGAAAAAATTATCAAAAAAAGTAGTTTTTTTTTTATCGTCTTATAAAAAGTTTTTAAAAATGTACTAATGTATATTATAAGGGCATATATTAATAAAACCTATATTATATAGCCCCCAATGGATTGACTTTTTTTTTTTTTTTTTGTTTTTCTTCTAGCTTTAAATCCTTGGCTTGAGTTGTGTTAATCACAACATGGATATGTGGTGTGTTCTAGAAATGTTCTATATTTCAACATCTTAATGTTTTTAACTTCTAATATAATAATGGAAATAATAACGGTGTTCGATATCTGTTCTAGAAAGTATTGCCTGGTTTAGTTACTGCGTAACTTGGACTTGACTAATTAAGGTGGCATGTGAAGTTGAGTATGGAAAAAAAACATTGACTAAGTAATATCATCTACCCTTAATGTTTCTGTATAGGATTAATAAACTTGAAAATACATAACCACTCCAACAGAGACTGACAGTGACAAAGGAAATGAATGATGGCTTTGAGTTTTGTTGGGTAGTTCTAACTTCTAGGTGCCCGACATGCTTACAACTTTTCTATTTTTCGTATAATATAATTTGGGTTTTGGTCTTAGACATGTATTAGTTGTTAGGTTGAATAATTGTTTAGGTAATTATTTTATGTATGTAGGCAAACCAAGTACTAAAAATATGTTTAGTTTAAGATTTTTAAATCCAAAAACAGTATTAGATATTATTCAAGATGGTTTAAGTCAAGATTCAAGAACAATTAAGTTGTAAAAAGAAGAATTTAGAAATTGCAAGGCTCGACCGATTGAGAGATAGGCTCGACCAATCGAACATCAATTTTTGCATAATTGAAATTAGGCACAAAAGTGCGCAAAACGTTTAGGGTTTGTATCTAACATTACTAGGTATAAAAGGAAAACACTAAATTACGTTTTAGAACTTCTAAAGAGTCTTGTGAGTTACTCATGTGAGATTTGAGAGGTTTTGTAACCTTCTAACTCAACAAACATTTTATTAGAAAGAAGATCCATATACAAGAACTGGTGGAGATAAGTTGCTATATACAAAATCAACAACTATTGACGATTTTAAGCATTGAGTGGGATCTCAAAGTCACAAATGTGGGTGTTTGTGTTCAACAAATTCAGACAGAAGAGTCTGTGGATTCGAAGTTGCGTGTGGTCCCGTGAATAAGTACTACGAGAGGTAGCTTTAGATTTAGGGAAAAGTTTATTGTAAAACTTCCATTCTATATAGTGAATTTGTTATCTTGAGGATAGTTTAGGTTAAAACATCCCCAGGTTTTTTATCTTGAAACTGGACGGTTTCATTGGTTTTTCTAGGTTATCATATCGCTTTTCTTCTTTACTTTTCTTCTTTACTTTTCCGCATTAAGTGATATCATTATTTGTGTTTAACCTAGATTTGTTTAAATGAACTAAGTAATAAACTGGTATTTAATTAGGTTAAACAATCTAAGTGTACAGGGGTCTAAATAATCCAATAAGTGGTATTAGAGCGAAGAAGTTTGGGGGTGTTTGGATTTTACTCTCTAAAGTCTAGGGGTGTTTGGATTTTACACCCTAAAGTTTCTGAATTTGGGGATGTAAAATCCAAACACTGTCAAAATTTAAGGGGTAAAATCTAAATTTTGAAACAGCAGAGTGTAAAATCCAAAAACTCCAAACTTTAGAGGGTATAATCCAAATTCTGAAACTTCAAGGGTGTAAAATCTAAAACCCCCTAAACTTTTGAGGTGCAATTTGCAATTTAACCTAAATTAAATAACTAAACAATTAAAGAACCACTTATTATAAGAAATAGAGGAAGAAGAAGCCACTTATCATCTAAAATTGAAAATGCACTAACTACAAGAAACACTGTCTGGGTGGGATTGAAATTTGATGCCGGAGATAATTATGAATTTGACCCCAAATTTCAACTCATCTTATCTCTCTTAGACTTATTACCAAGAATGACTTCTCTTGTTAGATATTCTTTACACACACAAGATTATTTAATTATTTATTTTTGGTACATTAATAGTTGGGTAAAGGGATTTGAGCTTTTGATGGTTTTGTTGAAAACATCAAGATATGCCAATTGAGTTATAAGATTCTTGGTTAAACATTGAGAAAGTTGTAAAATTGAAAGAGAGATAGGGGAAAAAAATGTAGAAGCAAAACAGGATTTAATGTGGCATGACCTTAGAATTTTTTTTAAAAATTGTTATAATGAACTTAATGTTGGATTTATATTCTAAGAGTATCTCCAGCAGATTTTTTAAATTTCTGTACTGTTTGGAGAATGAACAGTGACTTTTACCTTTTAATTATCCATTTTTTTCAAATATACTTTCTGTAAGGTTGAATTTTATTAACCATCTTGTTGGCTTTATTCCGTACCAAATTTGCTTGTATTTTAGCAATTAGTAACCCTGTATTTAGGTGAGAATCATGTAAGGGTAGTGTGTGAGAGAGTGTGAAGAAATATTCAAGATTGTGCAAAGAAGCAGGGACTCACGACTGGATCTCGCGGGTGGCTCGCGGCTTGCAAGCCGCTAGAAAGTTGCATACGTGCCAAGCATGCCAGAAGCTGAAGAGTTGCGCCAGCTGTTGCACTACAGGACAAAATTCCTAGGCTGGCCAGGCCGTTAGCTCGCGGCTTGAACTCGCAACTCAATCCAGTCGTGAGGTCAAGTCGCCAGAACACCCTGTTTGGGAAAAATTAACTTTTCACATTCCTTCTCACCCTACTATATATATACCCTTATACCCACGATATTGAGAGAGTTTCCGAAGAGAATTTTGAGAGAGAAACCCTAGAGAAAAACAAGATTGATTCATCCACAATCTTTACATAGAGACTCTTCAATTTCCTCTACTCTCTTCCTCTCCATTGTCAAATCCTTGAGAGGTACATTACCAAAACATTTTCTCACCATACACATATCTGTGAGGAGGCCATTTGGTGTTTGGGAAGCAATTAAGAAGGGACCAATTTCATATTGGTAGATGCTATGGTCAAGTAGCGGAATCCGACAAGTTAAAGAAGAAATAGGTTCGGCGTGACCTTGTTGGAGTAGGAGCTTGGAGAGCTTAGGTACATTGAGTAGATTAGGTTTAGAAGGTCTTCTGCTGTTCATGTATCTCAACTACATTCTTTAGTGGATTGTTTACTACTTGGAGGGTGGCGGAGAGGTTTTACGCTGAGGGCTTCGGTTTCCTCTTTGATAACACATCGAGTGTTGTCCTTGTATTTGCATCTCTCTTCCCTTAATCTTTTCCATTTAATTTATGCTGTAGATGTGATTTTATTTGGTTTAGATTGTTTATCAATTCTGTATTAAGCTTATATTCATTTTCCGCACATTTATTGTTTGATATTAAGCTTGAATTGGTAATTTGTAAATTGGGGGTCTAAATGTTCAAAGTGTTTTATACACTTACTGAACTTTCACTTTCTAACAAATTCTCTATCTTATTTAAATATTATTTTTTCATTCATTCTTTATTCTTTTTTATCATCATTTATTCTTCCCATATTCATTCCCAACAATTATACTTTTCAATGAAAAGTGTTATATTCACAACATTTTTCACAATACTTTCACAAGAATCACATCAAAATCTTATGTGGAAAGTTGTTACTAGTTCTAATTTGAACTTACCGTTGAAATTATTTTTTTACTCACCAATATTAATTAATAACAATCTATTACTTAAAATTTATTGTGAAAATATTGTGGTAGCATTTTTCAATTAAGATTTTTTTTTATTTTTTATATTATTTTTCCTTTCATTCAATTCATTCTCATCCATACGTTTTCATTTCTTTTTTTCTTTTTCTTTTTTCTTGTTTTTCTTCTCCACACACGTGTCTAGCCTATCTCTACTCACCCCACCCCTTCTTTTATTTTCCTTTTCTCCCTCACATTCATAAACATTCCAGTAGCTCTCATTCTCTCATTTTTTTTCTCTAGCTCTCTCTCTTATTATTTTTTTTTTTTTTTTTTTTTTTTTTTGATTTTGAGAAGCAACGGAGAGAATGAGGGAAAAAAAAGAGGCAACGGAGATGAGAGAAAAAAAGAAGAGAAGCAACAAAGATGAGAGAAAAAAAGAAGCAATGGAGAGAATGAGAGAAAAAAAGAAATCCGGAGGAGAGAGAAAGAATTGATATCATAGTAGTTGGTATAATTTTTTAATAAAAAAAATTCAATTGCTAATGTACAGTAGCCCATTAGATTTGATGTAATCTAATGGGCTACTATTCATCAGCCAAAAAAAATTTAGGGTTTAAAGAATCTATTGGAGACTATTTTTTTGGTCTCATTCTCTATTATAGAGATTATTTTACTTTTAGCTACACCATTGGAGATGCTCTAAGAAACCTTAGAGTTTAACCCTATAATTAGTATGCCTGGGTTATAAGGTAAAATGTATGTACAGTGTCTTAGATATAATATATTAGGTTTTCCAATTAAAATCAACACATATTTACATATTAATTATCAAATAATAACAGTGTATTTGCTTTATTAGTCAGTGTAACTTGGTGTTCCAATTTAATTGAAAAAAATCTAATGTATTATCCCGTAAGAAACTGTAACTAAGTTTTATAAGTATCTCTAATAGTTTACGTAGTTATGCAGTTGATTATCGAAAAAATAATAGTTTATGTAACTGCTGCTTCTAGGCGGTTAATATTGTTATTTATTAGCAGACTTCATAGACCATTCTCTTATTTTAAACTACGTATAGCTAGCGTAAGAGTTAAATTTCAGACCTGGACTTAGTTTGTCTAGGCACAGACTTTAGTGCCACCAAAAATTAATCTCAGCTCATACATGGTCTTTTGACCTGTATATCTTTCTAAAGTTATCTTCCAATTTGTCTCTTCCTCAGCCATTCTTTCTTGAAAGTCCCCCATTGACTACAATGGCCTGACAACAAAGCCTATAAAAGGAAAGAAAATATGCACAAGGAAACCTATCTCTCCCACCCAATCCCTTCACAGATCAATGGAAATGAGCAAGTTCGCAAATAACCATGGTCTTCATGAGCAGCCTAAAAGACAAAATCCCAGTCCCACCACCAAAGTAAAGAGGGAACCTATGAAGATCAAGTATATCTCAAGCCCAATGTTGGTCAAAGCTAGAAATGCTTCAGAATTTCGAGCAATCGTTCAAGAACTCACAGGCCAACACTCCGAGGATAGAAGTGATCCCCATCAGTCCTACACAATGATCACCAATCATGCAGAACCACAGATTAAGATGGTCAAGGAAAACGTGGATTGTGGAGTTCCGAGGACCATGCCTTTGCTTGAGTTACATGAAGACTATCATTGGGAGAACTTTTCAGACAGCTTCTATGGATTGTAATTCATCTAGTTTCTCATCATGTCATTGTAAAACTAGAGAGATGCTTTATTGTAGTGTTTTTAGCATTAAGGGTTTGCTTATTTTGTTGTTATGGATAATGAAACCTTCTTCAGGCTAAGCCCTTTTGAACTTTCAATTTCTCCTAAAAAAATGTCGCAGTATACAGCAAAATCTAGCCTAATGCACCATTATGGCAATATTAAGAAAATTAACCCGAAAATTAAAAGAAAAAATGGGAAAGTAATGTAGAAAGAAATATGTTACATGTAGTTCAACAATAAGATTTAAGTCTACACACGAGATGAATGCATCTTTGACTAATTTGGAGAATTTATGAGCAAAGTATTATTGGCATGTTGAGAATACAACAGGAGTGGGCCTTGGAGTACTTGATCATTGTACTAATGAAGAAAGAATTTTGAGAACAATTCCGTATTAAAAATAATTGAAAGATTTTTTTTTTTATTATTTAAAAAAAAATATATTTTGGTATCACTTCGTGATGTGGCTATATACAATACAGAGAATATGTGATGGTGGATTGACTGTTGGCTATAATTAGAGGCGAAACCTTTACTTTATATATGCACTCCAAAATTTCTAGGAATCAAAGATGGATTTTTTCTCATTAGAAAAAGAAGAAGATGGATTTGTATGATCCTTATAGCATATCCTAAAGGCGGCTTTTGCATCTTCTATTATGATTCATTGTATGGATGTTAGGACTAATGGCTTCCCTGTGGTTCTTCCTAGTCATCCTTGATCAAGTCCTTCCAACACGTTAAATTCTACATTTGATTGTGTTAAATTATTGATTTTTAAAAAAAATTTAAGCCATTAAAAAATGATAAATTTAATTATTTACCCGTAACTCTAACATTTTAAATGAGATGTAGAATGAAATTAGGAATTGAACTTATGAGGATCTCCTATTTTGATATCATATTAAATTACAAATTGTCTTAAAAGTTTAATATGTTAGTAAATAATGAATTTAATCATTTAACCATAATTCTAACACGTTGCTACATAAGGTATTAGTGCATTCACACCTTCAAGAATTGGCATCAAGTCGAGTGAGGAACTGAGGGTTGTAAAACAAGAACTTGTTGGTACAACTAGAGACTTGTTGATCTTGAATTTACTGTTTTTGTCAGGATTTTTATATCTATATACAACTTAATTACGTACAATTATGATACACATTCCAGAAAGAAAGAACCATCATCTCTCTCTAACTAATTACTTCCAAATCTTTTGTCTCACTTTTCTTGTTCCACTCTATACTCCACCAATAAAAACTTGCCACATGTTCACCTAATTAATTAATAATGGTAGTATTAAATCCCAGTTAAGCCTAGTTAAGTATTATTAATTGGAAAAACTTAATGGATACGTTAAGAGCATTAATTTGGGAAATATTTTAGAAATTTTTTATGTGAAAAGAAAAAACATCTAATTTTTTTCACATTTTTTTTAATATTTTCCATAAAAAGTAGTATTAGAAATTTTATAAAATAGTTTATTAACAAATGTCCTACCTGTTCCATATTAATTAAGCATGGTCTAATTGTTTCTTTTATTTGGTAAGTGGCCAGTTGTTTAACAATCAAAGAATTATATCCACTTTAATCTTAAAAAAAAGAGAGTTAAATATGAAAATTGTGGATATATCCACAATTTTCATATTTTTTCAAATTTCTCACATAGTATTTTTAGAAGAATAAATTGACATTGATTTGCATATTGAAAATGTACTTAATAGAACATTTTATTAAAGAGGATATAATAACCCGCCATTCTTATAAAAAGAGTATCCATCAATACAATTCGTAGCTTGTGAAAATGTCTCACAAACCGCAGAAATCAAAAGTAAAATGTCATGATCAAGAAAAGACAATGATTAATCACTTGTGTTAGCTAATTTTGTACATACAAATTTAAAAATAAAAATAAAAATTTGAAAGGACATCAGTAAATGATAATAAATATTTTTGTTTTGACCAAAAATAACATGGATAACAAGATATTTTCCATTCAAAAATCAAGATGGAGCAAAAGTTGTAATAGTATATAATTTGTTTTATCTTTTCAGTTTCAATTGTGGTTACAATTTTCCTAACACCGTTTCTACCAGGGCATTGAAATATGACAATTGACTTGACTCATAAAGAAACACGTTGCCATCGAAGATTCGAAATAGGGGTCATGTCATGTGTCCCACAATTAGCAGGTGAGTGACACATTGTAGACCATATGGAGGGCAAGGGAGAGAGTATTGGAGCCAAAAGATACTGAGTCTGTGATAAAATCAAGTTTTTGTTTTTCATTTTATATATTTAGAAAAACTTAGTTATATTAATTTTTTTTTAAGTTCTGATAATAGCTTTTTATTATCAGACCAAAAAATCAATCAGTTTTTGGTGTAGGTAGAGATTGAACCCTAGATCTCTTATTCAACCATAAAAAATTTTACCAATTGAAATAACTGGAACCCACTTAGTTACATTAATTTAAGTTCAATATATTAGAATCTTCAATAAAAAAAAGAATTTGACCAACAGGTACTTTTAGGATATTCATTAATGGACCATTTAAAAAAAAGTCTGATGCCATTTTTATAGAAATATAAAATACTGCCAAAAAATCAAAATTTTTTCTTATATATAAATATATTTTTAAAATATTTCATAAACTAATATTCTTAAGACATTCGTTAATGTTTTTCATAAAAAGTAACATTTGTTGATTTTTTTATTGGTTAATACAATTATGTGTTTAAAATTAATAGAAAAGTTTAATGTATTGCACTTAAATTGCTGTACCTATTTACACAAAGTTTTATTCCTTTCTCTTTTTTTGAAATCTAATTAAAAACCTCTAGCACGCTTGTCAACTACATGTGTGTAATATATTTCTGTTGGAAGAACATAGAGAATAAAAAGCTTGGAGAAGCCTCCGTCTTTGACTAATTCTTCAGATTATTTCAAGAAGTTGTGACCCACAAATTACTTGTTTCTCAAGGAAGCCAACAACTCAGTTTTTGTATCTTTCACCGATTTTTGGAGAAAAAGTACGTACGATGTTTGATTCCTTTTCTAGAAGGGATTAATTGTGCTTTATTGGTACCTCTGATGTTTGATCTTTCGAACTAATAATATAGCGGTTGTGTGGAGCGACGGGATGCCTTCGAAGACCAGATTTTTAAGGTAGTGAAAAATGAAAATCATGCATAACCATTCAAATAGTGACACGTGGAAACGTTATCATTGATTGATGTCAACGAGGTCAGTTCTACTTTATTGGGCAATTTTATGCAGAAAGCAATTAATTTTTTGTTGAGAATGCAGAAAGCAATTAATTGATTAGCATGTTCTTACACTGCTTTAATTAACTATAAAAAGTTCCTAATTAATTATAGTAATTTAGTAAGTGTCATGAGTATTACAGGTTTTTTTTTTTTTTTTTTTTTTTTTTTTTTTTTTTTTTTTTAAATAGTTTAGCAGCATCTTTCTCAAAAAAAAAAAAAAAAAGTAGCATTGAGTGTTATTTTTTATGAGGAGAATCATGGTTTAAATTAATTTCTCCTTCCCTAATATTATAATTATCTTTTAAAAAAATAAAAATAGAAGATAATAATCTATAAGTATACACAACATTCAGGGAAACAAATGTATGCATACGATTTGATTCTTGATATGTTTAAATTTCTAGTGCAATTTATGACAGAAGCATGTCATTTTTAAAAAAAATTTTCTTATGCATGCTTATATTTATCTTTTTTGGCTTACAACATATATATGGGAGAATTAATGGATTTGAATGCACACTCATTTATTTATTATATATATATATATAGATTCAGTTCAAGTTATGAAAACGATAAAAATTAAGGTTGACGGATCCGTTAAAATGAACTGACGGTACTAAATTAATGGGTTGTCAAAAATAAGACAATGAATTGAGGTGATGGATGGAGAGATCACATGACAGATGGACCCCTAAAGTAGACGAATGGTCCCCTCTCTATGGATGGATTCTAGGTACATGGGCTCGAGGGCGACAGATACCGAGGCCACGTGGCACCCACGTGGCTTAAGTAAACCTCAAGGAATCCTAAATAGAAATATCTTGCGCCCTACGATAGCCCCTGGTCAATGGAGTCCCTATATGGGAAAAATCCTTCAAAATATGTGCATTTATTAGGATCTTTCTTATAAGGAAAGATCTTTTTGTCCAAGAAATAGGAGTCAGTTTTGCTCTACTATAAAAAATACCAAGCCCTCAAAAACAAGGTACGCACAATTTACCCCAACTCTGACACTCTAGAGTTGTGAAAAGTTCTCTAACTTAATTTTCAGAGGGTATTTGGCCGATACCACACTAGTACTCTCTGTAAGGTCTTTTTATTTTTATTTTTATTTTATTTTTTATTTTATTTTTTTTCCTGTGTTATGTAGGTTTTGTCTAGAGTGCGTGAGGACTGTGTGGCTTACTAACGATTTTCGGCATCATCAGTTGGCGTCGTTTGTGGGAAATGGTCGATTGGAAGTAAGCCATACTACCGCTTCCCGGACAAAAAGTTGCATGGTACTTACTCGCTCGATGACAACCACCAATAACCATCAAGGGGATGAACCACACACCACTGCCCTTGAGAGACAGGTTCAAACTCTCGCAGCAGCGATAGAATGCCTTACTAAGCAGAATCATGACCTAGAGAAGCAGCTGCGCCAAAAGAACGCAGTGCTTAGCACTCAGGAGGAGGACCAGGAAGGTACCAGCATTGAGAGAAGGAACCAGGAGGGGTCGAAAGGCAGCAACGCCTTAAGTAGATAAAAGCGATAGGATATAAGCTGTCCATCTGCCGCAGATACTGTTCCACCGCATATGGTTGCCGAGATGTAGATGAAGAAGGAGAGGGTGGACTTCATGATGAACGCCCTCAAAGGATGGGTGTCAAGCGACCTCGACGAGCTAGTCCATCGAACGGACTTGCCTTTTATTGCACCTGTCACTTCATTCCCCCTTCCACCGAAGTTCCGCATACCACAAGTAGAAATCTACGATGGGTCAAAAGATCCCTTGGATCATCTGGAATCATTCAAAACCCTCATGCACTTGCAAGGCGTTGCGGACGAAATCATGTGCCAGGCTTTCTCGACTACGCTGAAGGGTCTTGCAAGGGTATGGTTCAGCAGGCTGACGCCCAACTCTATGAGTACCTTCAAGGAATTGAGCGTGCAGTTTGCTTTGCATTTTGTAGGGGGCACAGGTATAAGAAGTCTACTACATGCCTAATGAGCATCAAGCAGTGGGAGGAAGAAACGCTGAGATCCTATATAACCCGTTATAACAAGGAGACCCTCTTGATTGATGAGTCTGATGACAAGATACTAGTGGCTGCATTTACCAATGGGTTACGGAAGGGTAAGATTCTGTTTTGCTTATATAAAAACGACCAAAACCATGTTAGATGTACTTTACAGGACTACCAAGTACATGAATGCGGAAGACATGCTACTGGCCCGAGAAGAGAAGCCTAAGAAGAGGGAGAGGCCAGAGTATGTACGATAAGATAAGGGACAGAAGATGGCTAGAACCGGAGATCGACGGAAGGACAGACGCTTCATACTTCCCATTAGGAGGTTCACAAGTTTCACCTCGCTAACTGCCCTGATTGACCAAGTCCTGATGCAGATCAAAGACAAAGGAGCCTTAAAGTTTCCTGGTAAGTTGAAGGGAGATTCCAGTAAGAGCCCCAGGGACAAGTATTGTCGTTTCCACTGTGATCACAGTCATGATACGTTCAACTGCTATGACTTAAAGTAATAGATAGAAGCTTTTATTAGATAAGGAAAACTACAAAAGTTCGTTAGCAAGGAGAGGAGGGATCCACCACAGGAACAGGCTGGCCGGAATGAAAATGAGTGTCCCAGGCCCTTCTAGGAAACATAAGGATGATCATAAAGGGAACCACAGCTTCCAATTTGTCCAGGAAGGCACGCAAAACCTACCTACGAATGGTGCAGAACGACTAACTGATGGACTTCGTCCCAAAGATGGCATTGACAACCCTATAATCGGGTTCACAGAGGAAAATGCCTGGCATCTCCACCACCCATATGGCGATGTGATCGTAGTTAGCATATGGGTGGGGGACTACAACACCCACTAGGACCTTGTGAACAATGGGAGCTTTACTGATATCTTTTACTATCCGGCGTTCCAGCAAATGAGGATTGAGAGAGAACGGTTGGTTCCAACCAATGCACCGCTCGTTGGATTCGGAAGAACGAGAGTATACCCCTTTGGCACGGTTACTTTGTCTGTGACGGTTGGTGATTACCCTCATTAGATCACCAAAGATGTCTCTTTCCTGGTTATTGATTGTTCGTTTGCCTACAATGCCATCCTGGGTTGGCCTACCCTTAACTCGTGAAAGGCCGTAACATCAATTTACCACTTGATGATCAAATTTCCCACTGAGTATAGAGTGGGGGAGGTACGAGGAGATCAAGTAGTGGTGCGTGAGTGCTACATTGCCATGTTGGAGATGGATGATCATTTACAAACAATATGTATAGAGGAGCAGCGGATGGTGGCAGAACCTATGGAAGGGCTGGAGGAGGTGCTCCTTGACAATTCTAGGCCCGAGAGAATGACTAGGATTGGCACTCTTGCTAGCCCACTGGTACGATAGGCGCTCATTGCGTTTTTGAAAGAGAACCAGGATGTCTTCACCTAGAGCCATGAAGACATGCTTGGAATTGATCCTTCGATTATTGTCCACAAGTTGAATGTATTGCCCTCTTTTCCCCTCATCTGTCAGAAGAAACGAGCATTTGCGCAGGGGCGAGATAAGGCCATAGCGGAAGAGGTTCACAAGTTACAAGAAGCAGGATTCATACAAGAAGTATACTACCCAGACTGGCTAGCCAATGTAGTAATGGTAAAAAAGGCCAACGGGAAGTAGAGGATGTGCATGGACTTCACAAACTTGAATAAGGCATGCCCTAAGGACAGCTACCCACTTTCGCGGATCGACATCTTGGTGGATTTAATAGCGAGATACTAGTTGCTAAGTTTCATAGACACATTTTCTGGTTACAACCAGATCAAGCTAGCAGAGGCTAATTAAGAGAAGACTTCATTCGTCACCAGCCAGGGTCTCTTTTACTGCAAAGTAATGCTGCTCGGACTCAAGAATGTTGGAGCCACATATCAAAGGCTGATGAACAAGATGTTCGCACGTTGAATTGGGAGGAATGTTCAAGTTTACGTGGACGACATGTTGGTAAAAAGCATTCGGGAGGATGACCATGTAGACGACCTCAAGGAAACTTTCAATACCCTTCGCTCTTATAACATGAAGCTAAATTCGAGCAAATGTGCGTTCGGGGTGACGGTTGGAAAATTCCTTAGGTTTATGGTGTCCCAAAGAGGTGTTGAGGTCAATCCAGATAAAATACAGGCAATAATGGAGCTGACCTTGCCAAAAAACATCAAGGAGGTGCAAAGTCTAAACGGTAAGGTAGCTGCACTGAACAGATTCATCTCAAGAGCAACAGATAGGTGCCTACCATTCTTCCATATGTTGAAAAAGTCCTTTGAATGGACAATCGAGTGTTAGCAAGCATTTGAGGACCTGAAGGCGTATCTTTCTTCTCCACCTTTGTTGAACCCATCCAAACCAGGTGAAGAATTGTTCCTCTACCTAATTGTCTCCCCAGTAGCTGTCAGTGCAGCTTTAGTCAGAGAGGAGGATGGAGTTCAAAAGCTTGTATACTTCACGAGTTGAGCACTTCGGTGTGCAGAAGAGAAGTACCCACCAATGGAAAAGTTAGCTTTCGCCCTGGTTATGGCAGCCGGTAAACTCAAACCTTACTTTCAGGCGCACACAATGATTGTTCTAACGGACAAGCCTTTACAAAGAGTAATGAGTAGCCCAGAAGCTGCCGGACGGATGGCGCTATGGGCAATTGAATTCAGTGAGTTAGATGTGCAGTATCCCGTGCGGCCATAAAGGGGCAAGTTATCGCTGACTTCATCGCGGAATTCACGCACATAGAAGGCCAGAGGACAGGAGAAGTTCCTCAATGGAGTATCCACACGGACGGATTGTTCACCAGACAAACAGGCAGAGCTGGTGTGGTACTCCATAGCTTAGAAAGGGATGAGATTGAATGCATGGTCTGACTCGATTTCCCTACGACAAATAACGAGGCATAATATGAAGCTTTAATAGCAGGGTTGAATCTAGCAAAAGTAGTAGGAGTCGTAGATGTGGTAGTGTATTGCGACTCTCAAGTAGTCACCAGTTAGGTTAACGACGACTATGAGTGCAAAGGCGAACGGATGAAGAAGTACCTCGAGTAAGTGAAGAATCGGGTAAAGGACCTTTAAGTAAAGTTTGTTCAAATCCCAAGGAAGGAGAATGAGCATGCCAACCGTCTTGCCAAGGCTGCATCAGCAGAACATATGCTCATTCCTAATCAGGTACTGTCCTTCATTTAGCTATCACCATTAATAAACAATATCAATGTGCATAAGATAGGCTCCGAAAACGATTGGACGACACCAATAACTTCCTATCTGAAGGATGGTGTGCTATCTGACGATAAGGAGGTTGCAAGGAAACTAAAGGTTCAAGCGACACATTTTATGCTGATTAAAGACGTATTATACAAAATGGGCTTCTCTTGCCCATACCTGAGGTGTCTTATCCCAAAAGAGGCAAATTATATCATGCGAGAAGTACATGAAGGAGTTTGCAGAAACCATTCTAGATCATGGTCATTAGTGTACAAACTGATTCAGCGGGATACTATTGGCCTACCATGCAGAAAGTTGCCATTGCATATGTCAAAACTTGCAACAAGTGTCAGAGGTTTGACAGTCTCATCTGGCAGCCAATAGAGGAACTCACTCCAATGACAGCCCCATGGCCTTTTGCTCAGTGGGGATTGGACATCATGGGTTCATTCCTAATAGCAATTCGACAGCTAAAATTCCTAGTGGTCGGTATAGACTACTTCACCAAGTGAGTAGAAGCCGAAGCTCTGGCTACCATCATGGAGAAGAATGTGCGAAGCTTTGTATGGAGAAACGTCATCTGTAGGTATGGTATACCTAGAGTACTGATCTCGGGCAATGGGAATCTGTTTGACAATGACGCGTTTAGAGACTTTTGTTCACAGCTAGGAATCAAGAATTATTACTCATCACCTGCCCACCCTCAGGCCAACAGACAAGTTGAGGTCACGAAACGATCCTTGCTCAAAATCATCAAGACTCGGCTTAAGGGGGCAAAGGATATATGGCCTGAAGAATTACCAAGAATTTTATGGGCTTATAGGACGACGGCAAGGACGCCTACAAGAGAGACACCGTTTCGATTGGCGTATGGAAGTAAGGCAGTCATCCCGGCCGAAGTAGCACTTACAAGCTACAAAGTAGGAAACTATAATGAGAATTGGAATGATGAAGTTGTGCGCCTGCAACTTGACTTGGTGGACGAGGTTAGAGCAACGACTGAGCAAAGGTTAGCACGATACCAAGACCTCATGGCCAAGCATTACAACTCCAAATTCAGACATAGAGACTTCCAAGTTGGAGATCTTGTCTTAAGAAAGGTGATGGGCACCACAAAAGACACCTCCCAGGGGAAGTTAGGACCTAACTAAGAAGGACCATATAGAATTGCATCATGACATAGGAAGAGAGCCTACCACTTGGAGACACTGGACAGGCAAAAGTTGCATCACCTATGGAACACGGAGCACCTAAAGGGGAAGTTAGGACCTAACTAAGGACCATATAGAATTGCATCATGACATAGGAAGAGAACCTACCACTTGGAGACACTGGGCTGGCAAAAGTTGCATCACCTATGGAACACGGAGCACCTAAAGTAGTACTATTAGTAGACAGTGGCACGAAAAATGACACTCCTCATTTCCAGTTTATTTTCTTTTAATTAATTTTTACTATTTACAGTACTTTTAAGCCCGAACGGCAGTTTATTTATTTATTTATTATTTTTTAGAACAATATCTACGCATATTTATCACATAATAATAGAAGTTTATTCAGAAATATCATGAGCGTATGTGCATCTTTGCAAAACCGTGTCTACAACCAATTTCTTACGTAAATAGGATGCCTTACAACTTGTTAAGTCCCTAAATAGACGGATTCACCAAGGAGCGAGCTGAAAATTATTAAGTCCATTAGTGGACGGGTTAATCCCATGGGATGAGTTAAAATTATAAGCCCACAAGTGGACGAGTTCATCCCAAGGGGTGATCTAAAATTATTAAGTCCATAAGTGGACGGGTTCATCCCAAGGGATGAGTTAAATTTATAAATCCACAAGTGGATGGGTTCATCATAAGAGGTGAATTTAAAGAATATAAGTCCACAAGTGAACGAGTTCATTATAAGCTATGAATCTAAAGAATACACATCCACAAATGGACAGGTTCGTCCCAAAGGATGATAAAAAAATCATGATGTCCATAAGAGGACGGGATCATCCCAAAGGGTTGATTAAAAATTGTCAAGCCCACAAGTTGACGGGCCCAACCTAGGGGGTAACATAAAAATTATGAAGTCCATAAGTAAATAGGTGGATGGGTTCATCACAATATTAGGAGTTCTTTAAAGATACTGCGTGTGCTATTTCTACTTTAAAGTCCAAAAATAGACGGATCTACCCATGGTGTCATTTAGAAATACCAAACTGGACGGGTATATTAAGTTCTCAAATAAATAGTTCCTTAAATGGACAAACAGAAACATGTTGGAAATAGAAAGCAACATATGAACAAACAAAGATAAGCGACAGATAAATAAAGATAATAAATACAAGCCCACAAAAAGGCAAATGTTTACATCTAAAGTCAACAGAAGAAATGGATATAGTTCTTTCAAGTGATCAAAGTTAATAATTTACAAAGAAAAAAAGAAAAAACTACTACTAAAGAGCAGGGGTCCTTTCATCCTTCTCCTCCACAGTCTGATCTCCTTCAAGATGACAAGTAATGTCCTCGGCAAATTTTTCTTGATCAACTTGAGCAGCATCCCCGTCACCTTGAGGGTTGGGATTGGTCTCATCAGCAAAAAGCTCGTTAGTTCCTTTGGAGTAGATGGGCTGGGCTGGAGTTTTAGCCTGGGCATCGATAGAAACATGTGAATGGTCCAACTCAGGGAAAGAGGCTTTGACCTGATGGAAGCAGTTGTCAAAACCGTTGGCAAAGGAGCCACCAAGCTCCTTCAGAAGGGCGTCGGAGTTGCGATACTCTCGTACCACATCCTCCTGAGCTTGACAGAGTTGACATTTTGCCTTCAAGATCTCTCTTTCCTTGTCTTTAAGTATTTCTTTCAGTGCCTTAACTTGGGCCTCCGACTCCTCCAACAGCTTCTTTGTTAAGTCCAGCTTGTTAACCTAAACCTCCTTCCAGGCCATCAACTCTCAAAGCTCCGTCTTTCTTGCTTCAACCTTCTCCCTTAGATGGCCTAGCACCATCTTATGGGATGCACAGCGATCCATTAGACCTTTCATCATAAGCAACCTCTACAAGAATCTAAAAACACTTGTTAGAGTAAGGAATAAGACAACAAGACAGATAAAAGAAAAAGGATGGATATATACCTGAGCCAGGCTAAAGAGACCCGTCTCCCCAATAGCCTCGGTGGCATGGTTGCCCAGGTTCTCATAATCTTCGTCCTTGATGATTGAAGAAATTTGCTTAAGGGCGTACTGGGAGTCCTCGCGGAGGAGGACATGGGGTTTCTTGGTGATGGGACCTTCACCAGCCATTAAGCCTTTCCCCTTTCTCGGACCAGGCTTGAGGGGCAACTTACCGGTAGCAGGGGTCTTGCCAACAATTGATCCCGAAGCCACCTTAGGCTTTTTAGGTGGATGGTTAGTTTTTTTGGATAGTTTTCTTTTGGTAGAAGGATTAGCCTGACCCGTCACCTTAGGGGTTAAACTCCCCTCCAATTTTTTCTTAGCAGTAACTTACTGCTTGATGAAAGCTCTCCTCTTACTATCTTCCATTTCTGCATAAAGGTAGACTGATAAAAGGAATTACATAAACTACTAAAAAACAAAAAGAAAAGTATGGAGCGATGAACTTACGTTAGCGCACTTGTCTGTCGTAGCAACGGGCAGCTTCAGTTGGTTGGGGACCGTCATAGTACCAGTGGAGGGTGTTCAAGGTAACTAGCTTAGCCCACGATCTCTCCGACAACTTAGTGGTTGTGAAGATCCTCTCTAAAAAGCTCCACTCTTCAAGAGTGACTTCTGGATGGTCTCGGATTGCAATAAGAGACAGTTAGAATATCAAGTAAAGTAAAAACCAAGAAATAAAAGCCTAAAATAGATGGATACATATCGGACGGGGGCATAATACCCCAGGTTTTGTCCATAGGCATGTACTCTTCGTTACCAAGGTGACACATCTAGTCGTCCCCTTGGATAAAGAAATAACAACTCTTCCAATTCCTGTTGGTGTCAGGGGGTGTCACACACTAGTCTAAGCAACAGACTTTTCGGCACAAAACTGTACATGCCCTTTGACTGAGTAATCTTGGATGGACGGTAGCAATGGAAGAACTCTTCCACCGTCATCCTACGTGACTCATTGGACATCGCCCCATATAGAACTTTCACACCTAGGAAGACTCTCTAGGCATTCAGAGAGATTTGGGTGACGGCTAGTCCAAAGTACTGAAGAAGACGACAGTGAGGAGCAGTTAAAGGGAATCTAAGTTTTTCTTTCAACATTTGCTCATACATTCCGATGTCTTCTGTATCCTAGTAGTAACACTTTTCACACTTAATGGGTAGACGCATTGGGATGTTGATGGGAATCTGGTACTTCTCCCTAAGCATGTTGAAGTGTCGTTGTCTGATGGATGAGTTGAAATCATTTATTTTCCACAACGGAAGCATAATGAACTCCCTAAATCCATCAGGACCTATGACGAACTAAATGGGGGGTTCACCAATGTCTATATCATCATCGTTTGAGTCTCCCTCAGACCCGTCCAAATCCAAGTCCTCATCCTCTGTGGAAGGTGAGTTGGCCGACGAATCCCTTTCATCATAAGAGGTGCCGAGGTCATCCTGACTTGACGGAAACACCTCATCATAGCCTGCTCCCTCGTGGACACACGATTGTTCACTCGACGCACTAGACATCTATCACCTACATGTGACGGATAAACCTTAAGACTCTGACGGGTCTACATAGACGACGGGTGTGCAAAATTTAAATAAATGACAAAGGAATGCAACATAAGGTAAAGGCTACTTATCGATTGAACAATGCGGAGAAGGCTACAAAGAAAGTGTGGCTGATGGTTGCACCAAGTGGACAGAATGCCAGTTTGATAAAGAGGATGGTAGTGCTTTGGTTGTAAATTCATTGCGGAAAGTAAAAATGAAAGGTAAATAAGCATGTATATATAGAGGGAATGGCACGAAAGACGAAGGGACGCTTTGGTCCGAGTGATTAACCACTAAAAACATGCCACGTGCCCCTATTGCATTTATGGCCCTAGGCTAGCCTGTCAATCAAAGCACGTTTCTCTGGGGCTGAGTTAGATCGTCACTCCATGGGTCTGTCCATGAAAGGAGGCGACGAACCCATGGAGTGAGTGGGCAACTGAAGAGGATAAAAATTAAGGTTTACGGATCCGTTCAAATGAACTTGACCATACTAAATTAATGGGTTGTCAAAAATAAGACAATGAATTAAGGTGATGGGCGGAGAGATCACATGACAGATAGACCCCCATAGTAGACAGATGGTCCCCCTGTATGGATGGATTTTAGGTACATGGGCTTGAGGGCGATGGATACCGAGGCCACGTGGCACCCACGTGGCTTAAGTAAACCCTAAGGAATCCTAAATGGAAATATCTTTCACCCTACGATAGCCCCTGGTCAATGGAGTCCCTATATGGGAAGAATCCCACAAAATATATGCATTTATTAGGATATTTCCTATAAGGAAAGATCTTTCTATCCAAGAAATAGGAGTCAGTTTTGCTCTACTATAAAAAACCCAAAGCCTTAAAAAAAAAGGTACGCACAATTTACCCTAGCTCTGGCACTCTAGAGTTGTGAAAAGTTCTCTAACTTAACATTCAGAGGGTATTTGGCCGGTACCACACTGGTACTCTTTGTAAGGTCTTATTCTTTTTTTGTGTTGTGTAGGTTTTATCTAGAGCGCATGAGGACTGTGCGGCTTACTGACAATTTTTGGCATCATCAAGTTACATCATTGAAAGATCCAAATTGATCCACGGTGTGAGTGCTACTTCCAACAAGTTGAGTCAGTTGCTCATATTTTGTGAGAATGCTCGTTTGCAAGGAATGTGTTGGCTTTATGCAGAGGAAGGATCCATAAACTATCTAATAATGTTTAGGGTTTTTTCTGGTTGTTCTACTGTTTGATAGATAAGCTTCCATAACTGGATTTAGAAAATGGGCTGTGACTGCATGGGTTATATGTAATGCTCGAAACAAATTTTATTTTGAGAAGTTTCAAGCACATCCCATGTCTATTGGTAGACTAGAGGAGTATTGGAGGCTGGTTGCTGCACAAACATGCTCTTAATGCCTTTGCTGCATAAACATGCCTTTAATGGTGTTTCTTTTCGCTGTTTTTCTGCACATGATTACGTATGGCCTTGGTTGTTTTTTCTTTCTTTGTTTTTGTAGTTGTAGCTTCCTTGGATGGTGTCAAGGTTCTGTATTCTCTTTGTTTGTATACTTCTTATATCAATAAATTTCTATCTTTTATTTAAAAAAAGAAGAAGAAAAAAGACCAATAGTCATGTCATCAATTAATTGTTTAAATTCAAGTTTTTGTAATTTAAAATAATGCATAAAAGATGATTTTATGAATCAAATGGTAAATATTATATCCAATTGACATGAAAATTGGCATGCATGTTAAGAACATATAGAATATGTAATTCAACTATTGAATTGTCAAAATATGAATTTAATAACAAGTTATTTGGTGAAGTAACATTGCTTAGAGTTACACTAGGTGTAATTTGAACCAACCTTATATATATATATATATATATATATATATATGAAAGATCAAATTAGTGTGAAAACGAGCTTGTTTAGACCCCAAATTAAAAATTATAATTAAATTGCTTTTACTCAAACTTAACAAAGTGTGGAACAAGAGTAAATATGCACATTGAACGGATTACACTACTCTAAGCCATATCCATCCACAATGAACAATAAAATGAAAGCTTAAAGAGTAGGGAAGAGAGATGCAAACACAAGATAACACCAAGACGTGTTATCAAAGAGGAAACCGAAGAACTCGGAGAAAAACCTCTCCGTGACCCTCCAAGTCAAAATTGATCCACTAGAAAATAAAGTTGGTGTACACGAATAACAAAAGACCCTCTAAACCTAGTCTACCCCATGTACTTGAGCCCTCCAAGCTCCTGCTACCAACGGACTTCTCAGAGTCTTGTCTTCTCTAGCTTTCAGGATCTCGTAATTTAGCCCAATTGCATCCACCACTAAATAGCTCCTTCCAATACTTCCTAACAGCACCAAAGCCTCACTTAACACTCAGATTGTATGTGGTAAGTTTTTGGGTTAAGAACCTTTCAAGGATCTAGAGATGGAGATGTAGAAGTAGAGGAAAACCACAAGGAAATGTGTAGATGATTGTGGGTATAACAATCTCTAACTCTCAAGTGTATTTGCTAGGTTTTTCTCTCTGAAAAGCACTCCTTACATTTCTTGAGTAATGAGGGTATTTATTGTCTGGGTAAATAGTTTGGTAAAGCACTTTATCATTTTTCCAAATAGAGAGTTTTGCAGGTACCTCACGAGATGGCCCTTCTCGCGAAACACTCACAAACTTGATAGCCTTGTGTGACTCTTCAGCTTCCAGTTATGTGCTTCACACATGGCCTATTCACGGGTTACTCTTCTCGCGAGCTAGTCGCGAATTGCACTGATTCATCTTTGAAGCTTGATTCTTCACCACTCTTTCACACTCATCCTTTACAAATAACCCGCATAAATACAGGGAAATGGTTAAAGAAATTACAATCAAATTTGGCACGGAATTAAAGCCAATAAAGGCTAGTTAGAAATCACAACTTTACAATATATATATATATATATATGTATGTATGTATGTATATAAAGTTAATGTTATTGTGAGGCAAACCAAAAATCGTATAACTTTTTTTTTTTTGGTTGTTTTTTGAAGCCACAAATCATGTAATTTAGTTGAATTTAGATGGATTCTCTTCTTTCAACTAGCTGACTTAGTAACTTAGTTAAACATACATACTGTTATGGTGGTGGCCAAAACCAAGTTAAATACATTATCAAATATAACCAATTTTCAAATTAGTGAATCATGGTGAAAAAGCTCCTCAATAAGTCTTGAAGGAAACATTGAAATCTAGAACTTTTATGGAAAAAATCTATAATTTACTGCTCATACAATATAAATCTGGAGTTTTAAAATACCATTCTCAATAATTCATCGTAAGCTAGAGATACAAACTATTTTACAAATTTTTTTTACAAATTATTGATGTGGTGAGTAATTATTTATAAATGAAAAAGTGACATTAATGATGGACCTAAATAAATGCCAATAAAAAGTTGACCATATCAACATTTTGTAAAAATATTATAATATTGTTTGTGATTGTAGTACTATTCACTGGTCATATGCTCAAATAGCAAATAAAGACTTTCATTTAAGATTTAATGACACAATAGTTCTAATAGCAAAAATTTATAGCTAAAGCTCTACTTCTTGCAACAAAGCCAAACAAGGGCAATATCAGGCTACCCATAAAGCTGGTGCAAGGAGGAGATTCTTTTTGAGTAGTGAAGAAGAAAGTCTCACAAATACCTAAGGAGACTGAAATGTTTAGCATAAAATGTAGGTGGATATGCTAACCACTTAATTATTAATTGAGCCAGAAACATTTATTTGGGCATTGTGATAACCTTACTCTTATATATGGGTGCACACACACACACACATACATACATACATACATACACATTTATATATATATTAATATGGATCATGTTGAAATTATAATGGTTTAACTCATAATTAGGAGTTACTTTACTCCCAATCATTTATATAACTATTTATTTAAAAAGTAATTTGATAAATCAATCATTGGATTACATTATTTCCTTGTACCATTCACATTTATAAAATATCAAGATGATTAAAGATTAATAATTATCTCGTCAAGAATGTTAAAATTTCAATTTTTTAACTTTAAAATTATGCACAAAATATGAGTTTGTGAATCAAATATTAAATAACATGTAATTAACATAAATGATTTTCATATTAACAACAACAAAATTATATATTCATTATTCATATTTTTAAAATATTAATCCTATAAAAAATTATGTATTGGTGTAGTATCACAAATAGTTACACAAAATGTAACTTAATCATTACGATATATATATATATATATATATATATATATATATAGCCCATACAACTTGAATTCAAATTACTATTGTACGGTGTGCGGTCATCGGCCCATCATAGATAAGCCCCAAAAGTGCATGATGTACCATTACTAGCCCATTACTTGTGGACCCAAATGGTATAACGTGCCTGATAGGCTTTGTTGAGAACTGTTTCCAGCCTCGAGCTGTTATTATTCGGGAACACTTCGAAATACCTTGGTAGTGCCTTGGGGAATGTCGTTGTTGTACGTTTTTAGACACCTTAAAACACAAGTTATTTAAGCTAATTATTTAGCCAAGTGATTACTTAGATAAATTAAGAAGATCTAGGTTAAACACATTCAAATCATATCATGTGAATAGTGCGGAAAAGTAAATAACACAACGATATGATAATCCAGGAAAACCAAACCGGTAAAAAACTTGAGGAGGATTTAACCTAGCTTTCCTCAAGGTAAAACAAATCCACTATGAAAGAATTGAAGTTTGTACAATAGCGACTTAGACCACTAACATCCTATTACTACCTTGAGTAGAAAACTTACTATCATGACCACGTGACAACTCTGAGTCCATAGACTACTTCTTTCTTTGATTCACAGCAACCACAAGTACTCCCACTTGTGTTTTTCTTTAAGTTCTTGAAAATAGCAACCGAAGAGATAATCAAGCTCTTGACATTAATCTTGATCTTGATAACCCTAAGTGTATATGAATGTAAACACCTTTAGATCTCACAAGAGATTCACAAACACAGCATATCAATAACCTCTAAAACGTGGCTAGGGTTTTTCCTTTTATACTTGAAGCAATACATAAAACCCTACATGTCATATGGGCTTGGGTTGAGTTGGAAATTCTGCAAAAAAAATAATCTGCCCAAGGTTTGATCGATCGAGTCTAATTTTTTATCGATCGAGCCTTGCAGAATTTGAATAGTAATTTCTTGCAATTACTCGATTCCAACTTTACACATAACCACACTTTGAGCAGCCTAAATCTAGACTAAATGTTTTGATCATGGTTTGCCAATAGTACACATTGAAGTTCTAATACATTTAGATCCTAAAGTCTTAGAACCTAACAACTATTGAGCACTATTCAAAGTCTAGAGCTAGTTCCAATATCCAAACTCCTGTTCCCAAAGTGGGGTCTACCCCTGTCAGGAATAATTAAAACGGGCCCCACCCACACGAGTGTTGTCGAAAAGTAATCATTACTGACCCACTATGGAAAGGCTATAAATAGGGAGAAAGCATAAGTAAGAGGGGTTGGACAATAGAGGGTAGAGAACTATAGGATAGAGAGAGACCAAGTGAGGAAGCCTAGGAAGAAGGGTGTTCGGTCAAGGTAATTACCCATCTTTATGAAGTCTTAATCTGGCTTAAGGAACTTCCCAACGTAGGAAACTCAAATACCCACAATAACAAATAAATTGTGAGCCTTATCACACGGTAGGCCCATTTACCAAGAATTGGACGCGCATAATTGGCGTCGTCTATGGGAATCTTCTTCTCAGATGTAGTTCCACCGAGGTTCACTTGACTGAACATGTTCGATCATCACTCAGCGAGCTATGTCGATAGTGAGTCTGGGGGCTCATCCCAGAGTTCTAGTTAGCGAGAGAGAAGGCATAAGAGGAATGAAGACTAAAGACATGAATGGGATGGGGAACGCTATCGCTCAGGAGAGGGATCGTCACAGACGTACTGATTAGCATCCGAAGTCCCTAAGTAAGAGCATTATGACATGAGAAATCTAGAATTAGAGCACCTACACAAACTAGTTAGGGACCTAGAATTGGAGGTGCGGGGTAGGCATTAAAGAAGGAACCGCGGTGAGTCTCCTGAAGGGTTTGTGAGTGTTGGGGATATTCATGGAGAAGCGTCCCGCCAATCTGGTTCCCATTGATCAAGGGAAAGATCATGAGATTTTGCTGACAGGGAGTCAGTTTCCCCTAAATGACATAGACACCGGATTGTAGAAATGGATGCCATGAGCCGTGCACTATGCGGGGTGGCCCGATCACCTTTCTTAGACGAGGTTAAACATACACAGATGCCAAGGAGATTTAGTAGACCACAGTTTATTTCGTATGATGGAGAGGCAAATCCCATTGAACATGTTAGTCATTATATTCAGATGATGTCTCTCTACAATCAAAATGATGCGCTCATGTGTAAAGTATTTTCTTCTAGTCTTGGGCCTACAGTTTTAAGGTGGTTTAATGGGTTAAGGAAGGGATCAATTCATAATTTTAGAGAGCTAATTCAAGAGTTTGGTGCTCGGTTTATGATGTGTAGCTGAGTACCGCAACTGGTGGGTGCGTTGCTCGCTATGAAGATGGAGCCAGGGAAACTCTTTGGAGCTATATGAATAGGTATTGGGAGTTGTATAATGAGATTGGTAGGGGTAATGAGAAGGTGGCCGCTAGTACCTTTAGACTGGGTTTGCCGGAGGACTCGGAGTTACGGGAGTCGTTAACTATGAGGCCTCCCGAGAGCATGCGACAACTTATGAGATGTATTGAGGAGTATAAAGGGTTGGAAGATGATCGACAACAAAGTAAAGGTAAAGCACCTGCCACGTCGTAGTACACAAAGGAGTCTCGGCTAGGGGGATTTCAGCCAAGGGCAAGGAGGGAATTGAGAATTCAAGAGCCTAATGCTCATACTGGGGAAATCAATGTGGCGTTTAAGGAGCCTGTGCATAAGATTTTGGAATGAATAAAACAAGAACCTTACTTTCGATGGCCGAGCAAAATGGGGGTGACCCAACAAGAAGGAATCAAAACTTGTACTGCATTTACCACTCGGACAAGGGGCACACTACTGAGCAATGCAGGGTATTTAAGGATCATTTGGAACAACTAGTGAAATCCGGGTATCTAAAGAATTTTGTCGTGGACCTCGGGAATGGTGCCACCGGGCAGGTCTCAAGGTCACGGGGGAATGCATTTCCACCCTCGTTGGGTGTGATTGAAGTTATTCATGTAGCTTCAATGGGTACCAGTGTGACTCGGTAAAGGGGGGTGTAAACCGTTGTGTCAATAGAGAGTAATCAGGAAGACGCTTGGCCCGAAAAGAAAGTGAAGCTTACTCGAGAGCCGATTGCATTTGACGATGATAATTTTTGAATGTTCAATATATGTATAGAAAACTACGAACGTTTAGACCCCCAATTTTTAAATTATCAATTCAAGCTTATTATCAAACAATTAATGTGCGGAATATGAACATAAGCATATAACAGAATTGATAAACAATCTAAACCAAATAAAATCACATCTACAGAAAAAATTAAATGGCAAAGATTAAGGGAAGAGAGATGCAAACACAAGGACAACACAACGATGTGTTATCGAAGATGAAACTGAAGCCCTCGGCGTAAAACCTCTCCACCGCCCTCCAAGCGGTAAATAATCCACTAAAGAATGTAGTTGAGATACATGAACAGCAGAAGACACTCCAAGCCTAATCTACCCAGTGTACCTAAGCCCTCCAAGCTCCTACACTAACGAGGTTACGCCGAACCTATTTCTTCTTTAGCTTACCGGATTCCGCTATAACCCATAACATCAACCAATATGAATTGGTTCCTTCTGAACTACTTCCCAAAACACCAAAAAGCCTTCTCACAGATATGGGTAAGGTGAGAAAAGGATTTGGTTAAAGAACCTCTCAAGGATGTAACAATGGAAATGGTGAGAGTTGAGGAATTTGAAGAGTCACTATGTAAAGATTGTGGAAGAGTCAATCTTGTTTTTCTCTAGGGTTTCTCTCTTAAAATTTTCTCTAGAAACTCTCTATATTTCGTGGGTATAAGGGGTATTTATAATGGAGTGAGAAAGGAATGCGAAGAGTCAGTTTTTCCATAGCAGAGTGGACTGGCAACTTGACCTTGTAACATGATTGAGTCGCGAGTCCAAGCCGCAAGCTAACTGAATGGTCAGTCTGGACTTTTTGTCCTGTAGTGCTACAGCTGGCATGACGGTTTAGCTTCTCTGCATGCTTCACTCGTATGCATCTTTTGGTTGCTTGCAAGCCGCGAGCCACTCGTGAGATCCAACCGCGATTCTCTACTTCACTGCATAGTCTTGAGCATTTCTTCACATTCTCTCACACACTACCCTTACATGATTCCCACCTAAACTCAGGGTTACTAATTGCTAAATTACAAGCAAATTTGGCACGGAATAAAGCCAACAAGATGGTTGATTAAATTCAACTTTACAATTTGGAAGGAATAACCCAACCACATAATGATGCGCTCGTGGTTACTGCTTGGATAAATGGTTATATAGTCAAAAGGGTGTTGGTAGACCAAGGAAGCAGAGTTGAAGTAATGTATCCCGATCTCTTCAAAGGATTGGGGTTGAAGGCAGAAGATCTATCTAAATACAATGCACCTTTAGTGGGATTTGATGCCAGAATGGTGATTCCAGATGGACAAATTTCGCTTCTCATGAATATGGAGGGGAAAGAGGTGATGGTAAATTTTATCGTGGTCGGTTCATTTTCTCCGTACACGGCAATACTTGGTAGGCCATGGATTCACGCAATGAAAGCAGTCCCATCCACTTTGCATGTTAAGGTGAAGTTTCATATCGACCATGGTGTCGTCATGGTGAAGGGAGACCAGCAAGAGGCAAGGTAGTGTCTAGTGGTAGCTGTGAACCGAGAGATCAAACAGAAAGAGTTCGCCGAGTAGGATCCATTGTAGTAATTACGTGAGCCCCCAGATGGCGAGGGAATTGACAATGCTGAGGATTTGATTAAAGTAAGTATACTTCCTTATAAGAATAGGAGCTTCTATATAGGAACTAGTATGAAGCATGAAGATAGGGTGAATATATTGTTATTGCTAGTTCAAAACCTGGACATTTTTGCCTAGAGCCCCTACGAAGTGCCCAACGTGGACCTGGAGTTCATTAGCCACAAACTTAATGTGGAACCGCTATTCCCCCCGAAGAAGCAAAGGTCGAGGAGATCAACTAAGCAACACATCAAGGCAGTGAAGCAAGAGGTTGAGAGGTTGAAATTGGCGGGGGCAATCAAATAAGTTTATTTCCCAAAATGATTATCCAATACCGTGGTGGTGAAGAAGTGTTGTGAAATTTTAAAGTACTCACAAGTGTACGAACTATACTGAACTATAGTTTAATAAGAACGAGGTCGAACCCATAAGGACTTGAATAAACGTAGGAATATTAATTAAACCTTAACCAAATTAATCCTAATTTAGTTTAATAAAAATTGGTTGTTTTGAAATTAAATAAACTAAACAAATAATTAAACTAAGCAAAGATATAATATAAAGCAGTAAAGAGATGTAAACAATCTAGAGAAAGGAATTAAGGTTTTGGAATTCGCCTTGTTAATTTATATCAGCATATATTTATAATCATTAATTTTTCCCAATTATTGCATGATTATCTAGAAACAATCTTGCTATCATGGAAAATATTCTCATCAAAATCCTTGTTTTAAAAGTCAAAAGCATGTTCTTCTTCACTTCTTAAGTATAAAATTAAATCATCAATTGTATTTGTAACCAAACAAATCACAAGAGATATCTAATTTTAAAATCAAGAAATAATAAACCAAGCATTCAATTAATTAAGACAAATCCTAAATCATGAGAAAAACATGATTGAACTCATATCTAGAATCTCATCTTAGTCAATTGATATGAAATAAGAACAGTTTAAATCATTAAAAAACAACTATTGTGGGAAAAATCAAATCACATAAATATTACTGATAATTCTTAACAAGGTTTCATCCTCAACCCTAATTATAAATTTAGCTACTCATAGTAATTGAAATAAAACAAAAGAATAAAATACTAAACATTAAACTAGACAAATAAAATAGAGAAAGAAATAGTCACAATGTTGTCATGGAGAAAAGTTACAAAGAAGCCACATGTAGCACTGCCTCTTGCTCCAATTTTTTGTTTTGCATCCCAGACCTAGCACTAACCTTCGCTTCCTCTGAATTTTGCCCTAAAGAGTCTTTAAATAGGTCAAGGAATCCTATTACAAGTTGAATTCCCGTTTGGAGAAAATCCCAGATTTTTAGGTTTCACTTTGTTGATGATTTTGGCCCATTTAACATCCAAATTTGGACTTTTGGTAAACTAAAACATTTAGTACTTTATGTTAAATTTCCAGTCCAACTTGAATCATCTTAATTGGACATCTAAGCCGAAAGTTATGCCAAAAATACTAACTGATATGCAGGCTGGAATCCTAATCTGAATTGGACTTAAATTCCTTTAATTTCCTACTCCGAATTTCCTTAATTTCCTTTAATTCCTTGCTCCAATTGGACTTAAATTTAATTGGGTTTGTCTTCTTTAACTTCATCATGGCTTTAGTAAAAGTAAAGTCCATTAGCTTTATTCTTTGCACAAATCCACTTATTTAATTCCTTTCTCCTACAAAAGACAAATTCACGCAATAAAATTCAATTAAGCACAAAATTGATTATTAAGCATTATTCCAAAACCAAATATAAAATGCATGAATTACCTCAAAATAAGTATGATGATGCTTTCTAACAATGATATAAATATGCAAAATTAAGCTATTATCAACGCACATCAAGAAGAAGAATGGAAAATGGAGGGTTTGCATAAACTTCACTGACCTCAATCGAGCTTGTCCTAAGGATCCGGTCCTAGTGCTGAAGATCGATCAGCTGGTGGATGTCACTTGTGGACACCCCAGGATGAGTTTTTTGGATGCTTTCAGAGTTATCATTAGATTGCATTAACTGTCGGGGATTAGGAGAAAACGTCATTCATATCTCCTAAGGCAAACTACCACTACACAGTAATGCCTTTTGGTCTAAAGAATGCAGGGGCTACTTATCAAAGGATGATGACTAGAATGTTTAGAAAGAAGATTGGGAGCACAACAAAGGTGTATATTGATGAAATGGTAGTGAAGAGGAAAGAAAATAAGAAGCACGTTCAAGATTTATTTGAGATATTTGAAATACTCAGATGGCACAAGATGTCTCAATGTTGATTAGTGTGTCTTCAGCGCGGGGGCTGGCAAATTTCTAGGATATATGATCCCCTATCGCGGAATAGAGGTGAATCGCCATCAAATAAGTGCCATAGAGCGACTCAAACCACCGAGTACCAGAAGGAGGTACAGGTATTGACTGGGATGTTAGTTGCCTTAAACTGATTTGTTTCAAAGTTCGTTGATCGGTGCCATCCCTTTTACCAATTGCTGAAGAAATGGAGAGGTTTTTAGTGGACCAAGGAGTGTGAGAGGGCTTTTCAGGACTTGAAGAAATACCTGGTGAGCGCACCAATACTGTTTTCCTCGGAGGCTAGTGAGGATTTGTTTATGTATTTAGCAGTATCCAAGCACACAGAAAGCACGGTATTATTGAAAGATCAGGGAGGAATCCAGAAACCGATCTACTACATTAGTAGAACCTTGGTCGATGTAGAGACGAGGTATTTACCTTTGGAAAAGCTGGCATTAGCATCAATGCATGCAACTAGGAAGTTACCCCACTATTTTCAAGCCCATAAGGTGTATGTGTTGATCGAGTACCCACTACAATCCTTGCTTAAGAGGTCTGACTTCACGGGCAGGATAGCCAAGTTGGGGACAAGGCTTGGGTCATTTGATATTCGGTATAGGCCTAGAAGCTCGGTCAAAGGCCAGGTACTTGCCAACTTTGTCGTAGAGTTTACTCCTCAAAGGGACCAGGGGGTTGTGTGTAATGTGGAAGCCCGACCTTGGAGGGTGTTTGTGGACGGCGCGTCTAGTGCAATGGGAGCGGGGGCTGGTATCGTCATAATATCACCAGAAGGAGTAAAAGTGGAACATTCATTCAGGTTAGGCTTTAGGACATCTAACAATAAGGCTGAATATGAGGCACTTCTTGCAGGGTTGAGGGCCGTGCTTAGCTTGTGAGTGGTTGACGTGGAGGTGTATTCGGATTCTCAGCTGGTGGTTAGTCAAGTTGAGGGAAGTTTTGAAGCCAAAGATTCTCGAAAGATTGATTACTTGAAACTCGTGAAGCAAATGACGAGTAGGTTTTAGAAAATGAAATTAGTTCAAATTTCTCAAGGGCAAAACAGGCATACAAACTTCTTAGCAAATTTGGCATCATCACTAGCCGATGAGGTACTTCAATTGATCAAGGTAGAGGTGGTGAAGGACCCCATTATTGAACCAAAAGTGAATGTCTCGGCTATTGCACTATCTGAGCCTAGCTAGATGGACTCGATCATTGAGTTTTTGGCCGAAGACGGTTTACTGAGCGAAAGTAGAGAAGTTGACAAAGTGCGTAGAATAGATTCTCAGTTCTGGTTGTCCAAAGACCGGAGATTATACCGAAGATCTTTTAGGGGACCTTACTTGTTGTGCCTCCATCCTACCAAAGTTAATGAGCTTTTAACCGAGCTTTATGAAGGGGTCTGTGGTAACCATGTTGGAGGTCGGTCATTGGCCCACTAAGCAATGACATAAGGATTTTGATGGCCCTGGATGTAGAGAGACGCTGCTGAGTATGTCAAAAGATGCAAGTAATGTCAGAAGCATGCCCCGTTGATACACCAACCAACAGGAAATTTGAATCCCATCAACAATCCATGGCCTTTTGCTCAATGGGGTCTCGACATCATTGGCTCATTCCCCTGAGCTACAGTGAATATAAGATTTAACTTGGTGAATGTGGATTATTTCACTAAGTGAGTTGAGGCTGAAGTGCTAGCTAATATTCGAGATGTGGATGTCAAGAAGTTTGTTTGGAAGAACATAGTTATGAGGTTTAGAGTACCAAAGTCCTTGGTGTCAGATAATGGGTTGCAATTTGATAGTAATGTTTTTCGTAAGTATTGTAGCGACCATGGCATAAAGAATAGGTATTCAACTTTGGCATATCCCTAGAGCAACGGCCAAGCCGAGGCTACGAACAAAGTAATTGTTAATGGGTTGAAGAAGAGGTTGGAGGGAACAAAGGGAAGATGGACCGAGGAGTTGCCAAACGTGTTAGGGGCATACCGAACAACACCGTGGAGATTAACAGGCGAAACTCCTTATTCCTTAATGTATGGAGTGGAGGCAGTTATACCAATAGAGATAAGTCTATGTAGCACAAGGACCTCAGATTTTTCCCCAATCACGAATGAGGAATCAATGTTAAGACAGTTGGATTCACTAAAGGAACGCCGAGATGCAGTGACTATCTGCCTGGGATTACCAACAGAAGCTCGCCCAACGGTATAATAAGGATGTGAAGACGAGAGAGTTTGGTGCTAGTGACCTTGTGTTGCGCAGAGCTGTGGGGAGTGCTTGGGACATCCATGCCAGGAAGCTGGCTCCAAACTGGGAACGACTGTACAAAGTCATTGCCATAGCTGGAGCTAGAGCATACTATCTAAAGGACATGGGGGGAAGACCACTTCCCCGACCATGGAATGTACAAAACTTGAAAAAACATTATCATTAAGTATGTAAAGCACAGGTGGTCGGTATGTATAATTTTTGGCATATGGATTGTAACAAATGTGTAGTGTATGAATTTTTCCACTTAGAATTGCTTACTTCTCTGAGGACAGAAGCCTCGGCTCAGCCTGACCTAGTCACCAACCAGGTGAAAACCTTATCTTAAATTTTCTAAGGACAAAAATCTTGGCTCGGCCTGACCCTGGTCACCGACAAGGTGGAAACCTTACCATGAATTTTCTAACGACAGAAGCCACGGCTGACTAAGTGGAAACCTTGCCCTAAATTATCCAAGGACTGAAACCTTGGCTCGGCCTGACCCCAGTCATTGACTAGGTGGAAACCTTACCCTAAATTCCCTAAGGGTTTGACCCCAAACATTGTTCGAAAAAAAATTGCAATGGCATGTGAAGCTTTCGAAGAATAAAGATGGCAAGGTAATAAAAGAAAAGAAAGAATAGAAAAATAATGAAATGCAGTTGTCTCATCACCAAAACACGATAACCTCAAATGTAAATTTAAAATATTATCACCAAAACTGTGGTGATTTTAAGTCTAAAATATTGCCACCACACCTCAGTCACCTAGGGAAGCATAAGAAGTATTAAAGAAAGCAGCAAGGGTAATATCAAAAACCTTAAATAAAGGCTAATAGCAAACAAGCTGATAAAAACTTAAACTATCAGTTCTTGGGGTTGATTGGACACGCAGGGTATGGCACCTTCAGCAGACTAGAGATCAAGATTTGGGATAAACTGAAATGCTTACCCTTGACTGGCATTGGGATCACTTGAGATTTCAAGATCAATGAGCTTGGCATGGGAGTCAATCTCTTCAACTAGTACCCTTATTCTTTGACCGTTTTCATCCTTGGCACGGGCTAAATTCTAAACAGGGGGAGGTGAAGGCTCCTAATAAGGGATTTGTTTGGCGTTTCTGAAAGGGGAATCTTCAAGCACACCCAAAGTAGACACAACTGCCAACCACCCTTCACTGAACCCAAACCTTCGTGATTGGAACATGACTGGCTCGCCAGAGTTTTCAACATTCATGAATCCCATGTTGTAGAATTTATCCTCTCAAAATCTCCAGCCTTCTCCACAGTAGCATCCAATGCCATACTCTTCTCTTGCATGGTGGCCTCCGCTACTTCTTTAAGAGCCTTCTCCTTCTCGGCCTCCTCTGTCGAACTCTTCACTCTATCCTCCATCATAAAGGCTAACTGGGCGGCCTATTTAAGTGATAGAATTTTTTTTTAATAAATTTAATGACTAAGAAATATAGTGTAGTTTATTAACTTGAAAATGGTCTTAGTTGTTACCACAATGGTATGCCATTGGAGCCTAAGCGCCACTGCTTCGTCGTTGCCATCTGCAAAATGTTGTATATCATTCGACAATTGAGGAGCTTACCCCAAGCTCTGAGCAATACGAGAACCTTGCTCATTGGCCCAATTCTGTATGCTAGACGTCACCGAGAGGGGTTGGTCCACGAGCAAAAAATGCTTTGCCATCCAATAGCAGGAGGCGCTAAGGAAGAATCTATATTGGAACCCACTTCCACGATAGTTTGGGGGCCTGAAGCGAGCTCCCTAATGACCAGCGAGGTAGTAGGTGGGGCAGGAGGGGCTGGGCAATACGAGAACCTTGCTCATTGGCCCAATTCTGTATGCTAGACGTCACCGAGAGGGGTTGGTCCACGAGCAAAAAATGCTTTGCCATCCAATAGCAGGAGGCGCTAAGGAAGAATCTATATTGGAACCCACTTCCACGGTAGTTTGGGGGCCTGAAGCGAGCTCCCTAATGACCAGAAGACTCAATTGTGTCTTAGGGCCTCTTTCGGCCATGGGGAGCTAGGGGAGGAAGAGCCTGTTGTTGCAAGGTTGGCCATCCACCGGGCAAGAATCAGTCTGCCATCATTATCCTTCTAACCACCATCTCGAGATCAGGGTTATCGGTTTTGGTTCCTTCGAAAGAAGAGTCTACGAATTCAATCAATACTTGCCTCTCAACTCGGGCTTCTTTGTTTGGGTCCCCAACTTAGGCTTTTTCGTCTGCCTCTTGAACGAGGATGTGCTTGGCACGACTGTGGAACACCGTGTCCGCTGAACCGTCCCTCACTTGTAACCGGGGGACGAGTGCTTAAGCCTCGCCAAGAATCAATCCTCTAGGAAGGAAACCATATAACCGAACATAAACGAACGTCAAGGTAACAAAGAAGAGGACTACCCACAGTTAACACCTGATCAGGATCTTGAAAGCTTGTGTATGCGGGGGTGCAGCCGAGGATAAGATGGGATGCTTGCAGTTGACCGTCGAAGTGCAAGAAAATCTCAGATTGAATTACGAAGTTGAGGTCCCGCACGTGTATGGCATTAGGGTCCTGTCTAAATCGCTTGGTATCTGTACTAGTAAAGGAAACAATCAGTGTTTTGTAGAGGACAATGATTATAGAAAATGGGGTATCGACCGACATCTCGAGGTGAGGTTGGGCAAGTAATTTCATTGGCAAGCCAATTGCCGCTTACTCAGACGAACTCTCTTGCCGAGTTTCTGTTTGAATCGGGGAGACACAATATCAACCGCACCATCATGTCCCTGACTTTGAGGTAATACCCTAACTGTATGTTACCGTATAGACTGTACAAGTGATTAAGCCTACTTACACTACTCACTACTCGGTAAAAGTTTGGTGGAAGTTGGTCGGAGCAAAGGCCGTAAAATCTAAGGGTCCTAAGTATTAGTAGGTCTACGGGAAATCTTACCCCACCCTCCAATATTGCCATCAATGGGAAGAATACTACATGAGGGTGTTTCTCATTGGCTATGTTGTCCTCGTGTCAATATGCAATATCTACATCAAAAGGAATGGCAAACCTAGCCCTAAAATTGGCTAAAGCAACCTCGGTTCTAAGGAGATGCGAAAAACCCATTCAAGAATACTAAATAAAGGGAAGGAAAACTTCAAAACAAGGTAAAGATTGAATAACTTACAGTAAGAACGCTAAGGGAGACTTGCTTGGGAAGGATTCTGTGCTCGGTAAATTAAAGTGCTCAAAGATAGACGATGTGAAAAGTGATCTGAGTAGGGGGAAGTTTTGATTTATTGGGAGAAAAAGACTAAGGGAGCATTAAATGAGTGTTTAAGCGAGAAAACTCTTGATTTCTTTTTCCATAATTGTTGCACGTGTGGCTTTGGTACACAAACCGTTAGGTTATGATGGCCGTTTGATGAGACAGTCTGTCATCACCACGATTACCCATAAAGTAACTGCTATTTTGTCTACAATTAATAACCAACGATTTGTATCCCCAAGGAGAGACCATCGGTGTGACGAGAGTCCTTGATCCATTCCCTGAGGGCAGGGAATGAATCAAGGGGGGGCTATTGTACGGTGTGTGGTCGTCAGCCCATCATAAAAAGGCCTTAAAAGTGCACGGTGTACGGTTACTAGCCCATTACTTGTGGGCCCAGATGGTATAACGTGCTCGGTAGGCTTTGCCGAGAACTGTTTCGGGACTTGAGGCTATTATTATTCGGGTACACTCCGAAATACCTTGATAGTGCCTTGGGGAATGCCGCTGCCGAGAACTATTCGGGGTCTAGCACTTGTTCCAATATCCAAGCTTCTGATCCCAAAGTGGGGTCTATAGCTGTCAAGAATAATCAATACAGGTCCCACCCACACGAGTGTCGACGGAAAGTAATTATTGCTAACCCATTATGGAAAGTCTATAAATGGGGAGAAAGCATAAGAAAGAGGGGTTGGACAATAGAGGGTAGAGAACTATAGGACAGAGAGAGACCAAGTGAGGAAGCCTAGGAAGAAGGGTGTTCTGTCACGGTAATCACCCATCTTTGTGAAGTCTTAATCTAGCTTGAGGAACTTCCCATTATAGGAAACCCAAATATCCATGATAACAAATAAATTGTGAGCCCAATCACACAGTAGGCCCATTAATCGAATTGGACGTGCACAACTATATCTAAAGAGAATTAAGTTCAACAAACTAAAAGCTTAAAAAAAAGTCATTGTCATTCTCATTTACATGTAGGTTAATTTTAAGAATTCATTTTATATTTTATGTTTTTCTTTTGAAATTATTTAGATGTAAAATTATATATATATATATATATATATTAATTGTAAAATGTAATAATATTTTTCCAAATTTGATTCCTTTCTTGTAATACCATTTAATTTTCAATTGTTTTTATTGTATGTCTACCATTTATAATTGTTTTAATCATATTATTGATCCAATATATAATTGAAAAATTATTAAAGAAATTATTTTATATAGTATTCATGTGGCTTCTAAATATTTAAACACAAGTGATTTGAGATATACCATCACTTGACATATATTTTGGGAGGATTATGATTTAATTTATTTTAATATTATCTATAAATATGTTTATATTAACAAGAATATTAAGATTTAAAAAAAAAAAAAAGGAGGCTAAGTGATATTTTTCTATATATTACTCATAAATATAATTCTATACAATGGAAAACGAAATGTTTCCAGAAATGTTCCTTAAAAAGATGAGGGGTGAGGGGAGGAGGAGGGATTTTCCCACTTCCCAGGTCAACATGTAACTTTGGAAAAAATTCCAAACAATTGGATTTTTTTTTAAATATTAGATGAATTACTAATTCATGATCTGACATATAGAGAATGAATTCAATAAGAAATATAGGGTTTAAGGTGGCCATAAGCAAACAATTAAGAAGACAAATTAAAAAAAAAAGCGATAATTTGTAATTTTTGGTGCGATGCTAGGGGCTTGTGAATTTAATAAGGATGCTAAATGCATTCCAGTGGCAATTATGCTGTATCCCTTTTTCTTGATGTTATTTTTTATTTTTTTTTATGAAAAAAAAGAAAAAGAAAAGAAGTAAGAGGGTAATCTGAGTTGGTGTTTTTCACTTTAGCATTATCTATACTTTATGTAGATTTCTTTCTCGTGATATGTTTTGTTAATATTATTTTGACGATGTTATTGACGTTTTCTTTAATGACAAAGGGGTTCCTGTTCTAGCTACTCTTTGTTGAATGTCTAATGTCTTGAACAAAATTTAATTGGTCAAGAAAGTGCATGAATCAAGAAAGTCATGAAAAACAAAATACACTAATCTATAATTTATACATCCGCCCAAATATTTGTCAAGAAACTTTGGAAAAACAAGGGTGCTCTTTCACTTTATTAGGTATATATCTTTGTCTATTTATTTTTTCACCTTTACGAAATATCTACTGCGATTATAGTTAATTCTTAATGATTAATATCTTGACTATATTGTAATTTGCAATAAGTTTTCAAAATCAAGAACTATAATTTATTTGACTTTGACAGTCAGTTTAGAACGGTGCCACCAAAAGAAAGTTGTATTAGACTATTGGTCTCTTGCATGCATGGTCTTGAAAGTTGAAACTACTTTTTATAGTCAACTTTTTATAGCCAGTTCGTATACTCATACCAATTTGTCCTTTCCTACGCACACCTCGTTTATAAAAACCATTTCTCAATGTCTCAATCAAGGAAGCAAATATAAAGCTTATAAAAAGCATCTTACTAATTAATAAGGAAGCAAATACATATCCTCTGATACCTCTCTCTCTCTCTCTCTCTCTCTCTCTCTATAGCTCACATCATATATGCAGATGGGCAAGCTTACAAAACAAAGTTATCATCACCTCCCTAAGAATGAAAAACTCACAAAATCTAAGCAAAAACCCATCAAGATAACATATATATCTAGCCCAACGATGGTAAGAGCTTGTCATGCTTCTGAGTTTCGCAAAATAGTTCAAGAACTCACTGGCAAGAACTCTGATGACATCGAAATTCCTGGTGATAATCATGCAGCAAGTTCAGAGCAAGTCGGCTTGGTTTTTAATCATGGAGCTCCATACGCAAAAACAGCTGCTGAAATTGTGGGCGACCCTTTTCTGATGACAATGATCTCACTTAAGCTCGACCAAGGTTACTTCTTGAGAGAAGTTTTGGGGAACATATGCTGATTTCTGTAATATCACACACACATATTTATATCCAGCTTGTAAAAATTTTGGTGTAAGCATAGGCACTCCCTACATATTAATGTACTCCTTAATTTGTAAATTAATTCAAACAAACCAAGGCTTTGGTAATTTGAACCATTTTTTTTTTTTTTTTTGATGGATTCACATGAGAGAGACTAGATTTTGGTTTACATCTCATTTGTCTGGTGTGAACTTTAGAGGATTCATGCACGGTAGCCTTGGTTCTCGAGGATTCAAATCTAAACTAGATTTCTATTGTACACACAATAGAACAATTCAAATTAACAATTGGCTGTTTAAACACCGCCCCATATATAATATAATGCAATAGAGAGTGTGTAGTATATGGAAATTACACTGAAATGAAGAGACAGAGCATAGAAACACTCTGTATCTGTGCTCCTTCCAGCAGAAATTAATTATTTTTTAAGCAGACCTTTATTACAATCCTGCACCCAACGAGTTTGGTATCAAAACCGACTCCTTTTGTCCTAAATTGTCCATTCCCATAAGCTTGAACCATAAACCATGGTAGCAAGTCCTATTGAATCCACTTTGAACTATGCTTAAAACATGGTCCTATCTTCATTGGTGAGGGTCATTGGTGAGGGGGAGTGTTAGAATTATGTGGTTAAACAATTAAATTTACTATTTCTGAAAAGCTTAAACTTTCATTATTTCTATGTAATTTTGTGATTTTTCATTTGTATTGGGCTTGTGAATTGAAGTGGTTATAATGCATAAATGGAAGTTAGTTGCTGAGCAATTCGCTCCTACGAACTCAAGCAAGAGGCAAAGTTCAAGTTGGAAAAATAGTCGAGGCAATGAGTTCACCTCTTCCTCTCACATAGCAGAGGGGTGAACTTCACAAAACTTGAGATAATTTTGTTACATTTTTTTTCCCTATAATTACGCCCTTTTTGCCTACTTATATAAGCCCCATTTCCCATAAATTTGTATACCAAAATTCCCATATGAAGATCTAGAGAGAGCCCATAAACCCTAGTGCAAAACCCTCATCAATCTCTCTACCCTGAGCAGTTCGCTCCTACGAACTCAAGCAAGAGGCAAAGTTCAAGTTGGAAAAATAGTAGTGGATCATTTGGCGGTGGTACACTATGGAGAGGTATTTCCGCCCAGTACACATGTTTTTCTCTTCATAAACACTTCGGTGTGTTGTGGTGTTTGATTTTCTGCAATTGAGTTCAATTTTATGTTATTTGGGTAAAAACTTAAACAATTGGGCTTTAAATTGTTCAACTAGTCTAAAACTAACACTAACTATTTAAAATTGGGGTCTAAGGAGATGTTTGGTATATACACTTAAAAACTGAAAATATGTGTTTGAAAACATGTGTGGAAATATGTGTGGATGAAAACGTGTGTAGAAATATGTGTAATGTTGTTTAAAAACTAAAAACATGTGTTTGAGTGGGTGTACCAAATGTTGGAAAAACTGGTTTTGCATCTCATACCAAACACAGCGGAAACAATAATCATGGATCTACTTCATTCATGAGAGATAACATGTGCTATGTAAATTTTAGAATTTAAGAATAAAAGGGCGTACCTAGGTGTGGTAAAATTCAAAACAAAATATTAGAAGTACTTGGGAATACTTTTAATCTTCACTTTAATTCCACTTTACGCCCAAAAAGAGTGGTCTCTCAATCAGTTTCCAAGGGAGAATAATCGAGTGGCTTCTACTCACATATACACACCATTTCACAATGATGTATCTTATATAAAATTCTATATGTTTCTCTCTTTATATCTAACTGATTATCTAATTGGGTTGACCTATTGGGTCTTTCCAATTGGGCTTTAGTGTGTGGCTTGGAGTGCGACCAAAAGGGAACAAATAAGACTCTAGCTCCAATGGGCCTTGAGCTTTTCTGTCAATTTTTGACAAGTCTAAAATTACCATTAATTATATTTAATGCCACTATATAAATATAATTGCATTCTAGACTTTATTAATAAATTATATCCCAAGGCTTTATTATACATGCAATCTCTTCATAAAATATTCGTAGTAATACAAAATTATGAATGTAGACTGCCACTTTGAAAATTACTACATCTTAATTCTTGAGTACCCGGTTTAATACTTGAGTACCCGGTTTAAGCCTTTAAGTTATTCATCATATATTTATGAAATCCAATTTCATAAATATATACTTTAGTAACTCCTTACTAAAGTGGTTAGGCCTAACACTCTGAATAATCAAACTTATTAAACTTATCTCAAGAGAATATTTTATATCTTTGTTAAGAGATTATAAATTCCATCTTGAGAATATATGTTCCATCAACACTAAATGTGGCTGCCCAACATACTGAGGTTTTGATCATGACTTTAGATCTCACTCCTGATATATCAAAGCAACTTACACCTCATGATCAAGTCCATTATTCTCTCAGGATTAAGAGTTTATGTAAATAGAAGTCGTGAGATTTATCATTCATTTGACAGTCGTTAGGAGAATAATAAATCTCACAGCGGTCCAGTTCAATATGTCTTAACTCTTAAAATATATCAACATATCAACTAAAAGTCTTTACTTCCATGATCAAGAAAAATCATCTTAGTTGATATGTTATAGTCTTCGCAGATGAAATGCCCAATTTCATCACTGACTACTAACCAAAATTTTGATTTTACAAAGAACTTGTGATCTATATCTTCTGTAACTAAATTACATAAATCACATACTATGCATCTCATGGACTATATGACAGTGTCCAAATATTCATGTTACAATTATTTTAGATAATAATAAAACAACTTTATTAATCATAACATTAAATCATACATAATGTCATACATGCATCGTACAATAGGATTTGAGGGCACTAATCCTAACACCAAACGGGGCCTAAATCTCTACAGATTGTAACTCTCATAATTGAAGAATGCTACCAAGAACCTCCAAGTTTCTAAGCCTTGTCAACTAAGACAACAACAAAGCAAAAGGAATACAAGCAAAATTAATAAAGAGATGCTATGATGACTTTATTCTTCATCTAGGAAGTGGTAAGTAAAACTATTTTTACTAGAACGTCAGATGCAACTAGGTCTAACGAAGCATTGGATATAATGAAAAAACAATTTAGTGGCTATGATAATGTAGTCTCTATTAAGGACAAACTCTTTGGAGAGAATTTGATTATTTATGAATAAAGGACAATGAAATTTGAGCTATCATAAATCAAATTATAAGATATGGAAACACTATAAATGATGAAAAATTTGTGTAGAAAATATTAAAAAGTTTGTCAGCAAAATTTTAGCATGTGGTTGCTAGTTGTTACAATTGAAGAAGAGAAAAATCTATTAAAACTTGCATTGGATGAGTTATGAGGGTCCCTTGAAGCATGAGAAAAAAGGATGGGGAGATTGTTGGGGGGATAAACACCTTGGGGAGCTTCCTTGAGTAATCTATATCTATATCTGTATATATATATATATATATATATATATATATATATATATAATAGCAGAAGCTGAGAGAAAGTGGGTTCCTATGATTAAGGAGGTGGTGACAAATAAGAAAAATACCTATCCAAAATTCAGCCATGTTTCGCTTTAAAAGCGATAAATTATGTTGTTTGGTATTGCTACACACCGTTTAAAAGCCTGTTATTATAAATAACAAAAAAAAAAAAAAAAAACCAGTTACAATTAAAGCATACACGGAAATAGAAATTGAGAGGCGATGAAAGATAGAGAGAGGCAAGGAGGAAACGGGGAAAGAAGTAGAGAAAGAGGCAGAACGGCGAACTCACCATCGATTCTACCAAGTTTACGTTTAAATCCAACCAAAATCCCGATCATTACAACGTTTGAAAGCCCAATTTACACAAAAATCCCAAAACTACCCACTCCCAATAAATCTTTTCTACTTCTTTGCCTCTTCCTCCGTGTTGAAGCTATTTTCTCTGCCTCTCTCAATTCTCAAAACCCCTAAACTATAGCCCATCACTGCTCTCTCACTCCTTCAGCATCCCACCGTCGTCATATACCGGTGAGTTTTTATCTTCGATTTAAGTTTGTTTATTAATTATGATTAGGGTTTGATATTTTGTTTGGATTGGTTGCGATTTTTTTTATTCAAATTAAGTTTTTCTCTTCGCCTTTCAGTTTAAAATTTTGATCAGGCTTTGATATTTGTTTGGGTCTTTAGGTTATATTTGGTTCTCATTATGGTATTTGAGTTATAAGTGATTCTGTTTTAATTATTTGGGTTAAATTTGTTCATGTTTATTTATCTACGGTTTTTGGGTTAAAACGTAGTTTCTTTCAGATACTTTCTAGTCAAAGATGTAAGCTTTACAAGTCAAGTGGTAATAAAAAAGTAAATTGGACCTTTTTCCTTAATCTAGGTCCTATAAAGAATAAGATGATGAATTCCAAGAATAGGTATGAGTCAGTTGAGTTCATTTTTTTCCCCCAATTACTTACGCATGCTCTCTTTATTTCAATCAATTTGGTTCCTCCCTTTATATCTATAGCTCTGTTCCTTTTACATTTCAAAATCAATTTCTCTGTGCTTGAAATTTTCATATTTGTTTAATATTAATTCTTCTAGAATAACTATTTGTCATTGTTCATTCTCTACCCTATTGCTTCCCTTCTAATTGCCATATGCTCTATGCGTCCTTTGCCCCATCCCTGCTACTCTGATTGTTTTTACTGCCCCCATCCCTTCTTTGCAGTAGTATATCTGGAAGGTAAGCACACTGTTTCCCACTTCAACCACTATTTTCAATTCCTGTAACTTCTCACCGGTGCTTTTCCTATTTGAATTTCTATATTTAAAAATTTCCCCTCCTGTTGAACTGTCTAGGGTTTTCCTTTGATACCTTTTGAAGGATAGATGGATTTATTCTCTTTCTTTGGATGCTTTGCCTCAAATCATCATCAATGTATTTTGGTTTGGGTAACATTAGGGATTTTCACTCTTGGGTAATGTTAGGGATTTTCACCTTTGCTGCTTTTAAATCTGACACTTTACATTGTAGGATAATTTATAATTTTTTCTAAGTGGAATTATGGTTTCCTGGATTATTTGCTATGTTTTGGTTAACATGGAAACCAAAAGAGCAATTGTCATTGGAGAATGAGGAGTAAAAAAACAGAATGTTTTCAAAGTATGTGTTGTGAATTAAGGTTATGTTTTGTCTCTATAAACCCAAGGCTTAAAAAAAAAAAAGTAACATAAAAGACCTTTAGTTTGTGGTTAGTTTGCTTGATATATATCATGTGCTTGATATTTTGTTTCTAGATGAAACTATTGTAACATATGAAGGGAGTGATATTTTGTATTGTATTTTATAGATAGAATTTCTGCAAGTTTAGGACTTTTGATTTATATGAGTTATTATTATTTAAAAACTTTCATCAATTATTAATACACATTGAATCACTGGATATTTTTTTGATCAATGCCTATTGATGCAGATGCAGTATGTATACTGTGAATGCCTATTTGTGTTTTATAGATTGAGATTTTTTTTTTCTTTGAGTAAAGGAGGTCTTAATAATTTATTTGTTACAGTTGGTCCTTTCATTTATTTGTATGTATTAGATAATGAACAGAGACAATTAGAAAAGATTGAGAAACAAGAAACTGCAGGTCTTCTCGCAACATACTTAAAGTAACAGAAAGTCAGAAAGGGAAAAGGGGAGGGGAGGGGAGGGGACTGCTACAAGGGTGAATAGGGATGTTTGATTGTAAAAGGGGAGAGTTTTTGTTTTGTTTTTTATATGATTTGTAGTGTAGTTTTTTGGCCTTTTAGAATCTGAAAGTTCCTGAATACTTAAAATGAAGGGTTCTTTTTGTGATCACATGTTTATTACACTTCTTTTTTTCTTCTTTTGCATCCTATTGATCTTACGCTGTTGGAATAATTATTAACCTTCAAAAAAAAAAAATTATCTGAGTTTCCTGTCATTTTCTTAAAAGATATGGTGCATTCTGATCTGGGTTCAGTTCAGAAACTGAGGCCCCACTTGGTTGATGCCAAAAAATAATTTACGTGGATAAAACATATAAATTAATATATGTTAATATAAATGAAGTTCAGAAGCCAAAAATGCTACTCTGAGATAACAGGGGACTCAGTTTTTATCGCTTTTCAGAACTATACCATAATCTCTGACATGTAACTTTCTGAATTATGAACTAAATTTTGTGAGGTGTGTATGGTTGTGGTGCAGTGGTTATTCTTTGCTTAGGGATCCCCAGTACAACAAAGGACTTGCTTTCTTTGAGAAAGAGAGGGATGCTCATTATGTGCACAGTCTTCTGACTCCAATAATTTTGTCTCAACAACTTCAAGTTGTATTAGTGATATTGGCTTATAGCATTGTTTTATCTGATTCATTGTTCTCATAGTTTGAAATTTTTGCTGACCCTCTTTTGTATTTTACTAATCCTAGGAGAAGAAATTGATGCAAAACATCTGACAATATCAAGTCCCGCTGCAAAAGTACATTGCCTTGATGGAGCTTCAAGTAGGACTTAGGAGTTTCACTGTCGTTTCTCAATGTTGATGAGCTTGAGCTTTTACAAGAGTATGTTGATCATGATATTCATATTAAAGCTAATAAGGACAATGTAATCATTACTATCATGTAAGCTTCTTGAGGATCAATAACTATATTCTCTCAAACCCACAACCTTCAGAAAAACCTTGAACCAAATTTGCTTTAGTTATAACTTATAAGATTTCAATTATCATTTTTTCTAAATCATGTGTTGATGCTAGGTTGGTCATTTTCAGAACAAGCGTCTTCCCCCCCTTTCATTCATGCCCTAGGTTTAATCCCATAATTAGAGAAGTGTATAAATGGAATTTTGAGTTCTTTGAATTGCGTCTGTGTGCTAATTAAGAGATACTTTAGTTTACAAGTATTTTTCCTTGGTATTATTTATATACACATTGATTTTTCAGTTTATAATGTTTACATACTAGGTTTAATTCTTTAGTGCATGTATGAATTTAGTTAGTTTGAATGTAACTGACTGATATTAGCTGATTAGTGGCAATGCTAAAAATAATTTCCAAGAATTCCAGATTGGGTTCCCCTTTGAAACAGTTGTTGTTGGTGGAAAATTATTTGATGATGTCTGTCATCTCCTTAAATTAGATTCAGTACAGACAAAGAATGGGGAAGTGAGGGAATGTCAATTTCTTTTTTTATTTATTATTGTTTTAATTTTTTGGTTTCCTCCTTTCTATTTGGTGTGTGTGTGTCAGTTTTTATTAAAAAAAAAATAGCGTTGGAATTGTGCAATTATTGTTGCATGAAAATATGTGATTTTATTTAGGTTGTATTTTTATTTGCAGGTATATATAGTTGAATGCAAGAAAATTACCAACAAATTGCTTTGTAATATATACCCACCACAAAATTAAGTTTAGTCCCTTGCAAACAATGGTTTCTTGCATCTATTATTTTATTTTGTGTATGTTTGCTGGAATTATTTTTTTTTAATTTTATTTTAAGGACGTTGTAATATATGACTTTAGATTTTGTGAGAATTGTTTCATATTTTTCATCTAAAATCTTATTAGTGGTTTTGTTTATTTATTGATTGATACTAATTTTTTCCATTGTAATTAACAATTTGAAGTTGTTTTACTTAAATGAGTTTGGATCACACAAGTATTGGTGTGATATGCTTGACATATTAACATGGAAACCAAAAGAGCAATTGTCATTAGAGAATGAGGAGTAAAAAAACAGAATGTTTTCAAAGTATGTGCTGTGAATTAAGGTTATGTTTTGTCTCTATAAACCCAAGGCTTATTAAAAAATAATAATAATAATAAATAAAAATAACATAAAAGACCTTTAGTTTGTGGTTAGTTTGCTTGATATATATCATGTGCTTGATATTTTGTTTCTAGATGAAAACTACTGTAACATATGAAGGGAGTGATATTCTGTATTGTATTTTATAGATAGAATTTCTGCAATTATAGGACAAATGAGGGGCTGTACAACATGCACTTGACGAATTTTATTGTATTGTTATGTTGATTGTTTTCTATTACATAAAATGATCCTGCGCATTGCGCGGGTTAAACACTAGTTAATATAATATATAAAGACACATTTTAACCCAAAAGGCATAAGCCTAATGGGTATGTGCTCAATTATGTTATATAAACCACTCATTTTTCTCATCTTTATTCAGTGTGAGACTTCACTCACACGTGTAACCAAACAATCTCTCCCTCACATGTGAGTCTCTGCCTCTCTATGGGCTTCAAGACTTCTCTGTAGGTTATGAACAAGTCCTACTCACTCCCCCTTGCCTAATGGGTTTTTCACTTCATCAACGCGTCATCCATGGGTCTCTCGTATGCTATCCATGGGTCTCTCGTATGCTATCCATGGGAACCATGTGTCAACCCCGCATGCACATTCATGGGAACCCCGCACGTCCATGTCCATGGGAACCTCGCATCACACCATTATTTAGCACCATTAGCAATATTCTTTTGTTGGGCTTTTTTTTAATTTTTTTTTTCTCCAAGATCTTTATGTGTGGGCCGTTTAGGCTTTCTCTGTCCCTGTTGGGTAGGGATCATGAACACCTCACCACCTTTGCCGCACACCACCATGGGCTTTGATACGACTTGTTGGGGGGATAAACACCTTGGGGAGCTTTCTTGAGTAATTAATATAACATATAGATATACACTTTAACATAAAAGGCCTAAGCCTAATGAGTATGTACTCAATTATGTTACATTAACCACTTGTTCTTCTCATCTTTATTCAATGTGAAACTTCACTCACACGTGTAACCTAACAGAGATTTTCTACCCGACCTTTAAGGAAAACATTCTAGTCCAAAGTTAAAAGCGGAAACAACAAATACCCAAAAATGGGGGGAAGAAAACAAAGCAAATAAGCGAATTTGGATAAGGACTTGGAAAACTAAAATTTTGAGCTCAAAGGCAGAGGAAAGAAAACAAATTTTTGTGGCAACTCTAAGAAGTTTGGGCATAAGTACAAAAATTTTCGCTTTCAATGCACTAAATGTAGAACCTCAAATCACTCCTAAAAGTTTTTTTTTTTTTTTTTTTGGAAAAAAAGGGTTGACTTGAGTTGGCATCTTCTACCTAGGTGTGGCTATAGTAGCACCTTAGGGTCTGTGGGAGCATGGAATCCGAATAAGTCATAGTTGTGCACCGGGTCTCATCGAAGACACTAGTGAACATGAGTTGAGAGCATGACGATTTTTTTTATAGACGCTTCTTATTGCAAGATTCAAACCTGAAGCATCCGGAGTAAGGCTACCTCCCAAAAGGATTGCTACACTACAAGAAAACTGAGCTATTGCAGCGGGCCTATTGCGTCGGGTGCAAAAACCGCCGCTATAGGTCGCCTATTGCGGCATTTTATAGGCCTGCCGCAATAGCTCTAGTATTTTGCGGCATACTACTGCGGCGGGCCAATGACCCGCCGCAATAGACCTGTTTTAGCGGCATTAAGCTTAGATATAGCGGTGGGTCAATATGTACTCCTTTTTACGGCGGGTTAGACCATCGCAATAGAACTTTAAATTTCCATATTTTTTTTCGCCTTCCCACATAAAGATCAAATGGTAAATTACACTCGATTGGCATGAAAATTGGCATGCATGTTAAGAACAAATAGAAAATGTGATCCAACGGTTGGATTTTCAAAATTTGAATTCAACAATAAGTTATTGGTTGGTGTAACATTTTTTAGAGTTACATCAAGTGTAACTTGAACCCAACCCTATATTTCTTAATTTTATGTGAATTTTGACAAAATCTACCGTTAGATTACATTATCTTCATAAATTTTTCATACATACAAAATTTCAAGGTAATCAAAAATTAATAGCCACGTCATCAATAAATTATTTAAATTCAAATTTTTGTAGTTTAAAATAACGCATAAAGAATGAGTTTAAAGATCAATGGTAAATTACATCCGATTGGCATGAAAATTGGCATGCATCTTAAGAACATATAGAAAATGTGATCTAATGGTTGGATTTTCAAAATATAAATTCAACAACAAGTTATTGGTTGGTGTAACATTTTTTAAAATTACATCAAGTGTAACTTGAACCCAACTCTATATTTCTTAATTCAATGTGAATTTTAACAAATCTACCGTTAGATTACATTATATTCATATATTTTTCATGCTTACAAAATTTCAAGGTTATCAAAGATTAATAGTCATGTCATCAATCAATTGTTTAAATTTAAATTTTTGTAGTTTAAAATAACGCATAAAGGATGAGTTTAAAGATCAAATGCTAAATTACATCCGATTGGCATAAAAATTGGCATGCACGTTAAGAACATATAGATAATGTGATCCAATGGTTGGATTTTCAAAATATGAATTCAACAATAAGTTATTGGTTAGTGTAACATTTTTTAGAGTTACATCAAGTGTAACTTGAACCCAACCCTATATTTCTTAATTCGATGTGAATTTTGACAAATCTACCGTTAAATTAAATTACCTTCATATATTTTTCATGCTTACAAAATTTTAAGGTGATCAAAGATTAATAACCATGTCATCAATCAATTGTTTAAATTCAAGTTTTTGTAGTTTAAAATAACGCATAAAAGATGAGTTTAAAGATCAAATGGTAAATTACATCCGATTAGCATGAAAATTGGCATGCATGTTAAGAACATATATAAAATTTGATTCAACGGTTAGATTTTCAAAATATGAATTCAACAACAAGTTATTGGTTGGTGTAATATTTTTTAGAGTTACATCAAGTATAACTTGAACCCAACCCCATATTTCTTAATTTGATGTGAATTTTGAAGAATTTACCATTAGATTATATTATCTTCATATATTTTTCATGCTAAAAAATTTCAGGGTGATCAAAAATTAATAGCCATGTCATCAATCAATTGTTTAAATTCAAGTTTTTGGAGTTTAAAATAACGCATAAAAGATGAGTTTAAAGATCAAATAGTAAATTACATCCGATTGGTATGAAAATTGGCATGCATGTTAAGAACATATAGAAAATTTGATCCAACGGTTGGATTTCAAAATATGAATTCAACAATAAGTTATTGGTTGGTGTGACATTTTTTAGAGTTATATCAAGTATAACTTCAACCCAACTCTATATTTCTTAATTCGATGTGAATTTTGACAAATCTACCGTTAGATTACATTATCTTCATATATTTTCCATGCTTACAAAATTTCAAGGTGATCGAAGATTAATAGTCATCTCATCGATCAATTGTTTGAAATCAAGTTTTTGTAATTTAAAATAACGCATAAAAAATGAATTTAAAGATCAAATGGTAAATTACATCCGATTGGCATGAAATTGGCATGAATGTTAAGAACATATAGATAATTTGATCCAACGGTTGGATTTTCAAAATATGAATTCAACAATAAGTTATTGGTTGGTGTAACATTTTTTAGAGTTACATTAAGTGTAACTTGAACCCAACCGTATATTTCTTAATTCGATGTGAATTTTGAAGAATCTACCGTTAGATTACATTATCTTCATATACTTTTCATGCTTAAAATATTTCAAGGTGATCAAATATTAATAGCCATGTTATCAATCAATTGTTTAAATTCAAGTTATTTGGAGTTTAAAATAACACATAAAAGATAAGTTTAAAGATCAAATGCTAAATTACATCCGATTAGCATGAAAATTGGCATGCATGTTAAGAACATATAGAAAATGTGATCCAATGGTTGAATTTCAAAATATGAATTCAAAAATAAGTTATTAGTTGGTGTAACATTTTTTAGAGTTATATCAAGTGCAACTTAAACCCAACCCTATATTTCTTAATTCGATGTGAATTTTGACAAATCTACCGTTAGATTATATTATTTTCATATATTTTTCATGTTTACAAAATTTCAAGGTGATCAAAGATTAATAGCCATGTCATCACTTAATTGTTTAAATTCAAGTTTTTGTAGTTTAAAATAACGCATAAAAGATGAGTTTAAATATCAAATGGTAAATTACATTCGAGACGCATGAAAATTAGCATGCATTTTAAGAACATATAGAAAATTTGATCAAACGGTTGGATTTTCAAAATTTGAATTCAACAATAAGTTATTGGTTGGTGTAACATTTTTTAGAGTTACATCAAGTATAATTTGAACCCAACCCTATATTTCTTAATTCGATGTGAATTTTGAAAAATATACCGTTAGATTACATTATCTTCATATATTTTTCATGTTTACAAAATTTCAAGGTAATCAAAGATTAATAGTCATGTCATTGATCAATTGTTTTAATTCAAGTTTTTGGAGTTTAAAATAAGGCATAAAAGATGAGTTTAAAGATCAAATGGTAAATTACATTCGATTGGTATGAAAATTGGCATGCATGTTAAGAACATATAGAAAATGTGATCCAACGGTTGGATTTCAAAATATGAATTCAACAATAAGATATTGGCTGGTGTAACATTTTTTAGAGTTACATCAAGTATAATTTGAACCCAACCCTATATTTCTTAATTCGATGTGAATTTTGAAAAATATACCGTTAGATTACATTATCTTCATATATTTTTCATGTTTACAAAATTTCAAGGTAATCAAAGATTAATAGTCATGTCATTGATCAATTGTTTTAATTCAAGTTTTTGTAATTTAAAATAATGCATTAAAAATGAGTTTAAAGATCAAATGGTAAATTACTTCCGATTGGCATGAAAATTGGCATGAATGTTAAGAACATATAGAAAATGTGATCCAACGGTTGGATTTTCAAAATATAAATTCAACAATAAGTTATTGGTTGATGTAACATTTTTTAGAGTTACATCAAGTGTAACTTAAACCCAACTTTATATTTCTTAATTCGATGTGAATTTTGAAGAATCTACCGTTAGATTACATTATCTTCATATACTTTTCATGCTTATAAAATTTCAAGGTGATCAAAGATTAATAGTCATGCCATTAATCAATTGTTTAAATTCAAGTTTTTGGAATTTAAAATAACGCATAAAAGATAAGTTTAAAGATCAAATGCTAAATTATATCCGATTTGTGGCTGGGTTGCCAATCTAGATGTTAAGAACATACATGCCAATTATAATGTTAAGAACATATAGAAAATGTGATCCAACGGTTTAATTTCAAAATATGAATTCAACAATAAGTTATTGGTTGGTGTAACATTTTTTAGAGGTACATCAAGTATAACTTGAACTGAATCCTATATTTCTTAATTCGATGTGAATTTTGACAAATCTACCGTTAGATTATATTATCTTCATATACTTTTCATGCTTACCAAATTTCATGGTGATCAAAGCTTAATAGTGATGTCATCGGTCAATTGTTTAAATTCAAGTTTTTGTAGTTTAAAATAACGCATAAAAGATGAGTTTATTGATCAAGTGATAAATTATATCCGATTGGCATGAAAATTGGCTTGCATTTTAAGAACATATAGAACTTGTAATGGCGGTTTTTAGCCCGCCGCAATAGACCAAAAGCGCTGCTAAATGGCAGATCTTTTGCGGCGCTTTTTGCGACCGCCACAATTGACCTATGGCGGCACTGCATCGCTGGCGGGATGGCCCGCCGCAATAGTACCCGCCGCTATAGGTCAAATGGACCTTTAGCGGCGCTTCTGGCCTGCCGCAATAGCCCCTTTTTCTTGTAGTGCTAGTACAAAGAAGTAAGAGAAGAAAAATAAAGCCAACCTCCCTAAGGAAGTTGAAGATGCTCATTGATTTATCTTACTAATGTATGTCTATTCAACATGGAAACATATGGTGATGTGGATACTGGATAGTGCTTGTAGTAATCACATGATAGGAAGTTGATGAGAACTTTTCGTAAAGCTAGCATGACGAAGACTTCTCATATACGGTACAGCTTGGAATTGACAAACTTCACGACCACAAAGGAAAACAAGTAGCTGTTGAGTAAAAAAAAAAGGTAACTCTAAACTTATGGTTTTATGTATATTATGTTCCTGGCTCAACTTCAAATTTATGAACTGTTTGGCAATTATTATGAAAAGGTTTTCTCTTGAGTTTTTAATGATGAAAGTACAATTATAGATAAGAAGAAAAATCTTACAGTACAAAAGTAGAAATGAGTTCCAAAATCGTTTGTTCTCTCACTATGCCACTAGATGAGAATTTTTCTTATAACACTATCTATTTCGCTGTAAAATGTTTTACAGAGAATATTTTCAACATTTTATTATGTTTGTTTCATTGTAAAATTCGGATAAACTAGAAAATATTTCCTATTAACCGGAAAATCCTTTGTAAAATATTGTAAAATGTTTTACCATTAAAATTTTGTAAAATATTCCCCCCCCCCCCCCCCCACCAAAATTTGTGGCTGGGTTGCCAATCTAGATGGTTGGGCAACTAGTCTTGGCAATTTGGTTGCTAAAGTTGCTAGTCCAACAGCCAATTAGGCAACTAGTAGCTTGTGCTTGAAAAATTTTACATGTCACACTAAACAGCTGAGTATAATTTTACTAAAAATGTTTTACATGTAAAATATTTTACATTTGAAAATGTTTTACAACAAAACAAACAAAGTGTAAATGTGAAAAAATAGATGAATCATATTCATCGCCATTGTTGTGGAATTCATTTTGTTCCGATCGAGATAAGGAAAATACCATTGGTCATTCTCATTCATTCCATTCAAATTTCAGTTTTCTCCCTTAAAATAATAATAATAATAATAATAATAATAATAATAATAAAACTATATTGTTTTGATTTGATCCTTAATATTCCATTAATGATGAGTAAATATGAGTGTTAAATATGTATGTGTTTATATATATATATATATATTAGTTGTAATCTTGAAATGGTATATTGGAATTGATCATTGTCAAAATATTTTGTTACAACAGACAAACCAATACAGAATTCATGATATTGTTTATGGTACTTAATATATGGGCATCTAAGTTGTAATTTGTAAATGCCTCAAAATATAGAAGGATAAAAATATATGGTGCTAGGTTTGTCTCCTATTACCAGTTAAGTCAAATTTATGAAGGTTGTAATTTTTGAAAAAATGCACAGGCTTCCATTTCCACCAACTTCACGGCGAATATGAGCACCACTCGAATTGGTGGATGCTGATATATGTGGACCTACAAGAAACCCACCGCTCAAATCTCAATAATGATAAATACTTTTATTTTTATTTTATTTGTTGTCGACTATACATGAAAGATGTGAGTCTATTTTTCTTTTAAAAAAAATAACAAATCAATGAAGACTAATCAATGAAGACTAATGGACCAAAAAAAAAAAAAATCTATGAAGACTAATGGGCAAAGCTATGCCTTGTAGACATAACTAGTGAGTAGTGCATGATGCGACAATTACTACGGATTTTATTATATATGTCACACAAATTGACATGTTATCGAGCATATGGACCATTTTATTTTATTTTGGATTCTTTGGATCAATATTATTTTTAATTCCTATTTGTAATTAATTTTTTTTGAAATATTCAAGGGAATTATGGGCTGCCTTTGTCTTCGCATATTTGGGGTGAGTTTGATATTAGCTTATAAGTTGAATTTTTAACTTTTATGTACAGTTCTTTAAAATTTCATTTTTTTTTTCCAAA